>NC_133026.1:111248928-111565714 GCF_048771995.1 Taeniopygia guttata | reverse complement strand
GGGTTGTAAAAGCTAATTATTTTGGTTTCTTGCTCTATGTATGCTTACCATTTTTATTGACTTTTATTGTAAGCACAAATAATAACTGTCTCACAAGCTCTAGAAGCTTGAATAACTATAGATAAGGTTAAATTTCACTGCATTTGAAGAGTAGGGAGAATAAAACAGTTTTCAAAGCAAGGCCTCCCAGGAAAATATCTTTTTATTAGAGAGCTTGACAGTGAAAGTAGAATTTAGCAAGAAGCATTATCTAAATTACTTTCAGCACTTATTTGTACTGCACTGTTTACTACAGTACTTAGTGACTGCAGTTGATTGAGACTTAATTATGTTGCTAAAATAATTATAGCAATGACCCAAATCACAAGTATCTTGTGCCTATTACTTGCTCTCATTTTCAGCACAGTCTGAAAATTGTAGTTTAACACTTCTTTATAAAAGCCAGTAAGAAGGGTTAAGAAGATCACCTTGAGAAAATGCCTGAAGATTATTCATGATTCAAGATTTTAGGGTAATATTTTTAATAATTAATAACTGATGTAAAAAAAAAAAATCTGTCTTTATATTTTGTTTAGAAATCTTCTTTAAACATAAAACAATGGTAAACGGACACATATTTAAACATCTGATGAGACTTATTGAAAGGCACTTGTCTTCCATTTTCTATTTGCATTCACACTTCCTTGCGATAAGACTAAAAACAATCAGAAGAATCAGAAGAATCAGAATGAGAATTTGACAAGAAACATTAATTGAGTGCATCAGGGATTTTTATTTTCTGGGATTTTTTGCCCCTTCTCTGTCTAAAAAGAGTCTAAAAGAACAGACTTTTTACCATATTTCAGTGTCAAGGAGAAATAAATAGTCTTTCATCATAAATGTAACTTTTTGCTTTATTTAATGAAAATAACAGCAAAAAAGGATGCTGAATTTATTCTTTCTGGCAACCTTTCTTTTCATTGCAGGACATAGAAAATGCCATGATCAATCTGAAATTATCAGAAGCTGAATATTAAAAGCTGACTCCCTGTGTTACTCATAGATCTATTTTTTTCAATAGTGATATGATAAATAAAAACACACAGTGTGTCTGTGTATAACTGGAAGTCACGCAGACCACTCCAAAGAAAGATTTCCTATCTCTTGTAGAGAAATATCACCACTGCAGTGTGGTTTTAATGGATATCAGATTATGGCAGCAGTGTCACACAGGCTCTTTAAAGCTGCACAGCCATCAAGTAGCCCATAATCAACTGCCATTGAAGACAGCAAGTGCTCTAGGGCTCACAAGAGGATGGAGAAAGAACAGATGGACCCAGACTGGAGGCAGCCAACAGCCAGTCACATAATGAACAGCTCTCTTGCCAGGCCATGTCCCAGTTTCTCAGCCATGAGGCTGTAATATAAATTTCTTCTGTCCTCATGAGCTACACAACTGGTTTGCCCAATATTTACAGTATATTTTCCAGGCAAGCTGCCTCAGTACCTGCAAAAATAAAGATTCCATGAGAAAAAGCTTCTCTTAATGCTTTGTTCCCAGCCTAGAGCTGGACTCATGACACAAACTCTTAAATCACACTTTCTTTGTAATTACACTGATTCCTCTTATGCCAAAGAATATGGAACCTGGACTATGGTTACTGGTTCAGTGTATCTAGCTCCTGTCAGTTTTTTATGCTATCTGCTGTTAACACATTGCACAAGAGCTAGTGAGCTATTGGCAGTGGAGATGTTGGTACTGAGATGGGTGGAGTTTTCCACAAGGTTTAATGTCTTGGAAAATCAAGGTGGTGCCTTACTCAAATATATCAGGGCAAGTCCTACACAAAAGAGAATTAGAGCAGAGCTATAGTTCAGCCGAGAAAAGCTGCCAGGGATGTTAGAATCTCAGAAGACAAGGGGCTAATGTATATGTGTCAAACACCTCTAGATTTGGCTACAAATCCATGGGTAGCCATGGATTACCAACTGTTGTTAAGAACACACTGGGAGAAAGAACAGGATGATGCTGGAGAAGGGGACCATAAGGAGGTAGGGCAGCATTTTTCTGGGACAAACATCCTTGTTCTGGCTCCTGGAGAAAAGCACAACACAGCACAGCACAAGTGCAGGAATGAAGTCAAGAAGCAGGTATAGACTGTTGAGCAAAGGCAAAGTCATTACAGGGTATGAAGACCACAAAAGCCCCCAAAAAGCACTCTGACTCTTTTCCAGAAATGTCTGTAAGGAGGAAATGTGTATGATAACTAATTTGCATAGAAAGCCAGAAACATATCTCCAGGGCAGGGGAAACTTGTCTATAAAAAAAGCACACCCCTACAACCCAGCTGGTACCTTCAGGACCCTTGACTCCTCATCAGCTGGATTGACACTGGGCCAGGAATTGTGATCCTTCTTCTTTTCTTCCTTTCTTCTTCCTTTCTTCCTTTCTTCCTTTCTTCCTTTCTTCCTTTCTTCCTTTCTTCCTTTCTTCCTTTCTTCCTTTCTTCCTTTATTCCTTTCTTTCTTTCATCTTCTCTTTATCTCTGTCCTCCTCTCTCTTCTTTCACCCTACCCCTTATTCAAAACCCATGGCCATGTGCTTCTACTAGAAGATAAGGGAATAGCTTATATCAATTTCATCCTTTTATACCAAGGGTCTTAACTATGGCTAACAGCAAAATAACCCCTACTTGCAAGGGTGTCTCACCATATTTAACTCAGTTTGCCTCCTGAAGAAATGTTGTCTGACACTTTTTCTATCTGTGTTTACAATCATGTCACTGACTTTAGGAGAATAAGAGGTTCAGGGAAGGGAAGGAGAAAATTTGTGAACCTCATGAAAGCAGAGGACAAATAAAGATCTTAAAAGCAAACAAAAATTTATGAAAAAGCTTCATGATAAGTGACAGCATGTCAAAATATGTCCTCATTTAGAATATAGTACTAAATTAAAAGTAAATTAAAAACACAGATTTAATCTGTGATATTATATACTTTGACAGAAATTAATTTTTCAAAACATTTAATTCATGCTTTAGCATTTATAGAGTCATCTCTGTAAATTTAATCTCAGGTTCTCAGATAACTCTACAGAAATTGCTACTGACAGAGTTGCTTCTTCATTAATGTTAAGATCAGTCTCATTCCAAAACAGCATTTTTTCTCTAAGTGAAAAAATAAATTTTTTTCAAGGTGGCAATTTCTCATGCATAAACAGCATGTGATTACCATTTTATCATGATGCTTAGGGAAGAAAAAAAAATCCCCCATAAAAGTTTTCTAAACCCTCTCAACTTGTTTGTATATATTCATATATAAAAATATTTGTCTTTAAAAAAGCAAGGCAAATACATTGTTTTGCATGCTTCTGGTAGGAACCCAGTAGTAATAGTTTTAATATATTGACAAGCAGTTTGTAATCAATCAACTAAAAGAATCTCGAGGCAGAATGAAAGACTTGTGCTTTAATTCTCCCCAGTTTAACAGAGGCGATTATCTTCTGCTGCATTTACTCAGCTCTATGAGGAAATTGAACATGAGGTTTCCAAGCTACACTTTTTAAAAATATTTGGCTTGAAGAGCACATGATAACTATAGGGTACTTTTTTACCTTGCTTTCATAAATTATAGAGCAGTAGAGGCAGGCTATTTCAATTTAAACTATCCCAATCCCCTCAAAGAGAGATGTTTTTCACCTATTCCAGCAAAATGAGGAACTGTTGTTGATTTCATAGTATCATTCAAATTACTAGGGCTTTGCCTTGTGTGAACAAACAGCTTGGGTAGTATGGACTTGCAAAATGTCAGTATAAAATTAACCTTAACCTGTTTTCTAACCAATATTTCACATTGAGCAAATAGTTTTTTCTACACCTTTTCTTGTCCAGGGTAAATCAGAAATAAATT
Source organism: Taeniopygia guttata (assembly GCF_048771995.1). Taxonomy (NCBI): domain Eukaryota; kingdom Metazoa; phylum Chordata; class Aves; order Passeriformes; family Estrildidae; genus Taeniopygia; species Taeniopygia guttata. Next base: position 111,561,826 of record NC_133026.1, on the reverse strand, counting down.
CATTTATGGAATGTAGTTTTTAAGGAGAATTCTTTCTAAAATCAAATATAAATAGATGAAATTTATTAATTTTCTATTTCAGTTGCAAATACAGTGGTTAATATTTTTAATGTATACGTTTTTTAGCTATCAAAACTGTTCAGACAATTTTGTAAGAGTATCACTGGAGTAATAAATATGTACAACCTCAATGAAAGATTGCTTTTCGTGCATCTTATTGCTCATGTTTAAATACCCGTGTGCTGCAGAATAGCTGCAAAGACATTTTACAGAAGATTAATTGCAGACTGGATTGATAAATCTCCACAGAATAAACTGTACTTTCTGACCCTACAGACTAAGGCTGTCCTTGATTATGCTGACATTCCTATTTTGTAGTTTATGTCCCTATTATTTCTGATGCTTTAAAATGATATTTTCTGCATTGTTTTACCTACTTTTTATCTACTATTTGTTTAATCCTTGTTATTCTCACTTTCCTTATTAGTCCAGCAGATTAGTAGTGTTACCAACACAGCTATCTCTTCAAAGTGTCAAATTTCTTCTTCAGCATTTTTCTTCAGCCTTTTCCTCCATTAAGTCATTCAAAAAAATTAGAGAAATGTTATCTCAGCATGCCCTCTACACAGGTGCCAAAATGAACTGTCAAGAAATAGCTCAACTGCTACTTGTAAAAGTATCATTTTGTAGAAACCGATGCTCAGGCACCTTGGTTGCAGCAGTTTGCAAACAATAAGTGGGAGATGCTCCTTTTTGGGTAAAGGTCAAACCGAGACAGATGCAGGGAACAGGAGCCACCAGAAGGCAGCACTAGCGGCAGCTTTCTCTTGGGAAAGGGGAGGATACATTTCAGGGAGAAGGACCTGGCTAGGGACACGCTCTTGTTTACCTCTGCACACCGGTAAAACATATCAGTTGCTTTTAGCTCTTTGCCTGGGACTGTTCCTGCATGCTCCTGCTTACAGCAGAAGGAAATCCTAATGCTTTTTACTGGAAAACATGTAATGTGAGATAGCTTTTTCAAAAAGCACCAATCCCTTGAGATTCTTGCTTTAATGTATTTATCCTTCTTCTCTGAGACAAAAGGATCCTTAATATCTTATGCTGAATTTGGATTTTTTTTCCTTATAATTTAATTTTTTTTAAAAAAAGGAAAATATCCAGGATTAATTTAATGTCATTTTTTCCCAGAGTATACTCTATTTTTTAACCTTTATTTTTCTTAGAATTTGCATGCTGGATTTTTTTCATAAATAAGGTAGTTTTTTATGTCAGAGCTCAAAGAACCATCTCAGCTTCCACTTGCTTGTCAATAGTTAGTGAAGTGCCTAAGGAAGGCCTTAACACTTATCAGTCCTAAGTTGTCTCTGTGTTTTCCCGGAGTTCACTTTTAATAAATTCACTCTCCTGGTGTTGCCAAACTTCTTTACAGAAGATCATTGTTGTTCCATTCAGTTTTGTATACTAGCTCTGTGAAGAATCTTCAGAAATTACCTGGATTGTGTTTCTTCACAGACTGTGGACAAAGAATGACAAGCTGTTGAGTACTTCAGCTTTAATGATTTGCATGTGAAGTTGTTACATGGCTTTCACTAACCTTGCAAAATGGGCCTTGAGAAAAGCAAATGTTAGTTGAAAATACAAAAAGCATATTCTGTAGTCTAGAGGAGGAAATTTATTTCTCTGGAAGTATAGTTAATCTTGAAAGATACTGTTATGTTTTAATATGCTAATTTAAATTAAGTTGCACTGATGAAACCACTTTTTTCTTATTAGATATATTTAAATACTTTAATTTTCTCTCTTATTTGTTTACCTAAGCTCAGGTAAAAGTATCACCTAGTGTTTAAAAGACAACTGTCATTGGCACTGAAAAGAATTGAATTTTTTTTTTCAAGCACTGAAAGCTTGATTTTTTTCCTCTTTTCTCTAACAATGAGATCCTTTGGTATTGTGATTTCTTGTGATATCTTCTCTTCCTCCACATTAAAAAAAAATATATCCTAAATACTATAACTGCATTTTTATTGTGTTCCAGTGAAATCTTAAACTAAACTGCTCAAAAAATTCATAGACTGGGCAAACTGTGAAAAGTACCCACATTGCCAAAGAGACTGTGAGCCATTTCAGAAGTCACACACTCAGCAGGAACTTGTATTCAAGTTCTCAACACTCAGCTCCCTTTGGATGTTTGGTTATTTACTTTTATTTGCATGGCATAGCCTGTGGTGATTGACTTGAGCACAAAAAATTGTCCTGAGACCCCATGAGCAATGCAAGCCTCTGTAAAAAATGAAAGGAAAAGAGACATCAAACAAAATGCATTCCTTCCCACAAAAAATGGACTATACCTGACTAATGGCACATTTTGGCCTGTTTCAGCTACAATTTAATATATTGTACACTGCAACAGCAAAAGCTTACTACATTTGTGATTACCATGCAATGGGTTTAGTATAACTATCTTTCTTTTTCTTTCCTTCTTTCTTTCTTTCTTTCTTTCTTTCTTCCTTCTTCCTTCCTTCCTTCCTTCCTTCCTTCCTTCCTTCCTTCCTTCCTTCCTTCCTTCCTTCCTTCCTTCCTTCCTTCCTTCCTTCCTTCCTTCCTTCCTTCCTTCCTTCCTTCCTTCCTTCCTTCCTTCCTTCCTTCCTTCCTTCCTTCCTTCCTTCCTTCCTTCCTTCCTTCCATCTCCCAGATGAGAACATTTAATTCATAATTCAAATAGTGTCCCTCTGCAAAATATGAGACCTCTTTTTATATATATATATATATATGTATAAGAAAAGACATTTACTGACAGCTTTCCATCCCCCTCCATCTCTCCTCCCCACCACTCAATAGTGCGCTACTCAGTTTATTAAATCCTGCAGTGGAGAACCTGTCCACTTATTTTTGATGTCTCTGTTTTTGCATTTAATGAGGATGGCTGCTGGATGTCATTCTTTCTTATTTGATATTATGACACTTCCTGATAGGTTTCAACAGACATGTATATCCTGCTGAGTAGAAGGACCCAGTTACAACCCACTGTTCGCCTGTCATGGCTCAATGTTGCCATTTAAATAAAACTGACCTATGTGTTAATGGAGCCATAACCTCTGCTTTAGTGTAAACTGTGTCTCAGTCAAAAATAGAGACGGAAAAAAGGAATATACTCTGCAGCACAAAAGGTGAAATGTTACTGTAGAAGGTAATACTTTAGCAAAATGTTTGGAGCTTGGCAAAACATCAAAGTACTCGCCGAAATTATGGTTTCATATTGAGCTGGAGATTTTCAGGACAGTATAAGTACATATGTATAGATGCCTTGGGTCAGATTAAAGTTCCATCTTTCCCAGAATCCTCCATCTGAATGGGGTCAGCACTGCTTAAGGAAAAACTCCTTTTAACAGCAGAGAAATGAAAAATTCTTGCAATTTGCAGCTTACGGACTGCCTCAGCCAAAAGATCTGTTTTTAATAGCAGTTTCTAGGGTAATTTTCCCATGCATGTATCTAATCTTTTATGAACCTATTTATGCTTTTGGACTGCAAATATCTTGGCAAGGACTTCAGCTGTTGACTGCTTTCTGCTTGAATAAACTGTCTTTTATATGTTTCCAGCATGCTGTCTCACCCTTTTATTTGCTGTGTTCTTGTATGGTTAGAAGAAAAATTACCATTCTCTATTTGTTTTCATCCCACTACATAAAACCTCCCTAATGCCTTCATTTGTTCATTACTTTTCTTGATGCAGTGTCAGAGTCTATTTGATGTCTCCTAGTACAGGTGTCAACTCAGCCCTTCAATCATCATTTACAACCCTTGATATACCTCTTCACCATTTGAAGTAGAGGGACAGAATACAAATACTCCAGACTGGATATAATGTAAGTGTATATAAAAATGTAAAGATATTTTCCTTTTAATGAATATACAAAGGAATTCCTACCATTCACACTCTTTTAACTGAAGCTGATGATTCATACCCAATGTTTTTCATCAAACCAGTCACAAGACTTGCAAGATGATCTTAAAGGAACAACACCAGCTTCTTTATAGCTCATTTTCAGCATGTGTATCTACTATATACAATTTTTTTTGTCTACTCTATGTAGATTTCTTTAAAATTTTGTCTTTCAATACTCTGTCATTCAGACAGACCATAGCAGCATTTTACTAGGAAATGTTTGAGGAAACTGAATGTGTGCTTGGATATATCTGAATATATAATCCAGGTAAGGTTTGCATTAAGAAACAGTTTCTTTAGTTGAGAAATTGATATATTTGGAAAAATGGACAAATTCTTATGATGAGCCACACACTGGTTCTGACAGGCAGAATAATTAAGCCAATCCAAAAACAGGTTGGGAACATTAACCTGTGAATTATTTTAATCCACTATACACTTTGAGGTAGAAAATTGCTTAGTGATAACATGGCATAATGGGATATAAACAAGCAAAGAGATGACAAGTTCAGCAGGGATGTGGAAAAAAGCTTTGCATTTGTGAGAGAATGAACTTTCAGCAGCATGTGAAAAGCAGGACTTGTAATGTCTCCAGTCTCAGCATCTTTTACATTATATTTTAACACCGAACATAAATGTTTTTACATTTAATAGAATTTTACTCTCCGTTTTACTTACTGAGGTTGCCCTGCAGATTAAAGATTAAAAATTCAGATTTTGAGGGTTGAGTTAGAAGGCATAGCTGTTACATGAAAAGCAGTGTTTAATTGTTCTTTTTGTGCTTCTGTCCTTAATAAGTTGTAGCTGGGAGAATCTGCAATTGGCAGGATTCCCCTACTAGTTTTAATGGATCCTACATAGGCATATTTTTTTTTAAATAATGTGAATTAGCACACAGATACTCAACCACTGAATTGCTGTGTACCCCAATAAGTTTTTACATGCTATCTGCAGAACTTAGACATACAGTTAGTAGTGAAAAAAAAAAAATCAAAGAAAATACTTCTCAGGTTTTGACATCTCACTTCTGATTGCCAATGAGATGCTAGCCCCTGTCTGTTGTTGTTGGAGAGGCTTGATGCTTTTTTCCCCCAGGTTAATGTTATGGTTCTCGATTTATAGATAGCTGCTTATTTGATCTCTCTGTCCAGACCTGTTGAAAAAATTGTTCACTTTTACAACTGTACAGCTGTATCAGCTGGCTCCTTATAAAGATACTTCTTGCCACCTTGGTCTTTCTAGCTTCAATAATACTATAAACTGTTTGATTTGCCATTTGTTTGGATGTTTTTCAATCACAGCATAAAAAGCATCAAAACCTAGACATTTAAAATGAAAACCATAAAAAAAACTTCAAATGGGCAGTCCAGATAGAAAAAGCCTATACCTTAAGTATGCTATATATTTAAATGGAGTCCAAATACCAAAAAAAAAAAAAAAAAAAAAAAAATCTAAAAGAGAGAGAGAGAGAGAGAGAGAGAGAGAGAGAGTGAGTGAAAGTGTTAATGCCCAGTTTGCTGTTCACAGAGGGATACATCTGAATATTTAAAAAAATTTAAAATGAAAAAATTTAAAAATATATAAAGAAGGCAGAACAGGTCTATCCAAGTAATTGCTATTTAGGAAAGTACATGATGAAGCATAATTTCTTTTGAGAATGTAGAAACTGCCTTTCATGTGAACACTGGTCTAAATTCTTCATCTCACAATGTAATTTTCAATATTTCTAAACAATTAAAAACCTTGTGATATTGATTTTCTTATCATGAACTCAGCCAAGAGAAGTCAACTTCCTAATTCCCTGAGAATAACTATTTAGAATACTAGCAGTGAAATCACACTAACTCAAAAGCACAGAATCAAGACAAACCTATGGAAATGGTATCCACTCAATTTTCTAAGGTGTGGAAAGTTTTTAATTCTCAGTAACTCAAATGGCAATTTAGCGAGCTCTGAACTGCACAGGAACAAATTATGAGTGTCTTTAAAAGGTGGTTGATAGTAGATTTGCAATGAGGAAACAATACAAGCTACATTAGAAAATCATGTTATTTCTATAGTTTGAAATAAATCTATACTAGTATTTAAATTAAAACTGCACTATCTTAAAGTAATATCTGATGAACTTATAGTTGATTTCTCACTAGTTCCTACATACACTGAATCTTTGCATTTCAGTTCTGAATAGAAACAGCCCTAAAATAGAGATATTTTGCAGAAATGGAAATGTAAAATGCAGGCAAATAGAGTATATTGATTAAAATGCTCCATAAAAATGTTATTCATGTCTAGATTCATAGAAAGAAGTTCTGTAGAAGCTGGCCCTGGATTCAGAGTTGAAGGGTTTGGTCAGGATGAGAACAGATGGAAGGACATTGAAATTTCTGCACAGGTCTGACCGGAACATGACATCAGACCCATATGAATAAAGAGTCATTCGCTGCTTGATCTGCTTCCATTTGTCCATTTCATTGCTGATATTTGGATAGGTAGCATGATGTTACCCATAGCTAAGTGTTCTCTCTTGGTGAAAGGAAAGATCGAAGGAAGGTATTAAAGGATTAAATATATCACTTTTTGTTCAAGATTCTGCTTTCCTTTTAAAATTAAGATGCACAGCCAAATGTTATTTCATACAAGTCAGAGAATGTTAGGTAATAAATGCAGCCTCCCTGAAAATAAAATACTCTTCAAAATATGTAACCTTCTTTTATGTCACTTCCACACACACTGCTGGAAATACTTAATGCTAGATTTGAGCTATATTATACTGTAAAAATAACTTAAATGTATGGGTTTTTTTTTTTTCCAAAAGGTGATTGAATTATTGAAGAATGAATACAAAAGATAAATGAAAAATGCTAAAGTAGTGATATACATTTAAAAAAATGTGTAGAGATTATATATACATATACATATGTGGAAACTCTAGGGATGTCCTGCTCCTTCCTCCTCCCTTCCCCCACATCAATAGTGAAAACATCTATTAAAAAATTAATTCAAATTCATTAATACCTCAACATAGGAAATTGGCCATGACAGTGTTCAAATTGTTTAAAAGTTAATCTGTATGTAACTCTTTGCAGAAACAGGACGAACAGTATAATTGTATTACGTCCTGTTTGACCTACAGTCTACATCTCTTTTTGCTGTAACTTAAAAACTGAAAATTATTAAAAACTAAATCAGAAAAAAAGGTGCAAAAATTACTCTTTTAAACAGCATGTTCATATATTTCTTGTTCATTCTAATTCCTCTTACATTGTCTAAAAGTTTCAAGAGACCTTTTCTGCTTCTTAACAATATATTACTGTTAATAAATATGTTATATAGTTATCCTATAAATAATGGCTAAAGAGAGGTCCAAAAGGTTTGAACAACTCCCATACTTTACTTTCATAATTTACTGCCATGATGTAAAAGGCAACCACTGTCTTGGGGTGGCAAAACTCAGTGTTTTAATATATCCACTAAGTACAGAGTTTAAAAGGGAATTACTCACTGGCATTGTAAAGACCACAGTAAATGCAAGCCAAATGTGGTATGGATTTGTGGGTTTGGGTTTGTTGTGGGCTTTTTTACAACAGCTTTGACAAAACAAGCAGAAAAAAAACTATAATACCATGTGATTCAGTATGGGGTTTTTTGTCTGCCATTATGTTTCTGTCCGGTCTGTCTCATTTCTGCGCATAATATTCATAGTTGCCACCTAGTCTTCAGATTATCTACCCAGCATTCCAGAATGCTAAACAATCTAAGGAAATAAAGTTCAACTTTTCTGCAGGGAAAGAAAAACATCTTTATTCCAAATAATGGACAATAAAATTTTATGAAAGAAAATTGTTGAAAAAAGTACCTGAATTACTCAAGTTTTCAGATGGCAAAAAAGCTTTCAACTTGTTTCTGATTAATTTAAAGCTGAATATTGTCTGTAGTCAGAAAATTAAATTTCTGCTGCAATGTCAATAAATGGCTTGCAATAAGTGTCACACAATGCTTCTGGAATAAATAGGTTAGTCATGAACATAATAAGCATAATGATTATTTGGTACACAGTTACTGCAAGATAACTACAAACTGTTTCAAATAATTGATCAGTTTTCAAGATCACTAAGTATCTCAGCAGCTGTGAAAGCTAACAAATAAATAGCAAATGTCAAAGTATAAGATTTGCACAAGCTGGTAAGAAAGTTCAGTATTCTCTACTTGAGAAGCCTAGGAAAAAGATTTCAAAGATGTTATCAGTTTTCATCTGTGAGCAAGGAAATGAAATCAATCATCATGTGATAATCATCAGGGCATTCCTTAACTGACAACTACTTGGAAAGATACAAGACAAAGTTATTCTGGTCTGTTTGACTGATGAAGTTGTAGAGACCTGAACAGAAAATCAATCAGTCTTCTTTTCTGGGTACAGTACAAGTGATATAAATTTTGTTGAATAGCAATCTAGGAAAAAATATCGTGAGCAGAATCACAACTTTATTACAAACTTTGTGACTCATGAAAGCTATGAGTCTATGGGTGGAGATGGTCTGCATATGATTATGACCTTATGTAAATTTGATGATCTTATGTAAATTTTTATGATCTTACATAAATTTAGATGCCTGAAAAGTCATTGACATCTTCAAATCCAAAACATATATATCCTCAGTCAAGGATGCTTACAAAATAAACTTGCAATTGCAAGCACTTGCTATAGCAAATGCACTTAAATCAGGCAATCTATTAACTGGACACTTTAACACCATGGTTAGTGCACAATCACATTAAAAGAGTAATATAATTAGAACAACTCTGACGACCAAAACAGCACAGTGATGATGTGGCAGTGTAATTCAGAGGATGAAAGAAACCCTGTGGATTACTGTATGGAGGGGTCTCATGATGCAGCTGAAATATCATAAAAGCTATTACAGCACTAATCTTGCACCATATAACACAGCCCAGCTCTATAGTGAGGATTCAAGACCCATTCCAAATGCCACAGGTCTGCTCTTTAATGCTGATAAATTCTGAGGAAGGCCTTGAGGTCATAAGTAATTTGAGTTCTGCACAGTGCATAGCAAAATAGGAAATCAGAACATTAAAAAGCCAGTGTTCAGTAATATGTAGTTTTACTCATGGATTGTTCAGCATATTTTGAAATAGATGAACTCTCTAAGTAGAATAGCCAAAGGAAACATGCAACAGTTTGCTCATTACTTTGACTGGAATATTCTTCCTCAGAGTGCATAAGTGTATGTGTTAATGCTGAGTGGCTTCTAACAAAAAGCAGTTGAATGCAGTTAAAGTTTTAATGTTCATGCCAGTTATAGAATGGATTAAAATGTATGTTAGGATTGAGTCACTTATCTCCTCAAAGAGTTTAACATAATTTTTCATTCACCTTCCAAGAATGTCAACTTCTGTACTCAAAATGCTGCATAACGTCTCCTCCTTTCTTTTAACTCCATTATTCATCCCAGAAATCTCATTCTGGATGGCTGTTGTCTCAGTGTAATGCATTTTGTTTTCCAGGACATCCTTATCTCTAAAATTTTCACATAGTCTTGTCCTGCTTTACATTTCTATTTTCATTTCCTTTTGTGACAGTCACAGTCCAAATAATCTCTTCAGTCTTCCCACCTTATTGCTTTGCTGTTCTTTATTCATGTTTCCTTCTGGCTTTTTAGGAGGTGTTTGTCATATGCTATCTGCCAACCACTCCTCCTTTAAACATACCTATAAACATTTTTTTTTTGTTTGCTTTGGGTGGTGGGGAGTTTTGATTCTTTATTTATTTTTTTGTTTGTTTAATTATTGGAGGAGTTGTGGGGGTTTGAGTTTTTTTGTTTGGGTTCTTTTTGGTTTGGGTTGGGTTTTTTTGGGTTCTTTTTGGTTTTTTTTTGGTTTTTTGTTTGTTTTTATTTCTGCTGTTGTTTTGGGGTTTTTTTTGGGGATGTAATTTCATCTCTGATACTTTTACTGAAACTATCATTGTATAGTAAATTCAGTAAAGTGTTGGGATGCCCAGATTCTTTGTGTGATGCCAGGTCATTATTATTTAAACTTAATTAAAGCAATAAATTATATTTAAGTACCTAAAATCTATTGCTATTTTTAAAATTTCTTTGCTATGGAAAACTGAGTTTATTAATGATAGAGCATAGTTTTCCCTTATAACATGCTTATTTATATGGGGATTAGAATAAATAGGCTGATAAATACCTTAGTCTGATGATACATTAGTCTGAGGAATGCCTAATTGTCTTGTTCAGCACTTAGGTACGGCTATATAGCAACATAAGTCTTATCTTTTGAATCTGCAGAGCAAAACTAGACCAGCTGCCAAATTTAAGGTTGTAAGGCTACCTGGATCTGGATTTTTTAATATAACTCCACTAATTAGCAGTGGGTTCTTAAAACAAAGTCCCAGTGCTAAGAAATAAATATTTGCTGATCTTGCTGTGTGTTAGTAATGTAAAAACTGAAATTGTTGCTTGTTCAATGCTAATGCAACAATTTTTGTGCGGTATTTTTTCCCCCCTGAGGTGATCAGGTGTATGAAAATCAGATTTGGAAGTGGACACTGAATAACTAGACATGGCCTGGCATAAGAATCAGCAACTCACAATGTGCATCAAGCAATTTCCAGTCATTTTGATGTTGCCTAGATTGAAACTGATAAAGAGGAAAGGCTGTGTCCTTCAGAAACATCCCCAGGCACTTATGATTCGGGCTTACACAAATAGCCTTGTAATAGCAAATATCAGGAATATTACATAATTCCCTTCTATGTTCATGTTATTATTCTATTACACAACTGCAAAACCAGAGAGATACTATTTTTAATTTTTTGAAAGTGTTTTAAAAAGTTTATCAAAAGCTTTTTGTACATGGAATTAGTCCATGTTTAGATGTGTTTTGCTTCATAGCCTGCTACCACCCAGGCAGTCACGAGAATGTCAGTGCCTGTGATGTTTGGTTAAATGAACTTAGAAAGCTCTGAGTTAAAGATCTGCTTGGCATTAGCTGAAAAATCTAAACAAACAGGCAAAAGGAATATTTTATTTTATTATGTTTATTGGTCTATATTTTTATTTAATGTTTGAACTGAGGTATTTTTCCCATTTTTGGATTAATTACTGAAGAGCACTAATTTGCTCCTTACTGCCAACACTACAAGATTTTTGTCTTTGTTTGTCCTGGAGAAACACTGTCTTTCTAGACAAATTAAAGATAATTTTCACTTCAGCTCCCACAATCATTCACACATTAATATAAAGTTATGAACAGGCTTTATAACTATAATACTAATATACCAACATCCATTTCATTAGGTATTAATAATATAATCATTTAGAAATTCAATATTTGTTGTTTTACAGGAGACACACAAAAAAGTTTCATGTATGTACTTTCAAATATTTTGATCAAACTGAAGCATTCTTTTTATGCATAACCTCTCACACTGAAAACTGAAGGAGTATTTCAATGGATTTTTTCTTTAAAAGATAATTGTCCACAATTTGTCCACTTTGTCCTTACTTGTCCATAAATGTCTATTTCGTTTCCTTATTTTCCCCTCTCTAATTCAAGCTGATAAAAAGCAGAGGAATGCTGCAGTTTAAGCTATGGTTGAAGAAAAAACTAAAAAGTATATCACTTTCCCTGTTAAAACCCCCCCAAAAGCTCAGGAGATTTATTTTCACTGATAGTACTCACACAATGCAGCAATGACACTCTGCCAAGTACACATAGAAACATTTTCCTTACAAATTTATTCTTTCTTTGTAGTTTCATTTGATGCAAAATAACAATAATCTGGCCTGTAAGTACATGTTACCCCAATGCAAATGAAAACAGCAGCAGTCATTACTACTTATTTTAGAGAAAAACTAGCATTTTATAGCCTTTTCCAGCAGATTGATCTTCTTTCTCCTTTAATTCAGCAGGAAAATTTGCTTCTGTTCCCTATGAAAAAAACAGATACACTACTTGGGTTAGCCTAGTAATAAAAGCAAAGTGCTACTTATAGTTTCCTTGTTAATGCATCTCTCTATTTAAAAAATATTAATTTTTTGAAGAACCATGTATTAGGGGAAATGGGAATCAGTGAAGCATAATACAAACAGAGGGTATGAAGATAATTTTTGAGATAGATATATATAGATGGAAGGGAGAAACTGAACCCTAGAAAAATGGCTAGCACAAAAATAGCAGCAGATATCAATCATCAAAAACCAATTAACGCAAAGAGTGTTTTTCATATCCACATGTCTTCCTTATAATTTCTTACGAGTTTACTATACATGACACATGAGCTCTGAAGGTTGAAAATATCCTGTATTTATTAAAAAAAACAATTTAATCCTACAAAATCATGCTGATTTTGACCCTTCGCAAAACAAGACCCAGAATCTCTATAAATTTAATCAATCTGTCTGACCACTACAGACATTCATCTAGTCAATACCAATTTGTTTTGTGAACACACAACAGGTGAAGGTCAATTATAGCTTTGCATTTAGTTACAGCTGTTACATGGCTTACAGTCCGGCTCAATACATGTTCACAGATCTGCCACTTTTTAATAAGAATCCATTTGTGTTACTACTTATTGCCTTTCTTGTTTGAAAAAGAGTTTTCTAAAAATAACAAGTAGCTTGTATGAGTCCTTCTATGGTGTAAATATTGCTAACTGAATTCATCAGTAAGGATAGTAGTATGGGGTCAAAGACAAAGCAACCTTGGAAATTAAGGCAACACCTATATGTCACTATTCTGTCAAGAGTCAAAGACTTTCAAATACAAATACATAGATTAAAATGAAAGATTTTGAAAATTCATCACCACTTTAGAATAATAAAATGGTTGGGGTTGAAAGGGACCTCTGGAGGTCATCTAGTCTAACCCCACTTTTACATCAAGTTGCACAGGCCTATGTCTGGATGGGTTTTGAATAACCTGTTGCAGTGCTCCGTCACACACAAAATAAATAAGTTTGTCCTCAGACAAAACTTCCTCTGTTTCAGTTTGTATCTGTTAATTTTTTTGTCACTGGGCACCACTTAAAAGATTCTGTTCCCATATGATAGACAGCTGCCCTTAAGGCATTTGTAGATGTTGATATGATCCTCTCTCAGTCTTCTCAAGGGTAAACAGGCCCAGCTCTCTCAGCCTCTCCTCAAAAGAGAGAGGAGTTTTAGTCCCCTCATTATCTTCATAGCTCTGCTCTGGACCCGCTCCAATCCTTTGGCTTGGCTACTACCTTCTCATAGCAACTTCTTGTCGATCAGGACCCCCACGCCTTTCTCAGAGCTGCTTTGTACCTGTCCTGGTGTGGGGGGTTATTCTTCCTCAGATTCAGGATCCTGTGCTTGCCTTTGTAGAGCCTCACCAGGTTCCTCTGCATCCAGCTCTCCAGCCTGTCTAGGTCTTCCAGGGTGGCAGCACTGCCTTCTGGTGTTGTCAACCACTCCTCCAAGTCTCACATCATGAGCAACCTTGTTGAGGGCACATTTTGTCATTTCATCCACGTCACTGACAGCAAATTTGAAGACAGATGCACCCAGCACAATCCCCGGAGGGACACCACTAGCTACAGGCCTCCAGCTAGACTCTGCACTGCTGATCACAACTCCCTGAGCTCGGTCAATCAACCAATTCTGAATCCACCTCATTGTCCTCTCATTTAACCCACACTTCCTAAGTTTGCTGGTTGAGGGTATTATGGCAGACAGTGTCAAAAGCCTTGCTGGAGCCAAGCATATACTCCTCTTGTCTCATGCACTCAGCCAGTTGTGCCATCATAGAGGGCTATCAGAAGGGTCAAGCACGATTTCTCCTTGGTGAATCCTTGCTGACTACTCCTGATAACTTTCCTTTGCTCCACACACTTAAAGGTGACCTCCAGAATGATCTGCCCCATCGACTTTCCAGGAATGAAGGTGAGGCTGACTGGCCTGTACTTTCCTGTATCCTCTTCCATGCCCTTTTTCAAAACTGTAGTGACAGTAGCTTTCCCTGAAATCCTCATTCTTATTGTCCTTAATACCCTTTGACAGATTTAATTCCAAATGGATCTCATCCTTCCTTGTCACAACCTTACACATTCCAACAGCATTCCTGTGTTACTCCCAAGAGGCTTGTCCCTTTTTCCACATGCCATACACTTCCTTCTTCTTTTTGAATTTTGTATTTCTTATAAGTAATACCACTGTTTAGAAATCAGACATCTGATACTGCGTTGTGCTGTGATGCTAATAGAACTAAAGTCTATATTTTCACAGACTCTTTTAAATACTGGGTGTACTATAGTACTTAAGCAGAGAGGGAAAATTATTGCTTTTAAAATTAATTTCAAAATATAATTTATCCCTATCTTTGATAATCACAAAGAATTTCTGTAATCTCTATATTTTTAAATGACAGGTAAAGAAGAAAGATAAAACTTCTGAAAGTGATGCAAGTGGTATATTCTGTTAATTTGTTGTCCTTTGACTCTTGTTTTTCATTAATTTTCAATGAGATAAATATAACTAAGTGCCCAAGCAATGTCTGAAAATGGTTCTAAGAAACAGTTTGTCAGTGAAAGTTTTTAGAAAATTGACCTGCATATCCTTAATCCTAAATTCTCCTAATCTCTAAGAAAATGTGAACTATTTTGTTACAATAAAATTACATCTTCTAACAGAGAAAATTAATTTGGCTCCAAGAAATCATGCTGAACGTATTCCAAATATATTTTGAATAAACTTATATGTGAGTTAGAGTAGATTTAAATCTCCTTTTAGGCTGGGTCAAAGGCCATGGAATAAAGTCATTTTTCTGCACATTTATTTGTAGGAAAAAAGAAAAAAAGAAAGAAGAAGAAGAATTTAAATCCTTGTACTTTAATAATGTTTTGCATGTATGGTTGGGATTTTAGTTCTGTGTGAGTAAAAGGTATTTGTTTTGGATTTTATAGAATGGAAGATGGTCTTAAATATCTGTAAATATATGATAGGATTGGTCATAGTGGAATGGGGTATCTCACAAAATAGTTTTGAATACACATAGGTAAAAGAGTTAAGTGCCCTCTAAAGTGCATGGAGAATTTTATGGGCAAAGGAATAGCACAGAAATAAGATAAGGACAATAATGTTTCCATCAGCTACTGTCCTGCAAGTTTCTTTTGTTTCCCCTTAACTGAGAATAATTCTGCAATGTTACAGGATCTCAGAACTTGATTGTGTGTGATTCTATGTAGACACAAAATGAGAGAGGCGCTATAGCAACATGAACACATCTGTGATGTGAGTAGTTTGGCAAAGGATCACAAAGGTGGTGAAGGGACTGGAGCTTTGTTCACATTCTGTTTACAGCCTGAATGACAGAAAACTCAGAGGGAGCCTTCTGTGTTTATAGATCTAATGGGAGACAGTGAAGAAGATGGAACCAGACTTCTCAGTAGCGCTCATTGGCAGGACAAGGGGCAATGGATACAAACTAAAAGACACAAAACGCCATCTGAACAAAAGGTGTATGAGGGAAACTAGACACTAAAAAAGGTTTCCCAGGGAGGTTTATAGTCTCTGCCTCTGGAGATACTAAATATTTTACTACCCATGGTTTTGGGCAGTCTGTTCTAGCTGATTCTGCATGAGCATGGAGTGGGAGATAGCAGGGGAGATTCATGGGGAGGGCTAGATGACTTCAAGTAATACTTCCCAACTTCAATGTTATTTTGTTATTCCTTTATTCTCTAAGAACAGTTTTCCAATATTTTTCTTTAGAGACCAAATGGCTTACTTAAAATGATGTCGTGAAACTCTGTCAAGATCTCTCCTAAATTCAAGATAGATGACATCTACTGATTATTCCCACTCCATGGGATCTTCTGCCCTGTCAGAGAAAGAAATTAAATTGGTTTGACATATGTTGCTTTTGACAAATCCTTCTTGTCTGCTACTCATTTCCTTCTTCCTTTCCACTGACACACAATTAGGTTTTTTATCATTTATAGTAGTACTGAGTGTTGGTGGGCCTATATTTCCTCCTTTTCCTCTTTTCAAATAAAGAAAGAAATGTTCACCCATTTCATCTCTTCAAATAAAGAAAGAAAAGTTCTTCCATTCTCCTGGGACCTAACAAATGTGAGATCTCAAAGATAACCCACAAGGCTTATGAGAACTCAGAAGCTCTTTCTTGCATATTCTGGGATGGGATTTTTCCAGACTTCTTCATTTAAACGCATCTTATCCCAGCATTCACTATGCTTATATAATCTTCTTTACTAAAGGCTGAGCTCTTCAACATTTAATGGGGGCATTTATTCTATAATTGATCCAAACTGACTATTTTATTAAGGAATAATGAAAAAAAGTCATTAAACTTCCTTCATATCACTTGTAGAGACTATACAATTCCTAATAACTTATAAACGTGAACATCCAAGCATTTCATTTTTTCTCTATATTTCCGTTATGTACATTCACACTTGAACTATTTTCACCACGAGTATCTTACTTCTTGAATATGTTCTTTCTCTCAAGTCAAAGAAGTCATGGTTTAGTCCAGCTCATCACCTACCCTCTGCCTATTTTTCTTTTGCATTAGGATGGTGTGTAGTTGTGACCTCAGTATCACTTCTCTAAGAACCTGCCAGTTCTCTTTTCCCTTTTAAACAGATTTTCAACTGAGAGGCTGTCAGCTTTCAAAGTTTATTAAAGTTTGTCTTCCTCAAATCTATTGGTTTTCATTTTCCAGTTATTATTTCTTCCTTTCTTAAAGAATACAATATCCGCTATTTCATAATCACTTCTGCCCAAGTTCTATTGTCTGGTTCTTTGTTGCTAGTTAGAGCCTTCCCTGAGTATTTTACTTATCATTAACTAGGTGCTGAAATTATATATGTTTATGTGGGTGTGTGTGTGTGCACAGAGAGATAATCCTAATTTTAAAATGAGTCAGGATACAATGCTGTCACAACATGACTGATTACCAAAAACATTTACATTAAAAGCATTGTCAAGTAGATTATGTAATTCCTGACCTCTTTCTAGAAAATTGTCAAGTATGAGTCATATCCATTGTCAGTGCCTCACTAAAGTTTTACTTGTATTTCTGCTTTTGACTTCAGCATAATATGAAAGATCCTGAAGCAGAGGATAAATTGTCTAAAAATAACAACACTTGTGAATATCCACCAACTTGTTATCTGTAAAGGCTCATCCATATAGCCTCTCCAATGCAACAATGCTATGCCACTATCGAGAAAAGTTATTGGGAAGCTTTATCACATTTAATTTAATTGTTGCATTGAAAACTGGCAATGTATGGTCACTGACTCATTAACAGACAGTAAGCACAGCTGAACTATTGGCAATTTCTCCCAAAATAATGCACACTTCCAGAAAAACAAAGCCAATCCCAAATTCTCCAGCTATCTGGCAATATCTGTGTGAGCTTCTTCTTTGTGAAAAGTGACACACCAAGCAGATCCATGTTTTTGGTATGGCAATATCCAGAAGATGGAAAAAATGAGCTCTTGAGATATTGGTTTGCAACACAGGCAGACCACTAGTAAGACTGGCAAAGTTTCTCATGGAACCATGGACAGAGTCAGGGCTTCATGATGCAAGAATTCTTTCCAACATGTATCTAGAGGGTAAGTCTAGACAGTGAAAGCTGCAAAGCTGTAGGGAAAATTAAGGATAGGTCTGTATTTCCATCCTGAAGGACAGAACTATGCTCTCAACAGTGATCTGTAACTGCATATGAAGAAAAAATTAATAGAATTAGTAATTCTAGTAATTACTTGAATTCTAGTAATTCTAGTAATTACCTGAAAAGAAAAATCTTTTGGTTCCCTTCATTCTCTTCTTCCTTTACTGACAGCACCTTATCTAACATCGGTAAGATATCATTACAGTTAAACACTCAGTTGAGCATACATGGAGAATCATGACATTTATTAGAATTATTAGAATTATTAGTGACTTTTTGTTAGAAATACAAGGGTCTTATACCTAAAATTTTAGTACTCATTATTTAAAAAGACTCTGAACTTCCTTGGAGGATAATTTAACCATCTTCATGGTATATCTTAAAGAAATGACCTCTAATTACTGAGGTCCAAAAAGGTTTATGCACTATAAATACAAGTTGTGGAAAACAGTTTCCAGTTCTCTACAGTCACATAAGTTCAGAACAGAAGTGGAATTTCAGATGCTCTGTCTTCCATCTTTTCTGATTTGCTGTGACACTTTGTTAAATATAAGAAGATTTATATTTAACAGTGCAAAATTCTCCCATCTAGCATGCAAAAAACCAGATATTATACATAGATTTAGTAATTTCATGAGTGAATGCACAGACATGAATTCAAACAGTTGACATCTTGAACTTGTTGGAGAGAAATAACTCTTTCCAGCAATTTATTTTCAGACACTTCATTAGTGTAGTAGAAAACTATTACATTCTATATGACATTCTAAGAATGTCATATTATGTGTACTTGTGATTCCAAAGAATAATTAGCTATTTTAAGTGTTCCTCATCCGGTATTTGTTTGTCTTTAACCAAGGACACTAATCAGGTAAATGTCATTTAGGTGTCTGCACACTATTTGCAAAAAGATTATTGGTGTATTTTTAAGTATTTTAGTTTTGGCTACTTCACAGTTTTTTGGCTCCATGTAACCCCCAAACAAGGCTTTCATGGATTGAATGACTTCGCCTCATAGCTCAGTGATAGTTTGATCTCTAATTGTGGACTAGTTGAGCCAAAACCAGAACTGACAGAAGTAATACATTGTTTGTGTGACTTCCTGCTAGCCTAGAACGTTTACTTGCCCAGTAAACTGTATGACCTGAATCAAAGTCCTGTGTCTGCCCAGGGAGATTGGAACTTGTATCTCTAATTTCTTTAGTGAATGCTTTTAAACTTAATGCAAGATGATAAAAAGGAGCATTTTCTTTCGAGGCTGATAATGTGCTAAGAAAAGAAAATTACATAGCCAAAGAGAAATAATAAAACCCAAAAAAGAAAGAATAGGATTACAGCTGCTCTCCTAGTGCTTTAACTCAAAATTGGACACACAACTTTCAGATCCGCTTCCAAGATTTGTTTGTTGTTTGGTAGCTGCCTACTGTAGCAGTCTGACTCATTTAGGATCCAGACAAAGGAATCTGGCTTTGCTTTCTCCCATCATGCAGTCACTTTTGCTTTCCTTCCTCCAGCCCTGTGACCATCCCCAGACGTGACTGTGCTACAGGAACTAGGAAACTCAAAAGACCACCTCTGTCCAGAACAGCTACAAGCCCAGTGTAAGATAGGTACCTTGACAGCAATTACATGTAGTTGTTTAGCACACATATTTCTGATTCTATTATACCTTTGAGTTGGGAGGTAGAGCAGACAGGGGTGGTAATTTGTCACCAGTCTTCTCAGCTCTGCTGCACAACAGAAGGACTTTTGCCCATTAGATCTATGGAACATCATGTTCATTGTCTAATTCAATTAAAAAGTTGGGATAGAATGGCTAACGCTGAAAAACATTGCTTATTTTTTTCAATATGTTTGCCAATGAAAAATATTTTGTGAATAAGGAATGTAATTACTGCTAATGTATTTCAGGGGTGTGAAAAATACTTATCAAAGCAAACAAATTGTATTGATATAGGACATTTTACTGATAACTTCACTTCTTTTGTTGAAGAACATGACAATGAAATAAACTGGTTTAAAATACAATTTTCCAGGAATTTTACTCTTCTGTCTCAGCTTCACTGACTAAGAATTTATTTTCATGTTCAAAGAATGGGTGATTTTTTATGTCATGCAATTTTTGCCCTTGAAAACTGCCAGTTGCAATATCTGGGATAAAAATCTAATTTGAATACCCCGAGAGCATGCAAGAATATGTTTTTATATATGAACTAAAATGAGGATGCCACCTGGATAGAAGTA
Source organism: Taeniopygia guttata (assembly GCF_048771995.1). Lineage (NCBI taxonomy): Eukaryota > Metazoa > Chordata > Aves > Passeriformes > Estrildidae > Taeniopygia > Taeniopygia guttata. Next base: position 111,541,939 of record NC_133026.1, on the reverse strand, counting down.
AATATATAGAACATATCAATTCTATAGCATAATATAATTTGTTATGCTTGAGAAAAGAGAATAAAATTACTATTTTTTCTACTATAAAAGTCTAAAATTTCTACAAAAAAAGTGTAGAAGGCGATTTATAGTGTATCCACAATTAGGTGCTCTCTTAAGGTAAAATATTGCTTACTTGCTAGAGCTCTTGATAAGCATCTGAAAGGTTCTAATCCTTGTTTAATACTACAACTGCTTGTCTGTAACTTTTTGTAAGTTTCTGTTAGAAAAAAAATATTAATTTATTGCACAGGCCTAACCCATGTATACCATGTATATAGACTTTTCCATGTATCAAACTGGAAATTATCAGATCAACACAAGAGGGAAGTTAAACTCTGCTTGTCCAAGTGTGAAAGCCATTTAACACGCAGTAGCACTACACAGCCGTCTACATTAGGAGAGCAACTTGACAGAGCAGCAAGGCTTTACCAAGATCATCATTTTGTGGTCGAATTTTTATAATTCAAGAAGTAAAAAATCTGTCACTAGGAAAAATTTTCAAGAGTCTTTTATGGATAAAGTTTGGTCAAAGTCCCACTTTGGTCCTCATGGTGCTCACTAACAAACTTACCTAACAGGTATTTCAAGTGGATCTACCAAATTAAATGCTGCTCTTTCTGATGTTCAAAATGTACTGGGATACTGTGTGCTGCAGAAAGATGTCAAAAAAGCCAGCACTGCTGAATCAAACACTTGAACCCTGCAATATTTTATTGTGTGTTATTGTTCCCACATAATCCTTCACTAACTTTCAACTTCCCAGCTGTGTTGGTCATTCTGAGAATTTTGGTTTCATCCACTTCAGCTCTTTGAATATTAATGGGAGACCAAGATCATCTGGGAGATGTAATGGCTCCTTGAAGGCAGCAAAATCATGTATTGGGTGGGTGTAAGCACAGAGCAGTTCATGGGAATAAGAAATTCAAAAAGATAGTTCTGTTCTGACACAAAAGACAAAGAAAGTTAGCAGGAATTGAGTCCTGTTCATCAAGTCACTGGACAAATATTAAAGTCCAGAGCTTTTCTATAAAGATATCAGCCTGATGGACTAAGGCAATGGAAGCAACCTTATAGCGTATTACAATAGTATCTCTAAATAAGTAATTAATCTCCTTAGCTATGACTGTGCAAGAAGTTTACATGGTAGTAAACAAATCTGCAGAACACTAGAAGATACTTTATTTTTTAAACCATGAAATTATGAGCAGTTTGTCTAGATCTGAATGAGGTGAACACTCTCAATCGCATTTAGCTTATAGTCCTATTGTCCCAATGACTTTTTCTCACTCTCCCTAGACAGAATTATCTTCTGAATGTTATGCTGGAGTCATAATTATGATTTGCCTACCATTATAAAATTTATTTCTTTACTTGCTTTCTTGAGTCTTTTGTTCTACTACACTTATATAATTACTACACCAACAGCTTTCTTTCCCTATATCAAATTTACCTGATCTTTCTGCTTTCTTTTTGTTTCTATGGAAACAGAGATTATTTTTAAGGAGACAGAAAGAAATGCAGGACATAACAAAGCCATTCTTCAAGAACAGATGTCTAAAGATATTCTAATTTTGTTTAAGAAGTCCCAGATTGCTAGCCCCTAGGACACATATTTTCCCTACACAGTCCCAGGAGGTCTTCATTTTGTGTCCTTCTATTCATATAGAAAGTAACACAGCAACTTAGAGAGTCACAACCTAATTAGGAAATTATATACTATACTTTCATCTGAATAAATAATTATATAAAATCTTTATGCTTCAATCTTATTCACATGCTCCTACTACATATGAAAGAGCCCAGGGAACTTCAGCTAGGTGCTGGGGCAGCTAAGAGTTAAGCACCAGATTACTGATTCATGCAGCTCTGGAAGATCAGTTTGGTAAAAGTGCTCTAGTCTCAGAGTCTCCAAATGTGGAATTACCAACTTAATTTCTCCACCAAAATTTACTTAATGCTGTTTTTGAAGTGGGATGTTCAATTCCTGTTCTTTTATTACTTTGAGCACAGACCTGCTAGACCTTTCTTTCTGTGCAATATCTTGATTTACTTTCAGTGGAAATTATGACATCAGGTAAGGAGAAGGTGGGAACAGATGGGGAAAGGTGATGAATCTTGACCAGTCCCATTATGCAGTCTGGATATAATTAAGCTACACTTGAAGCCTGGTTTGTTTTCCTGGAAGCTGTGAAGCCCTAGTGAGTTTTACAGCTTAAATATGGGCTAAACTTTCCAGAATTCTGAGGTTTTGTCAGCAATAGGATGCATTTACCCTCCGAATGCCCAAAGCAAAATGTTCCTAGTAGCTCTAAATTAAACAATTCTGTCGCATTAATATTCATACCCTGGAAGTAAGTTTGTTCTGCCATTTTTATTATTCCAAAATGCAGAATTATCAGGACTCAAGACTGTATTTCATAAAGATATGGAAATCTGTGTCGCTATAGGACACGAGAAAGCAAACGCGAGCCAATTGCCACCTTGCAAGGCAAAAAAGAGAGCGTTTATTTTCTGACTCCAACTTTTATACTTCTCCAAAGGTGACAGTGGATTGGAGAGTGAACGGGCCACCTCTCCAAAGACATTGGACAAAGCACTAGTACATCAAGTCTCTCCACCCCCATGGAGGAATGCAAAACAATACATTATTTACAGAAACTGTGTGGGAAAGTTTCCTAATAGAATGTAAATTCAGAAGGCTTAAGAAAACTCAAGAATCAGGGCGACAAATCTGTATGTTCCTATTGTATGTTTTAATGACAATAAAGGATGGTACAAATTGCAACCCCTGCTTCTGTTGTTCTCCTCAGTGCCCTCACAGACTTTTCCATTTCCACACCAGCTGCTCATGAAGTGGTTGCTGATAGTTTAAAAGTTAAAATACTAATGTTAGAATTTTTGATAAAACAGCATGTAATTTTTAGCAATTTGAAAAATACTAAAAAAAAAAAAAAATCCAGAAAAAAAACCAACCAACCAAACCAAAAAAACCCGCCAAACCCCAACAATAAATGAGATCTCTTGCTCATGACTGGAACTATTTCAGGTAAATTGACCCAAATTCAAATTTTTTTTCAGTCAGTAAAAAACTAAAACCTTGGGATAAGGCAGGAGAATGATCAAGATGTGGAAATGGCTCTTCTAATGATACTCAGCTACAAGGGAAATCAAGGGGATCTGGAGATTTGTGGCCAGAACCCTTGTATATATTAGCAAAGAAGAAAGAAATGCCTCCTGGGAAGTAAAATTGCTGGCAGGTAATTTCAAAAAAAGAGAATATTCTGTTTGGAAGGGTGTTCCCTAAAAAAATCTTAAGCACTAATCTTGAATATCACAGAAGAAAGCTAATGAAAAAAGCAGAATACAGTTAAGAAAGTCAGCAAAATTAATAGAAAGAGAATTATACAGACATTTTAATAGAGCTACAAGAATATACAGTAAGGCCTCATATATACTTGTAGCTTTTCATGCTGTTCTGCTATATGAGACTAGATTCAGAGGAGGATATATTTTTCAGAAATGTAGTCAGAATAATGAATGTCAGGAAAAAAGTGCACCTTATTAAATTATTTGTTCATCTTGTCACCCCAGGCCAATCTCTTTAATTTTCTGTGTACCTAAAGCTGATGAACTGCTGTTACCTGGCTCACTGTCACCTTCTGGTGTCCTGCCCTAAGCATGTTAGATGGATGTAAAGTCACTGAGAGTTCATCCCTGCTTCTCTGTTTCTTTTCTGTGAAAATCTAAACCATTAAAGCAGAGAAGATATGATTTAGCTCTTTGGGGGAAGCCTCTCCCATGAAAATTATCTGTGCTCACCTTTTTCCCCAGCACTTAAAAGAATAATCTAATAAGTTATAGCTGGGCACATGCAGTCAAGCTGTCACTTTTTGAACAGTGCTTTCTGCGAGGCTTCATGCCATGGCAGTAAAATACTTCTGTTTTAGGAAATGAAGCTGCTTGCATAGGTGATCCCTCTTCTGCTGTAGCCATGGAATGAAAGGGTGCAAATGAGATAGCCTTGCTGGTAAAGAAAGAGGATCTTATCTTGGAAGCAAATGAATTCTGAGTGAAGAACTGGCTTCTTTCTGTCTTTGATACCTTTCTTTCAAGGCCACTGAACATATGCAATCCTTTCTTGTATTAAGAGCAAGTTCCTTCTTGGGTTTCTAAAAATAGGTCAGAGTGGCTTGTTTCCAAATTCTGCCCTGAGCACTTACAGTTGTGGAAACTATTAAACTGTCCTGAAAGACTGACACCAAATGAGAGTGGACAACTTTCACTTCTGATCACCCTGTCTACTATCTGCTGTCTGCAAACATGCATAATTCCTAGTATTCTTCCAGTTTCTAAGGAAAACAAATGGCTTAGTATTTTAGCATCATTCGGATATTATAATAATGGGTAACATCAGAAACCCCAGGAGATGTAATAATTCTCTCTTCAGGGTGGATTTTAAGAGCATGCAGTAAATAAAAAATGAACTAGATTTTGAATGATGAGTAAAAGAGAAAATATTGAATAGCTAGCTGTTCATTAAGCACTGTTCATTTTGTGCTTTGAGTAAGACAGGAGGCCTCTGTAACAAAGCAGTAAGTGATAATATAATTAAACAGAGTAGCATTTAAGTGTGATTAGTACTTCAATATTGATACCTCTTTTGACAAGAGGTTTTTGGGGGTTTTTTGGAGTTTGGAAGTTTTATTTTCGTTAGTTTTAAGGTATGGAAGCTTGTGATAACCACTTATGAATGTAATGAAAAAGAACAAAAAAGCTGTAAATTCATGCAATTAATATGCATTAGAGAAGATAAATTGGAATTTAAAGCTGTTAAATTATTGCATGTTTTTAACAGCTTAAGCAAGAGATTTACAGCATAGTTGGTAATAACATCTTAATATGATTACAAATATCATAAAATAATTTTGCATTCTGAAAAAAACTAATGTGATTGAATTTTGCTTCATATTTCCATTGAATTTACTTATCTCCCTAGATGAGTAATTAAAATACTCTGATAATCGTACAATGGAACCAGGGGAAAAAAATATTTATAAGGTTTACTGAGATTGCTTGATTGTTATATCCCAAGTCTGGTAAAATAGCATACTTACCAGAGCCATCTATGGTGTTATTTATCTTCTGTCCCAATGGGATAGAAGACTTTCCTGAAACAGCTCCCAAACAGATAACATAAGCTGTTCCATCTCCCAGAAGAGTGAAACAGACCCTTTCAATTTGATATATCCAAGTGGATTTAATGTTGCATGCCCCTTGAACAGCAGGAGTGACAAAACTCAGACTTATGTAATTCCTCATCAGAAAGGTCTGACACAATGTTTCCATAAGAAAAGACATATTGTGAGCCTTGACAGTAACAGTCAAATTTGAAATGCAAAATGGACAAAGCAGGCACAGCTTTACTGCAAACATATAAAAATACTAGTAGACAGGGACAAATTAACGAATGCCTTGGTTCTAATTAAGCCTTTGATTTCTGAGGTGATTTTCTGTTAATACACAGGAGAAGGTCTCCAAGGCTATGTCTATCCTACTAAATTAAACATGCTCAATATTGTCTTCTGGACTTGAGACAAGCTGGCATTGAGTAGCCCTCACACACATCACTACACTCTTTCCCTCTCCAGAACAGAATGATCACATTCTGTCTCCTTGTGGTGGATGACCTGATCAGTGCACACTCTGTAATCCCACCTGGAACTGCTTTGGAGACAGCCCAGTCCAAGTATCTGCCAGAGGCCATTTTAATCAATCATTTAACAACTTAAGTAGGACATAACAATTGAGCAGTGAAAGTTGTTCAGTTCCAGTGCCCAGGAATATTCCCTAGCATAATTTTGCTTACATCATCAGCATCACTTCTTACTGAGAAACTATGTTGGCTGAATACTCTGCCATCTATACTACATATCTGTTTTATATCACTCTGTAATAAGGGTCTAGAAAACCAGAGGCATTTTTTCTAAGTACTGAAAACTTGAAGAAAATTGAATCCCCTTAAAGTCAAAAAATTGACATGTCCTTTTTTTACAAGGGAGATGTGACAACATATGAAGTCAACTATCAGGTTTGCTTGCATTTTGATATAGTATTTTGATATGGTATGCATGTACATTTTGATACAAGATGTATATCAAATGTATCAGCATGAAATTCTACTGTCTAGATCAGTTGATATTTTTCTTTAAAAGAACAATTTAAAAAGAGAAAGAAAGAAAAAGATAAACAAGTAATTTCACAGGACCATCTTTATAAATTTCCAAATTTTTATTGTTATAAAATTGATGTTGCAGCATTTTCTGGTAATAATCCACTTACAAATAATTTTTATTCTTTTGTTACCAATATGTGATCCAATGATATACTTAGCTAATTAAATTGATTTTCTCCCAAAATAAAATCCAATTGATTTGAGGTTCATGATCCTACATACATTTTTCAATTTGGAGCTGAGATCCTTAGCTTGGGAACCTGTTATTTGGGATCAACATTTGTAGCCTTGGTGACATAGACTACAGAATTTTTCTTGCTCACTTATATTGTTTGCCAAAGACAACAGCAAAATATGACAATTGTTTTTGTACCATTTTGTTATTATATATGCTGTTCCATATATCCTGAAAACCATGATAACAGAAGAGGCTGTACTACAATAAGATTCGTCAGTATTCTACGGTGAGTGCTGACTAATAACATGAGAGGTTTACTTGGAAACATGCACACCACAAAGCACTAGAGGCAGAAAAAAAAGCTGGTTTTTATGTTATGCTCCCTGAGCCTTTCATCCACAGCTCAGGGAGAATTTCTGTTTGGCTGAGAAGCAGCAGTTTTAATAACTACTGCAGTTTTGGTGGTTTCCAAATTTACAATTATACTTTATGAGGAGAAAGAAAGGATCCAAACTCTTCTTTCAACCACTCCTCGCATTGTCCCTTATATGAGATAGCAACACATCCTGTCTGTTTAGGGCGATATTGCTGTATGTTAAACAAACTTTTAGGATTTGTTCTATAACAACTATCCTTGTTTGAGTCTCACTGACCTCTAAAAGATTGATGAACTATTACATTTTCAAGATCATATGTTAGACTAAAGTAAATCTTTACATATAATTTTGAATTTTGGCCCCAGTTCTGGGGCCTACAATGATAATTTATACAGATTGCTGAGCAGATGCAGAGTTGTTGATTTCTGCTGGACTCATTAATACATTATTGATGCTGTGACTCACCTAGAGCTACTCTAAAATAATTTGATAATTCTGTAAACGGACATAGTGATTTCTGTACAAATACTTTGACTTGAGTGCCTCTTATTTGGAATTGTCTGCAATGGGTCAAGCAGAAAATATATGACTCATGATAGCCCACAAAAGGGTCATTAAGAGATAATGGCAGAACTATTAGAACTGATGCCTTTGGCCTCTGCCTGCTTATGGAATTGGTTTAGACTGAGGGAGTATAAAAGCCTGCCAACAAAAAACAAAACAAAACAACAACAACAACAAAAAAACCCCCAAAAACAAAACAAAACAAAACCAAACAAACAAACAAACAAACAAACCACCCAATGAAGACAACTTTGTGTTATTCAATGGAACACTCTCTGAGGCTATGACTTGATATTCAGACTGAAAAGAATCTGCCCAGATGCATACAGAAATTTAGCAGTGTGAGTGGAATAGTTTCTGCCTTCTTACAACCTACCATGCCATGCAATGAGCAGGGACTTCTTCAATTATAGTAATTTGGAAAGGCATGAAATTAGGAAACTGACATATAAATTGTTTTCTTTTACCTTGCAATCCCTACCTTTATCAAGCATCTTGGCAACATCACAATAAAAGCACTTTGGTTTGATAATAATGTTGGATTGGGGATGAAATAATTTGCCTTTAGATTTGCTAACATCTAGGAAGCTGCAATCTTCCCACAGAGTAAAAATTTTCCTGGCTAACACTATCTCTTTATGTTGCCTAATATTTTCTATTTCCTATTTGCCTTCTAAATCTTTTCCAGCATAATTTATCTTCTGTTTCACTATAAGTCACATTATCAAAGAGTCAGCTGGGCTATCTGAGGAGGAAAAAAAGTCTATAAGAGAAAAACTATGGGAGTAAATCAAGCCTTTTATCGTCATTATCTGGCCATACTTCCGGCATCACCTTTACAGAAACAATGTGAACATCAGTTTGGGGTACACATGAAAAGGATTACTTGAAAAGGTCTAAATTTTGGGTCCATTAGATCATGCATTTGCAATGTTAGGAAACATTTCAGGCAGTCATCAACAGTAAAGTGATGTAAGACATAAAAAATAAGGCCAGAATTAGTTTGCACTTTAAAAAATTACTGTCATCAAAGAATTAGGGACAAAGACATTAAAATTTGTTTTCTGGAGTAAGAGGGATATGGGAGGTCCTGGTTGGTGGCAACCTAAATTTGAGCCAGCAGTGCCCTGCCAGGAGGGCCAGCCTCATCCTGGGGTTCATGAGACAAAGCATGGCCAGCCGGGCAAGGGAGGGGTTTGTCCTCTGATCTGCCCTGGGGCAGCCTCACCTTGGATATTGGGCACAGTTTTTGGCACTGCAATATAAGAAAGATATTAAACTACTTGTGAGAGGAAGAGAATCTCTTCCCTATAGTTACCAGTGACAGGACCTGAGGGAATGACCTGAAGTTGTGTTAACAAAATGTTTATTTTTAATTGTGATCATCACAGAATTGTTTTAAAGGGAAAATTTATTTTTAGTGTTTTAAAGTGAACCATGTTTTTTATGCTGTGGCTTCTGCCAGATGTTAGAAGAGAATGGTTACTTTAGTTTCTTCCTTCTTGAATAATTTTCTTAATGAAAAAAGTGGCGGCCTTTATCTGAAACAGGTCTGGAAATTTTTGTATTCTTTTGTCTCAAAAATACTTGACAGAGCAATTCTAAACATGTAAATAGGATTAAGTAGAGGATTTTAGACTATAAGCTTAGACACATTATCAACATATTAGGTATAGATGCTTTTATGTTTGTAGTCTCTTCCAGTTAAAACGGCTATATGTTCTGGGATCCTCTGGTATTAAAGTGCTGAAAAGAGCAAAGCACTAGGAAAAAACAACAGCAACATTAAAACAAACAACCCAGTGTTAAAAGATGTTCATGCTCCAGGTAAAGCTACTGCTGAAAAATATTAGCAAATGGTGTCATGCACTTAAATAGCTGTAGGAAAATGCTTTCATGAAAATATCTTACCTTAAGTACCACAGCCCAGGGACTATTTGAGGGAGCACACACAAACCAGAGACATTGCCTGGAGAGATTCTGAAAGCATGAGATTTGCAGTATTTTTCCTTAAGGAACTTAAGACTTGCATCTGGCCATTCAATACTAGAATCCAGCAAAACATAAGAAAGCACACAGCTTTTGGGTTAGAGCTACTCAAATTTCCTTTTACAACCCACATGCATTTTTTCTAATTACATGTTCACACAAAATTTAATAACTGAAGCAAAGCAAGTATTAGAAATGAGGAGAATAACAGTAATTTTGCAGCTTGATTTGGTCTCAGCAAACTTCAGATAGAAGTCAATACTTTTCAGGGTTTATTCAACATAGATGAATGCATCTGTAACCTTAGGGGAAAAGTTACTTAGCCTATACAAAAAGTATCAGAACTCATAAAAGAAAATGCAGCCCAATTGACAATATGTTTACATATTGTATAAATTTAAAAAATCAAGAATTATGATTCATATTTTTACAGAAAGCATCAATCATTTTATCTGCTTGTACTGCAACACACTCTATCTTCTCCCTTGCCTACTCCCCTTCCTTTTTTAAGCAGTATTCAGAATATAACAATGTGTAATTAAATCAATCTAAACTGAATGTAGCATCTTTTCAAAAAAGTGAATGGAAATACTGAAACTACTGAAGCCATCTCATAAAAACTGTGGAAGAATTATGGTAGCAATATAACAAAGATAATTATTCTAATTAAAACACTGCCATATAATAAAACACAGAATACTTTATTCAAGTCACAGACACCGGGATCACAGTATTAAAGCTTAGCATTAAACAGCAAAGAATTCATAAAAATATCCTCTTCTGCTCCTCTCATGCGTCAATTGAATGAAGACAACCAATGTTCCTAACCCCAGGGTTAATATTGTCTATCATAAATATGGGGAATCATAAAAATAACTTTACAATTAGAAAACAAAAAAGGATATAAGGATATTATACTCTTTTATTTATTAATCCTCTCATCTGGAGCACTGGAGTTCAGAAAAGATGTCCTCTTGAACTAGCCTGACACAGATTTTCTCTCATCTTTACTCTGTGTTGTGAGGTCAGTGGTTTTTTCCCATCAAATAATTGAAGGCAAGTCTCCCTCACTGAGATTAGAAAGGATCAGATTAACACAGGTCTTTTTGTGAAGGACAGAGTAACAGGCCTGACTTCCTCTGAGCAGCTTGAACCCATGGACTACAGACTCCTCACAAGCCTGCTCATGGGCTCAGCTGCAAATCCTCTCAGCAGCCAACTGGCAAAGGGTGAAAGACCACTTTAAACAACCATCTATCTTCTCTGCAGTACAGCCACCCACTGTATTTGATTTAAATTTAGCCAAATTTATGCATTAACTATGAGGCAGTCCAGCATTTTATGTATCAGGAGTTGTTTTTTTTTATTCTATACAAACTCATAGTTTAAAGCTAACACTGAATATATTTATAAACTTAAAATCTAATGTTCCTGTTCAGTAAAACAAATGTTTTGCACAAGCTTTCAGTAACTTAGATAACTCCCTGACCCCTGACTGAAGCTCATATTTGCAATTAACTTTTTTAAAATTTTGTACTGATTTGCACATCTCTTTTTAAAAGCCCTTGAAGCTGATCACAAAGCAATCAAAATAAATGGATTCACAGTATTTCATTTATGCACAGGAAAAAAAAAAAAAGAAACTTACATTGATTCATTGAGCTTCACCTGTTCATATTTAAAAAGAAAACATAACATCAAAAAATACCCCTCCCATTGAAGATTTAAAATTCTTTATAGTGTTATTTGTGTTCCAAAAGTGAGAATAGGCTTTGAAAGAGTTGATTCTTCTGGATCAAAAAAAAGAAAGAAATATATAGAATATAGTGTTGATTTTGTCATTGGAGTTCTGTCCCAACCAAGGCTGCTGAAATATAATTCAACTCCAGGGGTTAAAAAAAATAATTTAGAAATAAACTGATAATCTGATGGCAAAGATGGAACAAGACTTGATAAATGCTAGAGATATTTTACCTCTGGAACACCATAAAGAAAAGGTTTCCTATGAGCCTTTCATTCTTTCTTCTTTGCCCTTTTCAGGGCTTTTTATTTTCTCCTATTTAGTCATGGCTGGAAGTCAAAAGATGTGGAAAGGGTAGAACTGGCATATAAATCCTCTAACCTGCCTCCAGTAAAAGAATTTGCATCCAAATATGCATCTTTACCCTGACCCCCTTTGGAGCTGTCTCACAGAAAGATAACTCTTAAAATGATGGCTCATTTCTCTATCCCTCCCCTTCCCCATAATGTCAGGAAAAAAAAAAAAAGAAAAAGTCCCAGTTTATGTTTTGGGTGATAAATGGACCTGCTCCTATACTGCATCCTCATTACTGATGAGATGAGAGCTGATCACAAGACTGGAAGAGCAAGTAGCTCCATGATATACTAGCTTTGCACAGGATGCCTGTGAGTCACCAGTGTGATGTAGCCACAGAAATAACTCATGCTACCAGTCACAGCCTTCGCAGACTGTGACAAATATTACGGCCACAGGGCAGGACATAAGGGAGATCATATCTGGACCATGGCAGAAGGTGCAGAACTAGTCACAGTCTGGGAAAAATGTAGAATTGAGAAGCGATTTAGAGTAAGGCTGCATCCCATTAGGATGGTGTGGAAACAAGCCAGGGAGCCTGATTAGCGAATGTCTGCACTGAGCATTGAAGGAGAGCAGTGCTGAAAGCCCTGAGCGACCATGGACTTTATCTGCTCTAGAAGCAGTACATCACAGCATGGTGCTGATGGGCTGTATTTATTATCTCAAAGTGCATTAAAGTGGATGAACTGCTTCTGGCCCTGAGCTGGTCTTGCTGCAGCACAACAGGTAGACAGATCAGCTGGAGTCAGCAATAGCTCAGGACTCTCTGCACCAAATTTCACTGCACTGCATTGACGTCTTCTGTATAAGCTTGGTTTGTGCATTCAGGCACAATGAAAGCTGTCAGGGCATATGATTGCTTGCTATAAATATATCAAGAAGAGAAGGAGAGATGGGGGAATGACACTAGGGCTGGAAAAAAATAAATAAATTAGGGGATAACACTGGCACGAAGTCAAATAGATATAAACTAGTTACAAATAGGTTTAGGCTGAAATTGGAAGACAGTTTCAAATCATCAGAGCAGTGAGATTCCAGAAGGCTTTCCAAGAAGAGGAAGAGGGCCAAAAGCCTAATTACTTTTAAGATTAGGTTTAAATATTTGTGAAAGGGTTATATGACATTGCTGCCTGAGGGAACTGGATAAGATTCAGTAGCTCAGGCAGCTCTTCCTAAATTCATATTCCTCTGAACATTTTACTGCTATCTTATGAGCCCCTTGGTCATTCATAGTCGTCACAAGATTGCCCTAATTTTCTCACATGGCTCAGATCTCCCTAATACTGCACCACCACTGGGGCCCTCAAACTTCCTGTCAGGGGAGAGAGCTGTGCATGCCTGTGTGGAAATGCTTGCAGCGCCAAGACATGAGTTCTCATTTTGCTTTTGAGTTTCCATGTAAAGTACAGCCTGAGCTCCTGATTCTTGTGAAATGATGAAAGGCCTCAGCTTCACACTTCTTTCAAATATTTGTCTTCTGCTGTGAAGAGAACCTAAGTTGTTTGTGATCTTGCCCAGTCGGACCCTTTGCTACACTTGGTGGAACTGCAGTGCAAAACCACTATCTTGCTTCCTTGCCTCAGTTAAGGGGTTTGACGTGTCTGAGACCTTTTGTCTTCCCTCACTGGACTCTTGAAGCAAAATAAGAAAAAGAATAAAGACATCTAGCTAAAAGGATTTTGTATCTGTTCAAAGGAGAAAGGTGAGAGTTTGGATCTGTCAGCATAAGAACTTTCACTGAAACTGATCTCAGAACTGACCTCTTCACTGCAGCTTATGGTATTTGATGGAGCTTTTTTTTTTCCTAAAAAAAACCTTTTTTAAAGCCTCTGTTTCTAGATGTAGCTTCACATGACAATCTTAGCATCTCATAAAAATATTTTTAATCCTCTAACCCTGCAGCAAAAAAAAAAAAAAAAAAAAATCTTAAAAAGTTTCAGGTTGTACCTTATGTAAGCCAGAAAAACAAAACCACTACTATCGTCTATGCTCACAGTTCTGCAAGGCCAAACCAGGGAGTATGGGGTGGCAGTGCTTCCACACACCCTCTTCCATCTGGTGCTGCTTTTATGGGGTGTGCTTTAGAAAAAAGAATAAATCTCCACTTATGACTTCTGAGCAAGCATTTTTAAGCTAGTAAAATTTTGCTCTCACAGTGTTAAGGAGTCCTGAGCCAGGTCTGGTTGAAATTTGTGCCGCACATGGCATGGAAGAAAGGGCTGGGAAGAAATTCTGCTCAAAGTGGTGAGAAGAGTGTGAATTCAAAGTACACAAAGAACATAGCTGATAAATGCCAATACTTGCTGTAGAGTGAAATCCTCCACTTTTCTGAACAAATATATAGCAATAACAACCATAGCACTACAGATAATAAATTATTTTTATTCTGTTTAGAAAAATTAAAAGGATATAATTTTCAATTTTTAAAGGGGATTGTGTTTAAAGAATACTTTAAAAATACTGCTACTTGATAGGTAAATGTAAGAATAACTTCTTTCAAAACACTGAAAAAGAAGCACTAGACATCTACAAATTTATCATTGAAAAGACAGAAATAATATACTCTTTTAACTGCTGTAGGTCAGACGAACAGGTAAATAGATCATAATTAGTTAAATGCTGCGCCGGCTACCTGCCACGGGCCCGGGCAGGTATAAGGGTCCGGTTGGCACTGCCCGTGTGAAGCCGCGTGGCCGCCCCGTGAGCGGCACCTCAGGGGAGAATCGACTGCCCCCGATGGTGCTGAGAGCTGCCCATGGGTGCGCAGCTTGGGCAACTCTGCACGCTGAGAGGACATGAAGGGATGACAGAAGGACACTTGTATGCCAGCCCAAAGAGTCCTTTATTTCCCCAGGTGGGGCAAGAAAGGTGTCTCTGAGTGGGTGCAGTGACAAATGCCAAAGAAATCAACGATTACAGCAACTTAAATAGGGGGTGGGTGGACAGGGGTGTAAACCTGTCATACCCAGTGGGGATAAACCAGAGAAGGATACAACAACTTATGATAATGTAGTAGGGGTAGGTACAAGGTCAGGGGACAAATAGAAAAGCTGAACTGGAGTGATTGATACAGAAGTTTCTAGAGGAAACTGGGGGTGATTACAGGATTTACAGCCAAAAGTGTATAAACAAACTCAGACTGATGGAACCAAATAAGGAGAAAACAGGGAGAGGTGAGAAGATTGACAGATAACTGGGGAGTCAAGTGGCGGAAATTTTTGGGGTAAACAACTTGGATCAAACCAGCTGTAAGGGGACAAATGGAGGAGCATAAGGCTAACGAACATTGATAAAACCAACTGACTAAATCAGCCCACACCGCAACAAAATGTTTCAAGAATAAATTGTTGTAGGGCTTGGAGTAAAAGTATACTAGCTGTGGAACATAAACATGAATTGAAAGACTATTATTCAAGGACTATATCTTAGGAAATTTTGATTACAAGAGTTTTCATTTGAGGCCAAAACACGTGGGAAAGGCATAAAAGATATCTTAAAAAAAGATAATTCAGAAGACAATAGGCATTTCCAGAAGAAAACCTTTCAGTCCTATGTGAGTCCATGCTCTTAATACAGTTCATAGTTACTGGGCAAATTAAAATGGTGGCTATAAGAAAATTCCTGTACATTTGGAATATACCTAATACCAAGGTACTCCTAACTGTAATATTCTCAGTTTCTCTTCATCTCCTTTTTCTTTTTTTTTTAAGACTTCACCCCTGTCATTTTTTCTGCCTTTTCACTTAAATGAGATATAAACACAAACTTGAGACACAGGAACCTAACTGATGTGGCAAAGCTATGTATGTTTGCTGACCCACAGCAGCCTAATCACTTCAGGGAATGTGGACTGAGATTTTCTTTAACACAAGGTATTCATCACACTTAAAATTAGTTCATTTTTTTTCCTTCTCTTCAAGATGCTGAAAGGGCTGGGGCCACCAAAGAAGATTTCCTTGGGTATAGAACTGAGGAAGGCAACTCCAACCTCAGGAGAAAGCCCTGGGGAGTGCTTTTGGAAGGGCTGAGAGACAGGTGACAATAGCTCTGTTGTATGGGAGCTTACCTGATCTTCCCACACTGGGAGCAAAAAAAAAGGTGTCAAAAATGTGCATGTGAGATGTGCACTGCAGACTCCCACCCTAAATTGTTGCACAAGTGCCTAAATAAAGCAGGGACTCCCCATCTTCCAGCATCTTTTCCCTCAGTCGGGGAAAAAGACAAACAAAATTAAATTCATCAAAGTTGGTTTTGCTCGAGTAGTTGCAGCACCATTTGAAAATTGTTTGGTTTCAAAGATATACCAAAAATACCTTCAGGCACTACAATAATGAGCCTAGGTTAATTCCAACCAACTAAGCAGTTAATTGTCAATGGTAGAATAATCTGGTGGCTGGGTGATAGCTGTATATTGAGCTTCATAGCCAAGGGAGAGTGGGATATTTCTAAAGTTCTAGTCAGGCATTAAGTGGGTGACAGGCCTTGTAGAAATGATCATACAAGTAAGGAATGGTCATTACTTCTATTAAATAAGCAGGTTTTTGGAAATAACTTTATCACCCCAGGTTCTTCAAATATTTTCTTGATTTCCCAGGCTTGGCTTTCAATGATATAAAACTCATACACTGTATGACTGAATGCAAAAGATTAGTTAAAAAAAGTATTTATTTTCTATTTTTCTGCTATGTTTCATTACAAAAAGAAGCATAACAAAAACAAAACAGAAGATAGCATTTTATTAGTGGTACATTAATGAGCTTAAACAACTAGGTGACTTATGCTTGTCACAAATACATATTACAAACAATCACAAAACCTTAACTAAAATGAAATAAATAATTTGAATAGCTTTTCTTAATTTTTTTAATATTTATAAAATATATAGGACTTTCTATTACATTTTTCAGTCATTTTAATCCATAACAAATTAAAATTTATGACATATATTGCAAATATGCTAAAGGGATAAGAATAATTTAAAAAATCTTTAAGTTCCTGGAGGTATGAAATAATAAATCTGTTAATGTTTATCAATTTATTATCATATATCCAGATTGTGCATACCCTGCAAAAATAGCCATTTCTTCAACTAATATACACATGTTTCTTTATAGTATTGTAAGTTTTTAAATATAAAGCTTCATGGATGTATGCTTCTGTTTTACAGTTATGCCTAATATGTAACTTTCATTAATATATACTGAATATATTCCATTAGTATATACTAATATATAGACACATGCATACACACACACAGCCCCCACATACATACACACAGCATTATATATTAGTATATACTCAATAGCAAAAGAATTTCTGTGACAGATAGCTGGAATTCCTGTGGAGAAAATTGTTGAAAGTGGAAGGCATGTATACCACAGCGAAAACTGACTAGGAAATGTAAATGAAAGCATTTGTTTTTACATTGTTCAATATATAATATACAGAATTTCAACAGAATTTTTTTTTTTATTCCAGCATTCCAATGTTTTTTAATTTGATTCCAGGAGGATATGAACCACTGTCTCTGCTTGACTTCCTGAAAATTGAGCCAAGCAAGTAGAAATGTGTTGGCATTATAGAACTTATTCCAGGAAAATTAAATTCTACTTAACAACCCTCCAAGTCAGGAAAGCACTTAAGCACAGTTATGAATTTATTTGCTATAACCTGAAAGTTAATAACACACTCAAGCACTCTTAAGCTCTTGCTATAAACCTCAACACTGTCCCCTGTCCGTGTACAAGGTTTAGAGGTTCCATTATGTAGTTAAGTACAGTTTTGCATCTGTCTGAGCAACAGGAGTGAGGGAACATAGAAATATGCTTGGGGACCCCAGAGCCAATATTCAGGTGTGTGTTTGTGGCAGATGGAGAGAAAGATGCAGCAGGGAGAGGGCTGACTAGCATGGGGTAGCCTGCTTGCAGCTAATAGTGTCCTGGTGTGGTGAGGAAAAAAGTGATGCAAAATAACCTACCCAGGCACCATCAGCCTTTTTCAGCTCCATTCTGCCCCTTGCTGCAGCACAGCATCCCCCTCCAGGAACAGAGCTCCAGGGGGCTACACTGTGAAGCTCAGCTTTTTTAGCTTTTTAGCTTTTTCTCCATGGTGCATGAGCAGCAGTTGCCACAGCCAGAGAGATGGTCGGCACCAGGACCTGGCAGCCTTGCTGGTAGCGTCTCAGAGGGTTTTTCCCTCTGGACTCATTTCAGCTGGGCTGCATGGTCTGAAAGCCCACCAGGACCTGGAACTGGGATGCTTGCTTAGTGTCATCCTGAAAGAAACAGCTCATGTGCTTGATGACGTCTCAGTGATAAAATTGCAGGAGTGGTTGTAGGCAGGAGCCTGGCTTAAAAATCACATTCCTGATAAAATGAAAACACTAAAGTAGAAGCACTTCTAGTTCTTTAGAGAAACAGAGAGAAAGGGAGACACATACACGTGCACCTTGAGAGATCTTAAGCTATATTCCCACCCTGTGTTTCCTTTTGAAGTGCCTGAAGTGCAGCCTCAGGCATCTAAGACAGGTACTTACATTTTGGGAACTTAGAGTCTTCCATGTTTCCCATCATACTGAATTGATCAGAGATGTGAGCTTTAAGCTCCAACTCATAACTGCCTGAGACAGAACTTTTTAAAATCAGCTTTAACTTTGTTTCAGACTTTTTCAGAGACCAAACCACCACATAAAGAAATATAAAGTATAATGCAGGGCTTAGTGTTTTCAGTGTTAATAAAATTTCCAAAAGCTTTATTGGAATTGCTAAGAAAGAATGAAAACTGATCTGAATTTCTAAGGGCAACAGTTTTACATTCTCAAGATCTCCAGTCTTTTCTAACATTTCCTCTGATACAAGAAACATCTTAAGGCATTGAATAAAGCAAATCACATTAAAAGTAACAGACTGCAATGTTGACAACTACACATGTTTAACCGTGCACTTTGAGGTCTTCTGATAAGTCTCTGCATTTACAATAAATAAATATAATTTTGTGGAATCAAGAACTAATTTAGAAAACACGATTTTTCGTGATCCTTTTCTCAAAGCATATTGATACTGTATATTATTGGTTTGTATTCTTAAGAATTCTAGTTTGAATAGACAAAACTTTAAATGATTGGTTTACAAAAATAGCCCTCTTAAAACTAGCTCTTGTCCGTTAAGTTCTTGATGTACTTAGTTAACATAATAAAATGGCCAACAGCTAAAAAAATATGCTAATCTTTATTTCAATGGTGCCTTTGTGCTACTGGAATGCAAAGCTCTTTTGAAAATCTGTAGCTCTTATTTTTAAAAATATGTAGAAAATGAAACATATTCACTTATTGATGAAATCATGAATAAATGTATTAAAATTTGTAACACTTCCATAATAAGCTTATGCTAACACTATAACCTAGCATATGATTAGTTCTGTGAAGACCAGATAATCTAAAATTCCCATCATAAAACAAACCAAATCAAGCCAAATACATTTAGTTATACTTAAGAGTACATATTTTTGGCATACTACATAACATCAATAGGTATGGTACTATAAAGAATTTTCTTCATTAAACGTACTTGAAAATATAATGACATAAAGAGAACAAATTATGTATTATGCTATGGATTGGTTTGTTTACTCTTTCTTGTTAAAATATTTACTTTTACTTGCATACAGATTTTTAGCAAAAGCTGATGGCTCATAATAATTCTGTTTTTTCATAGTCAATGGGCTGTGTTGACTTATGAAACACTTGTATTCATCATATGTTATGTGTGAAATGACAGGCTGCAACACAAAGCCTGAATTTTGACATATGCACATGGAGTTCACTATGCTTTAAATGCAGGTATTTAAATGCAAAATGTAGCCATTTAATATGTTTGTAAATTTTATTTTGGTATTTCAGGATTAGATATAACACAGAATTTAAAATTTTGCCTCTTTGGTACAAGATTGAATTTCTGACCAAGTTGCTCTACAAGGACAAGGTTGGATGCAGAGTCACCTCTGAATATTCTGTGAGGTCACTGCACAAATGTCTGCAGCATTTACAAATCAACACTGACCTGCAGTCAAAGCTATGACATCTTATATTCTCTGAATAACACTTTTCTTCTTGAAAATAAAAGTACTGATGAAGCCCCACCAGTTTACCGCCTTAGAAAAACAACAACAATAAAAAAACAATTTCAAGGCTAATGTGTTTCTTAAATGTTCTGTATTTAATGCACAGTTGCAAAACTCTCAGTGATGAATGCAGATGTTCTACAAACAGAACACTTGACAGAGATCTTCAGGATACCCTGGTAGAGTCTCAAAAGTTCATATCATTAACTCCATTCTGCACAAAGTGTATTTTTGTCTAAATTCTTTGTGGGAGCCTTTAATATAATGGAATTCCTTCATCTACAGAAATTTGCAATGACATACTTTGTGCTGGTTTGGGTAAATGTTATGCTCATTTAAGAATGTCTCCTAAACACCCCTCAGACTCAGTGATGCAACTGCACATCGCATGAACAGTTGAACAGAAAACATTCAACCAGCAGCTGACCAGTTTCAGATTCTGCTATTGCCAGCAGAGGTGGTAGCACATGGCCACACTGTTGTGACAGCTGAATGCTACAGAAATGCACTGAAGTGGAGGAGACTTTTTGGGAGGACTGAGAACTGCCATTAAAAGATATAAGGCTTCTCTTTTGAGCACTGTCAACGTGCTGCCAAAATTTGTGTTTCCAGTATATGCTTTCTAGACAAGGGCAGTGCCTGAGTTAAACAGTGCCATTGTTAAACCTCTTAAACTGTTATAACTTTAGATTTAAAATATCTGGGGTTTGTGTCTCAAGCTTGAGATCCTATGGACAGCCATGGTAGTTTTATCTGTCCTTCAGATGTGACCCACTTATTTAGGGACAATCCTTATTAAAAACTTCATTATGGTGCCTATGAAAACATTGGATTTTGATGTCACTTAAGAGTATTTAATAGCTGGATTGTTACATCATTCCAATGAATTTAGGATGGAAAAAAAATGTGTAGCCCTTGGACGTGTACTAATAGGAAGTACGTGTGTACCAGAAGACCTTTGAAAATGATGAGTTCCCCTCCCCAAATATTTTCAGATTATTTGGAGCTAGTATCAAATTAGATCAGCTATAATACAAAACAATGTTACTCTCACACATGTAAAGCCAAATATTTCTAATGCAAAGCAAAAAAACAGAGGCATGATTTGCTCCTACATTTCATTGCTCTTTAGTCCCTGCCCTGCACTTTGAATTGTTCCCATTTGGATAACCTCTCTTCTGGGTTCACTTTTGAAGTATTAATCATCTTAACACATAGAAAGGGAGGTGACAGAGTTAGCCTTTCTGCTAAATGAGGAAGATGGTGGCCCTGTCTCATAAGTGCTACTAACAAGTCTAAGTGGAGGGGGGAAAAAAAAGGTAATTTTGATTTCATAAATAGAAACCCCCAAAACTGCTACTGAAAATGTATACCTTTTTTCCATCGTCTTCACTTGTGTGTGACATAGTGCAAAATTAAATTATATTATAAAATCGCAACAAAACAAAGTTATTAATTTTAAACTTACAAGTCCTTTATATTTCATCATTAAATGATACTCTGAAACTAGTACTTGATCCAGAGTGATGCAAAAGTCTTAAAAAACAAAGAAATTATGCATTCTGTAATGCATTCTTTATAGTTTATTCAATTTATTCCCATTGTACTATCAATATATATATAAATAACTTATTAAAAATTCAAATGGTAAAATAATTTGTCAAGCATAATGAAAAATATCTGTTTGTTTAGAGTTTAAATGAAACATAAATTCTACGTACGATGTGAAATCAAGGTTAACTATGGAAAAAATTAGATGGGTTGTCTGAAACAATTTCAAACTCTTGTTAACAAAGACAGTTAGATTTATGGTATTTAATTCTTAACAAAAAAAAAACAGAGGAAATAAATAGATGACACATTATTTTTTGTACTTGCACTTAGTTTATAATTAAAATTAAATTCATATGCCATTATTTTTACTTGAAGAAGAGGGACTTACCTACAAAAAAGTGTTATTTCTTTTTGTGGCTTGTTTGTTTTGTTTTTAATGTATCAGACCAACATGGCTATATGTTTGCAGTTGATACTTTTAGATGAAGAGAATAAAATGGAAAAAGTAGCATGATTCCATATATGAACATGAGTATGGATTTACAACAGTGCTTAAAGTGCTTTCTTATTTGAGGAGGTACTTACACAAATGTCTTTTCATGCTTATCTCCTTTGTCACCATGTTCTGTATGCTTGCTCTAATTTATAATATAATTATAGGGCATTATGCTCATACTCAGAGTTTAGTATATTGTCATTAAAAAACATCTGAAAAGAGGAAAATGACAATTCTATTTGTGTATTATTACAGCAATTTGAAAATTTTATTAAATACTCAAGTGCTTAATTTTGCCATTTATTCCTTTGCTTCCAATGCTGCTTAAAGCACTATGTAAGTACAAATAGATAATACTAAAAGCATATCCATCCTATTCTGGGGTTTTGACTAGGATTATTTACTGATGTCTTGCAGAACCGAGATGAAATTACGATCCCACGTGACCATTTATCTGCTGACGATGCAAGATGTCTTGCCTCCAGGATTGGTTTCCACGTACATGGTTCACCAAAGGTCTAAATCTTATGAATATTTATACATTTTTATGTCTCGTTGTTAAGTGGCAGTGCTGTCATGGGGGATGTCAAGTAGAATATTTTAATTTGCTAGTACCAGAAGTTGTGGGAGCAGCAGAAGCTGTGGCTTGGCTGCCTACATACAAAGGGTCCAAACAAGCCACTTTGGCTGCAAAGAATGAGTGGATACAGTGAAGGACTGCAAACAGGTTAGAAAACTCCAGCTCCTGGAATTAAAAAAAAAAAAAAAAAAAAAAAAAAGATTAAACATGAAATGGAAAAACACCCCACAAGCATATAACCAGGAATGAACCACTGTTACAGCTGCAATAATTTTAATAGCTTGATGTAATTCTGCTAATGTACCTTGCAAATCTCCATTATAGGAACTTAGACATTGAAAATAGAACATTCTGTAAATAACTGCTTGGAGGCTAAAATGGACAAATACCTGGATTAAGTGCCTCATAGAAATATGAGATCCTAGTATCTAAAGGGAAAAGAAAGTGACACTATATAATTTTTATTTTCCCTAAGGTTAATGCATATCTGGCACTTTTGTAGTTTAATTTAGATAGAAACTTTATGGCTGTGCAGTAACAGTCTGCACACCTCTGGACTACTACTATTTAACTAATGTATCCACAAAAAATAATAATGTTGAGTTCCATATGTATTACATTTGTTCATCATGTCTTCTCACACTATTAATCAGCTATTAAATCATACTATTAAACAGCTATTTTCTCACCTGATTCTTTAATATATATATTAAAACAGAGAGGGCATTGTGGAGAGGACATAGTGAGAAAATTAGATAAGTTTTCTCAGAACTGGTTTGTGAGACTTTAGAGAGTTGAAGATAAAAAACAATAATTTATTATTATAAACAACTTGCAGGTGTTGTTTTCCTACACTCCGTTTACTTGGTTTTTCAAAGATTGTTTATAAGAAAGATTTTTTTAATTAACAAATCAGGTGAAATGTAATAAGTAATTAACCAATCAGGTCTATCTATCAAAAACATGCATAAAAAGGAGAATCTGAATTAAAACTATACTATGCTATACAAACCAGCCTTCTGTGTCGTTTCTTTTTCAAAAACAACAGGACATATTTTCAAAATATGCTACTATCACACAGTGATAATTTGGATTTGTTATTGGGCCAGAAAAAGAACATACTCCATGTTTTAATTTTTTTAGGACTATTATACAAATTCCTTATTTTTCTGCTTTAATTTAAATTTCTTTATAGCCCACTCAGCTTGTGATTACACTAGCTGGGAGTCTTTTTTTTAGAATTCACTAGAGAGGAAATAAATAAAAACTACATTTTTAACATATATAAATTTGCTCCTTTATGTCTAACGACTTTATCTGATCAATTTTTAGTTATTTTTAGTATGTGTTTTTGAAGCCGGTATTTAATCAATAAATATATGTTGTATTGGAAAGCAATTACTGAGGTACTTCAAGTCATACAAGTCTAGGGAAAGAAGTACAGATTTTACATCTTTCTGCTTTGATTCACTGCCCATATGGATTTTTTCATTGAAACGTGAAGCCAGTAATTGCTATCTGTGGTTTATTCTACTTTTCTTTCCAACTAGCATTGGTATTTCCAGGCTACACAGTGACAGGGTTTTGCTCTTTTGTTTAGAAGAACGTTGAAAATGTTGACATTTCAACACAAATTGCTAAATCTCTCAAATGACATCAACCTGCAATTTTCTGCTTCTTGAGACTTCCTGGAAGACATTGCTTCATGGAATACATGGAGATATTTACAAGGCCCTCATGGGTGAGGAACAACAGCATGAAAGCAGACAGGTGCATGTGCAGTGTCCAGTGAGGTACTGAATGGGTGAAGCTTTGTTCAGGTCTCCTACAGCCTCAGCAGATGTCCTTCAGACATGCTCAGAAATTAACTGATAACTTCCCATGAGATTCTTTAAACTCCCCTTTAATCTCAAAATAAAAGATAAAAATTATGCCAAGTTTCACAAACCTGCCAGCTGTGTCTGTATAAAAAATAACCAATTTAGAGATAGTCTCAGTTTTAAACCCAGAGAGAAAGGCAATTTTATCACTATGTCAAAATGGATTTTTTTTCCTGTCTCAAATTTTAAAATCAGAAAATTTATCAGAAATAAAAAAAAATCAGTGGTCATTCAAAGATCAGGTAACAAGGAATTATGGAAGCTACTTCAGAATAACAACCGTGGGCCATTGGAATTAAATTACTTTTCAGTTAACTTCATATTATTAATTAATTTATTTATTTACCTTTTTAGTACTATGAAAACACACCTGAAGCTTAAGATAAGGGAATAAATATTTAGTTGAACTGTGAAATATTTTTTAATGTTTTTAATATCAATTGCATGTATTCTCTGTGGAAAGACTACAGTTCCCCCTATATCTCAACAAGGTAACCATATTAAAACAAATGCTACAGTTGAGAATTGTTCAAGTCAATTAGGCAACACTACAAGCTAAACGTTGCTACTATCATAATTACAGCTACTGCACACTGAATTTTTACAGTGCATGAGTACAATTATTTCCAAGAGTTATCACAGCTTTCTGCAACAGTAACACATCAGGAGTATCCACTGCTCAATTGACCATCAAGGGAAATGGTGAGGCAACAGAACAGTCTCTGAAGGTCCCACTTGATAATTGTTATCAATACTAGTGACACAAGATGGAAATTACCTTGACTGCAAAGAAGAACACTGAGAAGCCAGCAAATGCTCGGTTATTATTTGCAATGAAACACTATTCCTATTTCAATGAAGAAATGCATTTGTAACTGAAAGTTGAAGCAATATGAAGCACAGTAGGCTGACTGGTATGTGGCAAGTACATGTAGGTCTGATTAATGGCTGCAACTCAGTTCTCAGAAGCCTGATTGATGGGAACAGGACCTATCAGGAACAACACTTCTCAGGCAGATTAGCCTAGTCACAAGAAACCTTAACAAAAAGATACACTCCATGTAGAGCTGCTGACAGACAAAACATGCCCTCACTTCTGCTGGGAACTTGCCCCCTTAGGTGTCTCCAGGTCAGCACTACTGCCAGCAGACACAGGAGAACTCACAGGCTTTTGTGCATCCCCAGCCACCCTGGCTGTTTTTGTACACGCTTTGTCCTCAGCCATACTTTTGTCTGAGTACACTTTCCTCTAGGCAGGGTAGTGTGTACTGCACACATAGTCCAGATGAAGTTTCAAGTGAACAAACAGACAAACCCTAAGAAACCTGAAAAAATATGCAGTTAAGCCGTTGAAGTTGGTACCAGTAGGGAAAGTCACATGTTCTGAATCTTCCAAAAAGCAAAGAAATCCTAATTTAAGACACACCTACTTGTCCATGCACAAGTACACAATTTACTATTATTATAATTTCCAGACTCTTGCCTGTACACCTCACCTAAGACCCTACTCTCCCAGGAATATCACTGTACCCTCTGGTCTTTAAAATGTCTTTCTAAGCTATCTCTTGATTAAACTGCTCCCACCCTATGTTGCTGGCATTATAGCAGCCACCTCCAGATTATTAATCTGAACATCTGCAGTTCCTGCTGAGGACAACGCAAGTGGGCAAAAAGGCATGTGAGAAAGATGCAGTCATTGAAAATGTCAGAAGTATATTGGAATTCTAGTAGCTTTTCACAAAGGAAGTCTGGATTGAAAAGACAAAGAAAGAAAAAAGAGAGTTTTCCTAAAAGAAAACAAACTCCAGAAATCTCTTATTGCATTGTATTATACATATATTACGTAATATGATACAACTACATAAATGACACATTTACAAAATCCAGTAATTGTATGTTTTGAAGTACCCATTACTATAGGTACTTCAAAACATGTTTTAAAAAAATTAAAAAATGTGTTCTCTTTCATCCATATATAAACAGATTATATGAGAAGGTATTTGTTAATCAGAAGTGGAGTTACGTGGTCTCTCTGTATTTGCATAGAATCTGATCTAAAATAGATATTAGACAAATAATCCGTGCGTAAGACATGGGGAGACTAAAAACTGAACCACAGAAACCAACATAAGTCAGAAATCTGAACTCTAAAATTCAATAACTGCAACTGAGCAATCACTCTAAAAAAATCTTAAGGCTGTAAACTTATAACCCATTTAAAGATGACACTCTAAATGTGAAGAGCACTGTGATGCTCACTGAAAAACTCTCAAGGCTAAGAACAAGGATTAATTTAAATTTGCATGGAGAATAGACTTGAAATGAGCAGAAATGTCAGTTTGGAAAATGATGCAAGCACCCATCAAATCACCTTGCAATAGTAGAAAGTGGGTATTTTGTTCACAGTAATGTGATCAGTAATCATTAAGGGTATTTAGATTAGATTTCTTTACAAGATAATTTCAAGTACAAATTAATTGGCATTAATTAATACTAAGGTAGTATTAATTAATAATGAGATTAATTTGAAATCCTTGAAGTTAAACTTTTCCCTTTGCTGATACTATATTTGTGCCTTCTTTGGTTTTCTGCATTCAAATAGATGAAGACAATGGACTGGACCTTCATCTTGATAAACTTGTTTTTGTACCCACTTTAGTTTTGTACTGCTTATTTTAGAAGTTTAACCCATCTGTGAACAAAAGCTCACCTGATGTAGCACAGCAATGTGACTTTGCCGGAGTTTTTCTGAGAGAATTGTTGTGCTGCAAGTTGCAGGAGGTGAAAGCACAGACTGAAGTGTAGCATTTGAGTCATACATGTTTTACCAAGCATACAGAGACCCTCAGTTCCCAGTTTGGTAAAAATCCAATAATATAATTAGATGATTTTTATACACATCACTTACTCCAATGTTTGGAGGCATATGGTTATATCTTGGAACAGGAACTCTCCAAGATTTAAGGTACCCTTCTGTTTTGTCAGAAAAGTATAACACTTAGGTTAAATTGGAGATCACACCACTGAGTTTATTACAGTTCTTAGATTGTGTATCACCTCCAGAAGCTGCTGTGATACTACTGGGACACTAATGGATCATTAAACTATAGCTAAACAAACAGGTAAATTGATAAGTAACTAGATGGGAAGGTCTAAGAGAATCCCTTTGAGACCTTACAGATGCAGAGAAAGCTTTGCCCTCCTGTGCTTATTTTTTTAACCCAAGCCAAACAGCTCAGTAAGAAAAAATACAGGGACATATTGGCTCCACATTCTGTCAAGGTGACAGCTCTATTTTGTGGCTCTCACTCATAAAAATTTTATCTCACTGAGCAAAATTGTGCAATATCTCCTGGTGACTGACAGCTGGGAAATAACCTACCAATTGGAATGTCTAGGGGGTATCAGTGATTAATACTGCCCTTAAGTGGTTTTCTTGTCAGAAACTACTTAGACCTTGCCTTAGATACCTTTTTAGTAAGGTGTTGGCTTTCAGGCACCCTGCTGAAAGCAAACAGACCCACTGGTGTGACCTATGATAATTATTGTTCAGATTTTTAGACTGGAACTGCTTAAATCCATGAGTATCTCTTTTATTCTAGATTATATATCTTTATTTTTATCTATTATTATATATCTTTAAAATAACATAATTTCACTTAGAGAGAAGCCAAACAAATGCATGAGTACAATGTCTCTACGGGAAAAAAAAAGGCAGTATTTGAAATATTTGAATACATAAAATTATTTTAAAGCTGAAAAGAACAATACTGGGAAATAAGTTAAACTGTAACTAAATCCAGAGCACATGCTGTATTTCTCAAGGCATGCCATTTTGAATTTTTTAAGTCAGGCATGAAACACACTATAAAAAATGTTGACAGTGTCATAAAAATATTAGCCATTCAGTGTCAGTGAAGGACTTTCACTTAGGAATATAAACTCTGGTGGCAATTGTTTTTCCCAAAAACAAAAACAAACAAACAAACTCCAAACAAACAAAAAACCAACCAACCAAACAAAAAAGGCAGAACAAAAAAAAAGCTAACTGATGAATGTATGTGGTGCTGGACTTTACTCCAAAATGCATTTTTCCTGGATTTTTCTAACATTAACATTGGTATCTCAGTATGTTCCACCAGAATACAGAGAAGGCGGTAGACAATTATGAAGACAGTATGATAAAATTTAAAATGCTGCTGTATACTTATTTTTTTCCCAAGAAATGTATATCTATAAGTTGGAACACATTTATAAAATAATAACAAATTTATCTAAGTTTGGATCAAAATTCAATAGATAAGCATTTTGACACTTTTGATTCTGCAGATCATGAATAAGTGTTCTAAAGCTAAAGGGTATTATCCCACAGGTTCAACTTGCCATAATCACACACATCTGGGAAAGCATGAGATACACAAAATGTTCTGCATTATAAATGAAGGATGACAGGAAGAATTTGGATTTTGATAGCACATGTTTTTTGTGAAGCTGTTATATAGAATCAAATAATTTACGTTGAATAGGACATTTATGGAGTCCAATGGTTAATCCAGCACCACCAAGTCCACTACTAAACCATGTCCCCAAGTGACACACCTACATATCTACACCATCCCTTTGGGGGTGGTGATTCCTCCACTTCTCTGAGCAGCCTCTTCCAATGATTGACAACCCTCCTGGTGAATACATTTTTCCTAGTATACAACCTATACCTCCCCTAGTGCAACTTGAGGCCATTTCATCTTGTCCATTCACTTTTTAATTATGAGAACAGGCAGACCCTACCTGGCTACAATCTCCTTTTAAGCAGCTGTAGAGAGCAATGAGATTCCTCCCTGAGCTTCCTTTTCTCCAGGCTAGACAACCCCAGCTGCATCAGTTGCTCCTCATCAAGCTTGCGTTCCAGACCCTTCCCCTGCTCTGTTCCCCTTTTCTGGACTCACTTCACCATCTTAATGTCTTTAGTGAATGGCCCAAAACTGAACACAGAATTTGCAGTGTCTGGAATGTTCCCTGCTATGCCCTGCTTCCAGATTGTTATTTGGGAATAAGTAAGCAAAGAGCCCTAATACATTGGTGCAATGGTTCCCCAATTTTTTTTTTTTTTTTTTTATTCTCTGCTGTGTTCTCCTTTCACTACATTCTGATTATTCTTAATTTATTATAACATTGGGGAAAAAAAGGAATAGAACCATAAGGAAAGTGTTACAGCAGTGGGTCTCTAGGCCAGCTGCCAAACAGGGCTGCATTTAACAGGTGATAATAACTGTGGCATGAATATTCATCAGAACCTTTAACAGATGTTTTACAAAATTTCCATCCTCTGATTTCAAATGAAGTCGCATACAGTATTCATGAAATCTGGCATTACAAATATTTCTAAAAATCTGATTAACATTTCTTAATGACTCAACAGTTCCACAAACAGCTCTACTTCTGACTAAGGAATGTAAAGCAAGAAAATAGAGGCTAGACTGTTCCACCTCTCCTTATGATGAATAGTGCTTTGAATCTATGAAAGGTTTAAAGGATACAAAAGGGGGTTATCCACTAAATTGTAAGCTAGCAACTTGAAAATATATGACCCAAGAACCTTCATATTCATTTTACAGACACATTTATCTACATTTCTTAGACTAAGCAACATACTTAATATGTAAACAAATTGGAATGGATAGAAGTTCTCATTATAAATGCCACAGCACATTCCAAAGAAAATATAACCTGACATCTTTGCATAGAGTTGGTATGCTTTGCTCACCAAAAAAATTAATTAAAATTAAGAAATTTTTATTGCAAAATTGAGTGATGTGAAAGATTAAATTTATAGTAAAGAGCAGCAACCAGGGAACAAGACAGCATACTAATCAGCATGCAAGCAGGTTTGTGTAAAACTCTGGCTTCATAAGGTGGAACGTGCTATTTCTACCTCAATAAAAGTTTGGCAGAATTTCCTAGAACTCAATTTGAGTGGAAATAACAATGTGTACAACAAAGACACCAGGATACCTCTAAGGCTTGTCTATGTACAGCATACTTATGTATCTCTAGGTGATTTATATGACAGATATAATTTAAAACATGAAAAAACCCTGTTGGATTTTTTTTTTTCAAAACCTGTATTTTATTCTTTGGTTTTAGTTTTTAATGTAATTCAATATTAAAAATACATTCTAGTTTTACCATTAAAAAAAAAAAAACAAAACAAAGCAAAACCAAAACCCCCAAAATCCCCAAACACCCCAACAGTGTGCCATTCTTGGACTCCTATAAATTTTTGTTAGTGCTAAAATAATGTGTTAATATTACAACAATAGCAGGCAGATATTAGAAAAATATCCTTCAGATGTACATACGAGTAGGATAAAAGTTTACAATTACTTTCTTAAGAGAAAATCATCCTCATGTCATTAGGTTAAACTGTAATGTCTTATTACAGCTGAAAAAATATTCTGTACTACTAAAAATATCCCTGAAGAAAATCAGAAATAAGAAAGTATTTATATTTGAGATGTAGCAGAACATGAAGGTATCAAAACCATGGTCCCCATATTTTATTGCTATTGATTTAATGGGAACTCTTACATACCTTTATTTTACTGAGTAAACCACTCAAAATCAAGTAAATAGCTGCTGGGTAGAAAATAAATAGCACAAAGCATAAAGAGACATGGAGGAAAATGCTTAATGTAGCTATTGGCATTTAAGCACATAACTATCCCAAAAATAATGCATTTTTCCCCTTTACATATTTTAGAATACTCTACATATAGACAATTTATAGACAATTTATTTAACCATATATGTCCCTTATAGACAATTTATTTAAGCATTTCCTTTTTGCTCATGGAATTGTTTTGTTATCACGTTCATTCAGCAATTTTGTCTCCAATACGGTCAGGAAAAACAATATAGTAAATCCTTTAAAAGCAAAGCTTAGACATTGACAAGAAAATAGTCTTTAGGTTTGCACTAAAATTTGGATTCTACTCAAAAAAGAACTTTGACCCAGACTTCAAAGCAGTTACAGCCATCACAGACCTTGGGAAGATCACTTCTCACAAACATTGGGACAGCAAATGCCCTCATTGTCAAAAAACATAAATCGAAGTAAACTTAAAGCCCTAACAGCTACTGTTTTAGTGAATTAACTCTTGAATCAAAAGCACAACTGGAAAAACAACTCTTCTGATTTTGCACTAGACACAGACACTTCAGTCTTGTTAGGAAACATGTATTGAATCCACACTTTTTTTTTCTCTGAGAAATAAAACCAGATTTTCAACCTTTACTGAGTTTTGTTCTCAGGTTGACTTGAGGATATATTTTTTACCATTTCTGCATGATACAGTTATAGGGGCAAAAACAGGGTACTGATGCTCTGAGACAGCTTTATCACAATAACAAAGAGGAGAGTTGGAAAAAAAGTCTAAACCTATATATACCATACAGCCTGTATTTTATTATTTTTAAATCTAATTACATCTTTCAAAAAAATTTTAACTAGATAAAAAAACTAGATAAAGTTTAAATTTAATTGGTTTTCTTTGCATTTTTTGTCCATTAACCTAATATTTCCTGGTTACCATACTTTCCAATTCCCCTAGCGGCTTTGGAAATTGTATATTGCCTTTATACAAACAATGTATTGTTTTTACCTTTGCTTCGATTTGTTTAGTATCTTGGTTTTGGAACAAAAATTTGATTTTGCTCTTCCCATCATCTGAAGAACCTTTGAGCTGGGAAAACTTGTACCTCCAAAGCACAGCCTAAAGGGAAAAGAAAAACAAACAAAATATAAAATATCATACACAAGTCAACGCAGTTATCATGAAAATTGTATTAGAAATGGCTGATCTCCTTCCAAGGAATGTTTTAACACTTCTATGGTACATAATTAAATAAAGCAAGTGTTCTGTGGTCAGACTTTCCTTTAGTCATATAGATATGTTATACTTTGGTAGTGCTTGAATAACACCTGTCAGACTACATTTGTGAAATTTACCCTAAAATTCCTTTATCTATATTTAATATTTAAACAAAAAAGAGAAGGATTTTTTCCACTGATGATCAGTGGATTCCCTGCACTATCTGACGTATTGATCTGACATACGAGCCCTCTGTTTCCATACTAAAAAAATCTAGTATTAACATAAAGGGTATATCATAGTAAAAACAAATGTATATTTTTAAAGGATAAAATAATAAAAAAAATTCTTAAGGAGAATATATTTTGAGTTTATTTATGAGACTTCTAGTAAGGAATTTGAGTAACTCATTAATTCTAACCGTATCTGTGGCCTTTCAAGTAATTATATTATGAGTTGCATTGTGTCTTGTTGAAAAAGACATAATGCTTTCTAAAATAAATATACAATTAATAAAATTTACAGATGTCTACGAAAACATCTTTTAAAAATTATATCTAGTGCGGATTTATGAAAAAAAAATTAATTTTAAACTACTTTGCTTAAAAATGGAAAAGGGCTATTTTTTGTTATCTTTTCAAACTCATTTAAAGATATCCCCCACCATCCAGATATTTCATATTGTTAAAGTATTTAATTGTGATTCCTATAGTATTTCACATAATTAGGAGGTCAACATCACTTATATTGTGCTACTACTTTGATGAACATTGATTTCACAGGCATAAACTCTTTTGTCTTAGGGTTTATAAATTTCTCTCTCTCAGTGGTGTAGGAGGGCCCTTAGTCTTTATCTATGAATGATTTACTATCTACTGGGAATTAAACAGATTATGGTGGAGGTCAAATTTTTAACTGTCCTAAATCTATGCCCTTCTGCTTTGGGATGTATTGGTCTCTTTATGACTAGCAAAAAAATCTGTACCCTGCACCAAACTGAATAAACTTTGTTGTGTTTGTCTTAGCAACCTGATGAGAAAGGAAACCACAAGGAGAGCATCTTAACTGTGCACTATACACAAAGCAAGTGCTAGAATTTTTCTCCAAAATTGTCTCTATGCAGTTGCCCCTTCAAAATAAAAAAAAAAAGAACCCTTGTCTCAGCACAACTTTTATTCTCTGCTTGTATGTGACAGGTGAGCTCCCATCTGCCATAAACACTGTTACGGACATTGTGTTTCACATAAACTACAGGAATTCGGCAGTTTATGTGAAAATATATCCTATTTGTTTCAAATGTTGTCCTCCTGAGCCCATCTATCTGTGCTACAGAAAATAGAATAGCTTCCCTCATTTCTATGTGTTTGAAATTCCTTTGACGTTGTTTGATCAAAGATGTTTATTTATATTGTACAAATAGTGAGGTAAAAACAAAACTAAGCAAAACAATCCAGTGTATAACATCATTCATACAGGTGGCTATATTCCTACCCACTTTGTAAACTCTTTTTTTTTTTTACAGATCTATGAAATCTTGCCAGAAGATCAAGACCATTGCCTTTCTGCAGGGACAGCAAATCTACTTAAGTATGTCATTTCCTGGATGAGAAATGAAAAGGGCACTGATTGTCTCTTTATCTCAGGAGAAAACAATCAAAGCAATGAGCTATCATCTTTCTCTTCTCTGATGATATATGGAGAGGCCAGGAGAGAGATGCAGCATTAAAAAGGACCCTTAGATGTTCAGGAAAAATCCCAGGCTACCTGGCCTTATTCCCAGTCAGACTAAGTCTAAATGAAGATGAAGGATGCATAGAACTGAGGTACTTTGACATTTCCATGCTTTGCCATGCACTTCATTCCCATTCAGAGGAAAGAGAATGACAGTCACACCAAACCACAGGCACGACTCAGGAACACACTTCAATTTATGCGTAACATTGGTTTTGGAGACTCCTACTTAGCAGGGGCTCTTACTGCAAACACTGCAAAATCAGGTCTATAGTATAGAGAGAACTAATCCCAACAAAACTGCACTTCAACATCAAGATATTAAAACAAGCTCCTAGAACTGACAGTCTCTGCAGAGACAAATACTCTTCATCTGAAGTTTAAGGAGTAGAAATGCTATTGACAATGCATTAAATGATTCCCACATGAAAGAATTATCTGCTCCTTTTGAGTGATCTTCAACAAATTGCACACGCTTTCCCTCAAAGTTGTCCACATGAGGGATCGGTCATTTGCAAAAATAAGAACAGGGAAATGTTGTGAGCTTTAAGTCACTAAATTGTGAATACAAAGTATTTCAAGCTAGCCACCCTGACTACTTCTTTTTTTTCTACAGAATCTCTAAATAAAAAATCCTACATCCTGGTTAAAATGGCAAGAACTGGTTCATAATGGTAGAGTTTGGATGTGTGTTTGCTACAATATGCTATACTACATTGAAAGTATAACAGACAGCTTAAACCACTTAAAGTAGAAGTTCAAATTATAGATAGCAAAAGTTGAGAAAATTAGTTAATTAAATTCCAGTAAGACCCATTTAAATCCTTTCTCCTGACAAAGAGCCTGAAGTGCTGCCCTGTGTAGCCAGAACTGCACATTTTTTATGTGTAGAACATCTATAAGGGATACAGAATGCTGTGACTGCAATCACATTGCTTAAAATAAAGTATCTTGGGGATCACTGGATTAATTTCTCTGGTTGCATATGTTCTGAGTGTGGTTCTTTCCTTTTTTTTCATTTTCAATGCTGCAAAATGCATAAGCAGTGAACAGGGACCAGACCTATCCTTTTTTCAATAACTACTTTATAGTGCCACAGTAAGAAAGGAGAGAGAGACCACACCCACCCACCTGCACACCAGTTTCACACAGATGTGTGAGAGAGAGTTTCATGTGTTATCTTTCATTATCCTATGGGCTGATTTCAGTGTTACAGGGTTCACTGTGATTACTTTTCCAAATTCTATTTTTAAAGGCTAATTCTCCTACTCAGGTATAGTTATCCTTGGGAATACTGTTCTACACCACTGTCCCAGTCATTATTTTTAAATGTTTTTGAATATCAGAGTTCCTCAGAGCCATTTGTTGAATGTTTGCCTCAGAAAGTTAACATAGGCTGTAATAATTTAGTACAAATATATTTATGTACACATATTGACTTTTAACCAATAAGTACATTTGTAAAATATGCTGACTTTTTTGAAAATTTGAAAAAACACTTAAATGTGTGTCACTTAAAATATTTCTATATCAGTTTTCAGGAATTATGCAAAACAAGCAGAAGTACTTACTTTTTTGAAGGTGTAGTGTTACTGAGCTCAACTCTCATAGGGCTACTTTTAGCTGACAAAACCAGCCTGCTCTCGTCAAGTACTTGCCTCAGTAACTGTGCATCACCTGCATCACTGAGAATATTTTACAGGTCTATATACAGCATTTATAGGAAGCAATAAATAGATTTGACAGGTGGGTCAGGTGCTAATTCCTTTGAAAGCACAAATTGCAACTGAATTAAAAAAGATTCTCTTGTAGACAGTGGCATCAGCTACTCTTGAGGATCCTGACACACCTTTCAAGTCATGGCACACAACATTATGATGCCTTGATGGAAGATGAAGAGGAGAACTCAGGATGCACTATTTATTGCTTCTCAATGAATCAGAGAAAAGTGAACTCTCATTTAATGAGTAGAGGTAGAATTTAGGAAAAATAGCAAGCAGTCCAATTCAGCAAGTGGGGACCAAGGCACACACTGAAAATACCACCAGGGCCACAATTTGCACACTCCCAGTGTGGCCACAAAATATCTGACATAATTAATCCATGTCTTGAAAAATGCACTCTAAGAAGAAAATCTCTTTGAACAAATACAGTATATATCATGCATAAAATTGAACACAACCAATAAGATATAAATCCTTTTTCCAATTATTATTCATATATTGCTTTGGCTGCTTTCTGTATTTTACACCATTTAATAAAATTACCTTCAAAGAATACCAGAATGCAATGCAAACAAATAAACTGCAGACAAGCTGACAGATTAGATTTAAGACTCCTCTTGAGATGTTATTAAATTATTGTAATAACAAATTGTCAAAAAGCAAAATCCTGCATTCACTGAATTAGCAGGATTTCTTTTCCTGTGATGTATCTGGGACCAAGATTCTTCGCCAATACTTTTTAATGAGAAATATTTTATTTATAAGTAATCATCTAGGACTCATTTGTGCTAGTCTTTGCAAACAAATTACTGCCTATTATCTTTCACTAGTGTTATTCTGCTATAATTAAAAAGGATGCTCTCTGCCTGCATATTTTTATTTTATAGTTGGTACATAAATGCAATATATAAATGGCACATGAAAGAGAAGGTATTGACTTCTATACCTGTAATACAGTCACAAAAATTAAGAAATTATATTGTTTCTATTCTTAGCAATAATGCTAGATCTAGAACACATATTCTTAAAGGCACCTGAGAAAATACTTTCACATCCATATTATATGGATGTGAAAGTTTGCTACTTATTTCCAGAATCTCGGACTGATCCACATACCATTTAGGTGAGATGACATCAAACAAAATCACTTTCCATCTAGGTAATGACATCAGAAATATGGAAATGCATCATAACTGTAACTATCTTTGTTTGGGCTATGACTAGGAATATTCATTAGAGTTTTTGTTTGATTTTGTGTCAAGGAGATTGTTCTAATCCTAAACAAAGACCAGATTATCAAACAAATACAGAATGAATAGGTGACTGTGTTTTTAATTACCATGCTCTATGGAATATTCATAGAAATGTGAATGTCTGACTAGTCCATGAATCTGGGATAGATATATAATTTAGGATACAGAGGGCATTAAGCAGTGAAGCTAGGAAAGAAAATGTGTATTTTGTCAACATACGACTCCGACCAAATCAGATTTAATCTGTTTCCTGTGGATTCAGTGATTAACTACCTTTAATTTATTATTTAACAGTTTTGTCTCTTCTGTGTTGAATTATCCACTGTGGATCAACTCTTTTCTTGCACAAAGACTATTTACACCTCATAAGCTTGAGCAATAGTGTTTGCACCACATTCTACAATGGCATCATTTCACCTGCCACTGAACCCACATGAGACCATTTGGAGAAGAGAAAACTAACGGAAGACCTCATCATAGACTTCAACTTCCTTGTGAAGGAAAGAGGAGGAGCAGACACTGATCTCTTCTCTGTGGTGACCAGGGATAGGACCTGAGGGAATGGCCTAATATTGTGTCAAGGGAGGTCTAGACTGGACATTAGAAAAAGGTTCTTCACCCAGAGGGTGGTTGTGTACTGGAACAAGCTCCCCAGGGAAGTGGTCACAGCACCAAGCCTGAGAGAGCTCAAGTTGTGCAGTGCTCTCAGGCACACAGTGTGATTCTTGGGGCTGTACAATCCAGGACTAGGAGCTGGACTTTGATGATCCTTATGTGTCCCTTCCAACTCAGGATATCCTATGATTTTATAAGTGCATCTTCATAAAATGCATCTTCAAAAAATGCATACATACATTATCTATGGAAATCATAAACATAATTCCATTCCATTGGCATGAATCACACAAGTTTTATTATATAATAGCAAAAGAAGTTTGGCCTTCAGTAGGATGCTTGGAAAAAACCCAAGTGTGTCAGTGTTTTATATTGATTAGACAGCTACATCCCAGATCACCTGTAAATGGTGGAGTAAACAAAGAAACCATCTTTATTAAGGAAAGGATGTCAGAGGTCACTTTTCAAGTTCTAGTTTCATCAAATTCCTTTGTTGTCTTTTCCATCACACCTTCAAAAATCAAAAAATAGCCGTTTCCAACACTGCCTCCTTCTTTCTTGATACTCTGACTGTTTGGATTATTCTTCCTTTTAGATTTTTAAGGCAATTTTTCAATGTGTGATATATGTTACAGAATTATGCTAAACTTCAATGGACACCTTTCAAGCTAATGCTATTTGTCATCTAACTAAAATACATGATACTCCTACAAGTCAAACTAAATCAAGAGCTTAAGCCCTCCAAGTCCTTGATTCTGAGAAGAAAAGTAATTGGGTCTTCAGGCACCTGGGATACACTTTAATTTGTCTGTTTGTCTCATAGCTAATTGAGAAAGATTTCATTCTTGCCAAGTGACACTTTGTCCAGAGTTATAGCAGCAGTAGGGAACTGAGTAGGATTAAGATCTTGTTCATGCTCAGTTCTACTGTATTACTGATCTCTGGAGAGTGTCTTACTACAAAAGAATTATGGTCTGAGGCAATTTCCTTTGTCAGCTGCTGCAGCTTTATAACTGTAAAGGAAAAAGACAGGGGAGGACACAGAGGATAAAGAACAAAAATGAGACAAAGGAAAAAAGCATGAAAGTCAGCCCTTATAAAATAACTGTTCTTGTCCATTACTGAAATTACATAAAATGCTAAAAGACTACAGTGTATTTGCTTGGCGCTGATGGACAACTTACCAACATTTGTTTCGAGCCACAGAACATAAAACTGTATGAAGCATGCTGATGGCTTATATTAAAGTTATAGTAGCTATTCGTTCAGCATTTAAACTTTGAAACATGGAATAAATATTTTTTCACAAGAGTTACATCATTAAATCTCCATCTTCCAGTGAGCCTGTTTTTTTTCTGCCTTCTCTACTACGGAAATTTGAATATCAAGAAGGTTTTTATCTGCTGTTTTATTTCAATATGCTGTATATGTATTAGTTGCATGAAGAGACAGACAAGGTATGTATCCCTAGAAAACATGGGAGATTGGTCCTAAAGAAATTAACAGAAATACTGATCTGTGTGATTTAGCAGTCTTTTGGTATGGAATCCAAATTAAAGATATTTGTAATGTTATTTATTGTTCATGGTACACTCTCTTTTTTTGGTGACGGTTTCTGCAAGAGAACACAGGACAGGTACACTTAGGTTTGTTGATAGGTACCTTGTGGGCTATTATGGAGCCTTTCCTTACTTCGTTCTAGCACCAACATGTAATTCAGCAGCACCTTAATTTATTTTCAATCCTACAAGGGATACTTTTCTTTCTCTTCTGACAAATACATATTTTTGACTGCTGTTTTAATGAGCAGTAAATATGATGGACTACAGACACAGCACTTTGCTCAGATAGGTATATGGCAATGTATATTCACACAAACACATACATATATTATCAGTAGAATTGATGATGCAAATATGCACATTATAGAAAACAATTTAAATGAATATGTCAGTAAACTAGAAATATATATAATATACATATTTCCATGTATATTCCCCCATACATTTTTTATGGAAGCACATGAAGAATCATTTACTGAATGGCACTTGAGTAAGTAATTTTATACATTGGATCACTTTCAGAATAGTAGTTAGATTAACTTCTGTACATGTCTTGTTATTCTGTTTAATCATCAGTCTCCATACTTAATTCTTAAGGTAGCTACTGTGGCTGCAAATCATATTTATAAATGTTCATCATAGTATCTATGTATGTCCATACCTAACAGAAATTGACAACAAGAGAGTTACATTTGTTCATTAAAACAGTGATT
This sequence comes from Taeniopygia guttata, assembly GCF_048771995.1. NCBI lineage: Eukaryota > Metazoa > Chordata > Aves > Passeriformes > Estrildidae > Taeniopygia > Taeniopygia guttata. The sequence goes on along the minus strand of NC_133026.1, from coordinate 111,502,362 downwards.
TCTATATATTAGCTAATGTTAGACAAATTTAGGACATGAGTTCTGGGATGTAGTTGGGCAGGACTTGAGAAAAATGCTTTCTCCAGTAAACACTGATACACAATACCGCAGAAACGAACTAGGATAAAATTTGGTATATAACTTCTAAGAATTGCCACAGAACATTTTCCATCTTTTTAGAATTTTCGTATTTTAAAACCAAATAAACAAAACATCAGTATATGAAACATCTCTAGTGAAAATTTCTTTCTGGAGTAGATGCTGCATACTAAGGTACCTTGTAAGGAGTAATTAGCAAAATCTGGAAGATGTGATTAAGGCATAAAAGAAAACAAAATATCTAAAAGGTATTCGCAAAGATTAGCTAAATTCACTTTTCACAGAATACTAGCAATAAAGAAAGAGGGAAGTTCAGTGGGTGGATCCTATTTGATATCCTGTATTTCAAATAAAGCAAATAAAATTGGTTATTTGGACATTTTTTGGAAGAAGTCCCCAGTGAAACAGGTGCTTTAAGGAAACTCCCTATTGATTAGAATTACATTTCTGTGTAGGCAAACACAGGAGGTAGGTGCCTTTTTGACGCCAGGTTTATAACTACCACAAATGAAGGAATATATCACGAAAAAAATCATAATCAAATACATGCCAGTGTTGGCATGGGCTATGTGTCACAGTTTGCTTTCAAACCATACATTGCTAATAAAATACGACATTTTGCACTGGAGTTTTATTACTGAAAAGTACTACAGAAGAACAAGGGCATAAATATACTCATCATTACTTTTAAGGTGCAAGGAGAAAAATTACTTTGTGGCCAAAATTCTATTTGGTAGAATTTTTACCTCAATTGAGAACTAATTTTCTGAAATGTTGACATAATCAGATTTAACCAGGTAGTCTTAAAAGCTGTTCATTCTCCTTTCAGGAAATTACAATGGCATGTTATAAAGCATCATATCAAAATACTCCAAATGACAAACTACTATTGACTCTATGAGTTATCAGTCAGAAAATGAATAAGAGAAAGCAGAGAATATGTGGCAGAAACAGCTATGATTTATGCTAGTGCTGTTATAATCACATCACAGTACAGATTTTTTCTGAATAACTCAGTTTAATATTTTGTGTACTCATATTTATCATAGGTCTGTGCAGACACAGAAACAATGTTTTTATCCAATTATGATGTTTGACTTGAAATACATTTAGCACAGATGACAGTTTTTAACCACTAATTTCAATTTACACAGTTAAATAATATTTAAGGATTAAATGACAGCAAAGAAGGAAACAAGCCTACAATTCTAAGGCTTTTTATGAAAATCATAAATATGATCAGAGTCATTATCCCCTGTACACTTGTTCATGAAGACTGGGGGGGAGTTTGGTGTGGCTGGGGTTTATAAAACTTGTGAAATTTTAACTGCAATTTGTCAGGGCAGGCTGGACAAAATCTATTCACTTACTTGAAATGTGAGGGAAGAAAGAATTTAAATATTGCTACACTGCTTCAATAACTGGAACATTTGAATCTATGAATAACTATTAAAATCCTGAATTAAAGAACTTGGCTTCCTTGATTTCAGTTTATTAGTAATTATGCACTTATAAAGACAATTCACAATCAATTCATGAGTAACTACGAAAGAAAACTTAAAATACCATGAGCACAGCATTAAGCATAAGATTGGCATTGCCTGAAGATTTACTGACAATACCATTGCAACAAAATATTAGACAGGACTTCTTAGAAACTATTTTGTTTCCAAAACATGAAAATGTCATAAATAAATAAGAAATTTTAAAAAATCAGCAGATTTCCCCTCCAGATATTTGTCAAGACTTTCTGTGAATTTATTAAAATATCTTGTATCTTCAGTGCTAGTCTCTGAGTTACCCTGAGAGAAATACAGAATGAACAGTTAAATCTGACACTGAACTCTGAAGTCTATGAAATATGGCTTTAAGTTAATCTTTACCCAAAAAGGAGTGATTGAATTTGGTATGAGCAGCAGCAAAATAACAGAAGAGAACATGTACAGGAGGAGGACCACTAAAATGATCAGAGGGTTGGAGCATCTCTTTCATGAAAGCACGCTGAAAGAGCAGGGGCTGTTGAACCTGGAGAAGAGAAGGCTCCAGGGAGATCTTATTGCTGCTTTTCAGTACTTAAAGGAGGCTTATTTATATAAACATTGAGAAAGAGCCTCTACCAAGGCCTACAGTGACAGGACAAGGGACAATGTTTTTAAAGTAGAAGAAGGTAGAGTTCAGATTGTACATAAGAAAGAAATGTTATATGATCAGGGTGGTGAGACAGTGGAACACAGTGTCCCTACAGAGAGCTGTAGGTACCCTGTCATTGGAACTGAAAAGATAGTTGCTTATACTGATTATTCAAATACAAATTGCAAGAAAATCCTAGAATTTATAAAGAATTATACGTAAATATTGTTTGCATGAATGGTGTGCTATTTTAAATACTGTTTTTGTCTTTAATACTGTGTATGTTAATTCACAGGACACTTGCTAGGACTTTTGAATACCCTTAATTCCAAAATGTGCAAATATTACTAAGATATAAATGATTTAATTAAAATTTTATTCACTTTTTCCTCTTCCTGAAAAATAGTTTCCATTTTTCATTTTTTTTTTCACTTAGTTTTTTTGGAAAACAGATTTTGCCTCCTATGAACACATAAGGCAGAAAATAAAATTTTTAGCTTAAGTGACTATACAGGTCTAGTTTGCATTTCAGTATATATGAGATTAGCAATATTGTTGAAGAACATTGCCAGCATAGATACAACTTACACTTATCATCAATATAATATCTGAATACATTTTTGGCTAAGAGCACTACAATCTTCATCTTTCCATAAACTGATGGAGACTAGGTAATGTTTTTCCTATTTGAGCACCCACTAAAACATGGTTGACACACTTAAATTTCAGACATTTCACCTTATGACTTATTTGACAATTTTAATTGCAGCAGTCACTTGGCAACAGATTATGTTGCTTTCTATTGTATTGTTTCTTTTCTAATGCAATTGCCATCCTTATCTCACACTGCCTAATGCCTGATTACCTAACAAAACAATGTCCTTTTTTTTTATTAATGGTGTAATGCTTTATTCTAACATACAATACCATACATATAATACAAGTAATGTGTTCAAATGAAAGGGTACATTTAGTTTAGATATACAAAAGAAATTCTTTACATATATATTATGGTCTAAGGCAATTTCCTTTGTCAGCTACTGCAGCTTTATAACTGTACATATTCTTTACAAAGAAATACTTTTACATATATATATATATATAAATATTGGAGGGTGGGGCAAAACCACATATTTTTTTACTGAGCTACTGAATTTTAATTCCGTTATACTGATATTTTAGTGTAATACCTTCTAAACTGATAGTCATGTTTCATTGATGAATTTTACAAGACTATTTGTGTAACAAAAAGAAACAAGGTTACATAAGTGTTTGAATTTAAAATTCATCACTTTGTGCAAACAAACAGAATGGAGTGGGAAGAATAAAAGGGTTCGGGTTAGTGGAGTAATGAGGTGGGAGGGATTGATTTAAGATAGAGCATAGGAGCAAATTCTGGAGACAAAAGGGCATTTTCAGCAATTGGTGATGACAATGTTGAAGCATCTCAAAGAAAAATAGGTATTGAAGAGAAGGAGAACTGAGAAGAAAGATTTCACCTTTTCACTCAGAAGAAGGATTTTACCATTAACAGCATGGTCAAGTAGTAGCAGTAAAGCCTGTGCACATTTTAGGATTCACCAGCAATTAGTGCAAATGTAAACATATGACATACTTGGGGTCTCAAGGATTTTACTGAGACTTGGACATGTGATAATACAATATGGAAATTGATTCCACACTATTTGCTTGATAAAGCAAACTCATCAGTTCTACTGAGTTTTTTTTAAGCTGACAGGAAAAGCTGATGGGTGAGACATGTAGATAGACTATGGTTGATTTTTCTTTCTACAAATGCCTGAACAATAATAGCTAAAATATAAACTGGGAATTGTGGAATTGCTGTAATAGCACACATTCCCTCCCATGAAACAAGAGAAGAAAATGGAAGATTACTTTTAAGTTCACAGATGAGACTTAAAACAAGAAAATGATCTTTTCTCAAAATCAAGGACACACTAGCAAAACAAACCATCAAGCTGAATCAGTGTGGGCTTTCATATGAAATTAAAGAATAAAGATCTGATGCTTGTTTCAGATTGGTATCAGTATTGATTTTTCTATAACAAGCAAATAGCAGAATATTATTTCTTACATAATTAGAAATCAGTCCTGAATTGAAACTAAAGCAGGAGAGATTTGACAAGAGATAATCTGTTTTTATAACAAAGAGAAGGACATTTTAGGGATGTACTATTTATCTCAAAATATTAGAAATATAAGGAATAATAACAGTGTGATGGAAAAATTTCTTAGAACTTTACCTTTGTGGCAGCATCAAAACAGACAAAGCCCATGCTGAAGTCGATGGTAAGTCCCATAAGATGACTCTCTAAAACACAGGCATATGTCTTGCACTGTAAAAGAAAAACCAGAGGGAGTAGTTACCACAGAAGACATTTCTTAAATGTTTTTCTAGGACCACTGTGTCTGAGTCTTTATTCTAATGTTTATATACCTCAAAATCATTATCAGAAATAAATCATTTGTGTGTAAATATGTCAATTTTTTGTATTTCAAATAAAAGGATTTTTATCAGTAATGAAGTTGTCTAAGACATATGAAAACAAACTTTTCTTCCATTAGGAAAAAAAATGAAAGGCTTAGAATTGCCTCAGTGGCTTTCTAATAACATTCTCTAAAATAAAAAAAATATTATTTTCAAACCTCCTTATTTGTTTTTTCATCCCAACAACTTTTAAAATTAATATATTCCTTTTATCTTTTCAAGGAAAAAAAAAGCAAATATAAAATATCTCTATAGTACACTGTTTCTTGTGGTTTTCTGTTCTCCTAAATCTCAGGAAAAAAAAATAGTATTTCATGCCATTTAGCAACTAATGGAATTATTTGAATTTTTTTTTTTCTTCAGATAGTGGACTAATATATCTTAAAGGTTTCTATGAGAAACCTTGAATTCTGAAAGACTCTATCATTCTACTGTTTTTAAATATATGCTTCTATTTATTTCCATAACATCACACTTGAATACACATTGTGAGACATTTATAAGTGTAATTTTTAGCATTAAAACTACTGCTGTGCTTGAAGGCTGACTTCAGGTACAAAATTATAGGCTTGTCTTTTTCATCACAAAATACATTAAAAAATCAAAACAGTTCCAAATCAGATGCAAGTTCTTTAAAGAATTGATTCTAATTTTATAGACATTTTGCCCTCCAGATTAAATGAAATACAGATATACTCGTCAAATATTGCTGTAGCTGCTAAAATTATGAAATGAGAACAAAGACTTCCATGACCTATAATGTGTCAGCAAAATCAAAATATAAATTGCAAATGTGGGAACAATGTGGGTTACAAATTCTAAGTACTACAAAAGAACCTATGATTATTTTTGGCATTTTCATTATAAAGATAAATCAGATGCCTTTACTTATATATTCTTTGGGGGGGCTGTCTGGATTCTTAATGGCCTTCCTTAGAACACAAGAATCTGGAAGGTGCATTAATAGCTTCTAAATAGAAAATACAATAAAGGAAAATTGAAAACTTCATACTTAATGTTTATATTACAAATAAAAGTGGCTTTTTCTTTTTTTTCCCTTTGATCAGCTATACCATGAGACTGTTATGAATGTGTAAAATTTGATTCTAAATCAGTACTGAAAAAGAAGAGAATATTGCCTTTGGTACTATCTCATTAGTAGAAGAAAAAAGTGTAAAGTAATATATTTCAGTTACTTACAGTTAATTAAGTCACATATGCAAAAATTTTCAAGTTTTGCATGCAAAGCACAAAATGTATGGTTTTATGGAATTATCTTGCAAACATCTTACAAGATGCAAATTACATTTTTGTTTGTAAGCGTTCATTATCTGCAGCAGACGTAGAGCCTTTACTGGAAATTCAATTTGGCAAGGAAAATGTGTATCAGATTTAAAATACATATTGTCATCTAAAGTTTTCTAAACTCCCACCCCAACACCAGAGGCCAGCCTGCAGTGTGCACTGCAGCACCAAGCTGAGCTGGTATAGCTCCCTCTGCTTTTAAACCAAGAGCCTGGACTGGCTAATTAGCCTCACTGGGAACTTAAGATTTATGAGAAACAGGACATACCAGCCTTGGTTCAAGGCTGTACTGAAAAAGCAGCCTACTTCCAAGACTGAAGGGTATTTCTACAAAAGGCAGTGCACAGTTTGTGGAGAAATATCATCTAGTTCAGCTCAGTGTAGTTCTTTGCAGGAAGAAACTGCAGATCACTAGTAGCAGCTGATTTAGTTATTCTTTACTTATATAAAAGACTATTCTATGCCCTCAGACTATGATGTCCAAAACAATTAAAAGAAGAAAAAAAGTAAAAATAACAAAAAGATCTCTGGACAGTGAGAATTTAGTTTCCTTGGAAAAGAATATCCCTTGGTTTTTGCAGGTGTTGTATCCACTTGCACATGATTCTGGTAACAAGTCAGAGTAAGGATATGAACTTTCAGACACTAGTTAATTCTTGTATGACTTTTCTCATCTTTATTTTCTTTAAGTTACCTTTTAATTCAGATTTGGAAAAAACAGAAAGACAAAAATTGTTATCAAAGTACAAAATATTTTAAAATTTTTTATCCATTTAACATTTTACAACTTTAGAAGTGACTATGAATAATATATATTGTGTATATTTGGCTTTGGTTGCTGATTTCTCACAAGAACTTATGAAAACCTCATCAGAACTGAGAAATTCCTTTCCCAAAAGAACACACTTCAGCAGTCATTTACTGTTCTTCCACAGAATACAGAATGTTAATTTTAGTTTATTAATAATTCAATGGGTCAGGCAGAGGCTGAAGGAGACAACTCGAAGTTCTTCCTTAGAAACTATTCCCTCAACAAGCACAGTTTAAATTATGGAAAGAACAATATATTGTGAACTTCATGTACGCTATTTCTGAAGCTGAAACAGAAAGCTAAAAGTGAACTATAAATCTAAGATTTAATTCAGACTTCTAAACTCAGATTCAACTTCAATGAAAAAATAAGTTAAAATACTCCAACATAAAACAGCTTACATAATAAATCTTACATTAGAAAACAAACAACTACAATACAAGCAAGGACAGCAACAAAAACATTCATGATGCAAGAGTTGAAAATATTAGCTTAAAGTAGGCAGGAACACAAAGGGAATGTGACAGGCATATATATTTGCACATCATTGTGAAAGTTACAGTAGTGTCAGATTCTTTGTGCAACAATGCTGTGAGAGAGTAAGGAAAAAGGATTTTCATTTCAAGTAATTTTTTTAATAGGTAATTATGAAAATGGATTGTCATCACTTACTACATTACAAAACTAATTAAAAAGTGATTGTAACACACCCAAAATGACACTACTGTATCATTGCACCATGTTATTGCTAAATTATTATCTATTTGACTATGCCTCCTCTAATATATTTATTTTCTAAGAAAAACCAAATGTTTAATTTTTGGTTTAGATATACTTCTAGCAGAAGCTATGAATTAGGTTGAAATAGAATTCATTATGTATTTATAGTAATGCATTTAAAAATATTTGATTTTGTTACATATTTTTGGAGTTACATTAGGATTGGCTCCTGATTAACCTCTTATAGAGGTTGATAGCCATTGAGTAAGAGCTAATATTTGCATGATTATGGAATAGCACACAACCCTGTTGAATAATTTTCAATGGTAGCTTTAAACTGAAGTTACATTTTCAAAATTATATTATTTTATTGTAAGACAAACCTACTGGGTCACCATTTCCTTTATATATGAGTACTCATATCAACATAAACCAAAATTTTAGTAAAAGTGTACAGTTGATACCTTAATTTTGAACCTGTCACGTTTTTTTTTCTCGCAGAGCAATGAAAGAACTGGTTGGAAACAAATTATACTGCCAGATTTTATCTGCATCTGCATGTTGGTAGATGAAAGCAGTAATTGATTGCTGAAAGAAAAATGAGGAGGCCAAACCCAGTTATATTAAAATAGTCTATATTTTTTCTAAATCAAGATATAGAAAATAAAGAAAAAAAGGTGGAATAAGAATTATTCCACAATAATATTCTGTCATGAGAAGCCAGTTTGTCCACTTTCACAGGTCTGCTATAATCAATCAATCAATCAACCAATCAATCAGGAAATCATTACTTTGAATTCTTAATTGCTATATTGAACATTAGGAGAGAAAATAATAAAAAAAAAAAGGTGAAAAGATTAGGATTAATCGGAGGTTAAGATTATAAAGGAAATTATTTTGGAGAAGCCTGAAGACAATTTTGAATAAATGTAATTCTAAAATTCAAAAGAAAAATCTAAACCAGGATGTTACAGTATTAATCAATCTGAAAGTAGAACAAATAAAGGGTCGCTTCTGAGATAAAAGTTATGCAAGAAAAATGTCACATATTCTTTTACTGATAGCACAGCAGTGCTACTATAAAGCATGTTGCAGTGAATTATATAAGAAAGACAAAAACTCTCAAATATTTAGTGGCAGAGGACATACATTATTGCAAGTTTTACATAGAAAACCTAGTCTTAGATTTTCCAGCATGCAAGTACAGCTTAAAAGATAAGAATAGTTTCTACAAAATGTAACAGCATACATGAATTTAAAAGAGGAAAGCTGAACCTCCCTTGACTCTTCTTGCAACAAAGGTACTGTGTGTTAAAACTGACAGCAGGGTAGTTTTTGCATATTGGATCTTCATTAGTATATACCAATTCAGTCCATCTGCATGTGCTGGTTTGCAGGTCAAAAAAGGGCTAATATATAACTAACTAACTGCTTGTCTGAATAAAAACATGCCACTGCCTGCATTCCCAGGAGGACACAGAAAATATGTGAGCCAATACTTGCACAGGCAAATATGCTAATATGGCTTGGGTAGGTGTGTATAACTCCTGCCAACATCAACTAAAGCTGTTCTAACCACATGTATATTTCATGATTAGAAAATTGATATTACAGTTGGGATTACGTGAATTACAATTGTGGTGGGTGGCTTTTTTCTCCTTTTTTAAGTCAAAAAGTCATGGCTATTTAGTCATGTGAGAAAAAGTTATCTTTAAGCATTCTGATATGTAATTTTGCTATAAAAAGTCACTAGCAATCCACATTTGAATATTGTCCATCTCTGCGCTGTTACCTGACAATAGAGTAAATACACAAGGAACAGGAAATAAGTGAAGAAAGAATAATGTGAGGTACAAGTTTTGCTCTTGCTTGTACCCAGTAAGTACTTCACTCATTCACTATACTCTCATTCCTGGTATACAAGGACTTGTATTGTAATTCCTGCAAGGTTCTCTTGTGATATTCAATAACAAATAAGGCAGCATGTAAGCCAGTAAGAATGTCTAAAAAGCTGCATTTTGTCCCTGATCCATAGATTGTTTTTCCACATCTGCCCATGAACTTCAGTTAATAAATATGTATCACATTGTCATAATAACTCAAGCACTGTATTTCAGGTGACCTCTTCTGAAGGCTAGATTGCAAGCTGTTTTGGAACAGCAAAAGAAATTACTTACATAAAAGAGTAATAGTTTGAGAGCTGCAGAAGGTCATAAAATTTCTTAAATTACATAATTCATATGGGCCTAATTTGTTAATGTATCAAAAAATGATCAACAAGACAGTTTCTCTTACCTGTATCCGTTCAACTTCTAAAAAAGTTGCTGTTTGGAAGGCTTTTTCCCATAGTGTTAGGTCACATTCTAGTTCCACAGAAAAGTAAAGATCTTCTCCAGATTCAGACTGGACACTGAAGCAATGTTTCCGACGGTCCAGTAGATCACTGTCCTGATGAAAACCTGAAGTTATATAATCTGGCATACATCAATTAATATTTTTAATTGCAAACATTTATGAGTCAAACCCAGCATTTTTAAATGGCATTTTAAATGACACGAATAACCAGTTGCTGAGGCACTAAAAATCAGGGGTTTGTTCTAAACATTATCACTTCAATGAATTGTAAAAAGGATGCCTATATTCAGAATGGTACAGAACAGTATGTCTCAGGCAGTAACTTTAAATATTTTAACAAATCACTTCTCAAAAATGTTATCAGCTATACACTTTTAGATTAGATACATTCTGTGAAAGTTTTCCACTTTCTATTCACATGAGGAACACAAATATCAGCTTCTCCGACCTATTTGACTTCTACACCCAACCCTAAGTTTGGACAAAGGAATATATTTATTTTAAGAAGTATGAAAAGTCCATATGTTCTGTTTTCTTTACAGAGGCTAGGAAAAAAAAAAAAAAAGTTCATATTTCTGAAGGCTGACAAAATCCAAAATACAATTAGTCTTTAAATGGATACTGCTGGTAGGGACTATAGTGGCTGCCCATGGTTAGATTGCTGGCTTTGGCCCTGGAGGAGAAAATTATTTCTGGCTTTACTTTAGACATAACATCACATAATGGACATAAGGTTATAAATATTTAATAATTAGTGATTGCTAGTATTTGTAATTGGTACTAAACCAAAGAATAAGCAAGTTAATAATGAAATCCATTAATTAAAATGTTTTCAAATAAGTTTTAAAATTTATTTATAAAGGATGCTTTATTCTGGCATGTAATTTGTTCTTGTGAAAAATAGGTTTGCAGAAACAGGTTTAAATAATTTAATCCCTGTTAATCAAAGAAGTTGCTACAAGTCACAAGCTCACCATCTGTCCTTGCCAATACATCTGGAGATTTGGGTATAAGTAGCCTGCATGCAATTTTCACAAAGCTACCCTATAGCAAAGGGCAGAGGTAAGATCAGCAAAGGAGACTCAGGGGACTGTATTGCCTTCTGGTTATACACAACTTGAATAGACCAAGGGGAGCACAACCAGCTGATACAAGCTGGAAGAGCAGCTTACATTGTTCAAGTCAGCTCTCCCTGGGGCAGAGAACCAGGGAGCTAAAGCTGATTGAGAACAAAATATATAAAATAGGAACCTGTATGAAACTGTCACTCTCAGGTATACAAGTAGGCAAGGGGAGAGCAAGCACTACTTTCTCCTTTCCATTCATTCAGTAGAAATGTGACCAACCTGTTCAAGAAAGCCAGTGCATTCCTGAATACTTCTGGATGAAGTGTGATTTACAATTTCTAGAAGAATTGGTTTCCATCACCATGAAAAAATAAGTTGCTATGATTTTAAAATGACCAGTCACTGTGAAAAAATCTTCTTTCTTACTTCCATCAAGTGCTAAGCTTAGTAGCTGTACAGTGTTTCATCATGTATGAAAAAATTAGCATGAACATGTTTGGTCTTAGGACAGCATTTAGCATTTCAAAAAAAAAAAAATCTCGTTCCAAATTTTCACAAGGATGCACAGTTGAACCTGTTAGGTGTAGCTAAATAATAGTCTATGTCCTACCAGAAACACCTTTTGTCTTTTTTTTTTTTTTTCTCTTCCCCCCCTCCCCACATTATTTTTTTCTTTTCATTCAGGCCTTTCTACTAAACCTGAAGTGTCGATTCTGTACACAGTATGTCCTAAACAGCATTCAAAATAGAGGTTATCATATACAGGTTGTTGCTAATGACACCTATGCTCCATTGCACACAAAGCCTCAAAGCACACAGAGTAGCAGCACTGTGACAAATGTTTTACCTTATGGATATGTGTAGCAACAAGACACAGCATCATAGAGTGGCTTGGGCTGGAAGGCACCTTAAAGATCATCCAGCTCCAACCCCCTGTGGCCATGGGCAGTGAAGCCTTTCACTTGACCAGGTCACTCAGAGCTCATCCAGTCTGGCCTTGAACGCTTCCAGGGATAGGACATCCATAACTTCTCTGGGCAACTTGTTCTAGCACCTCACGACCCCCACAGTAAAGAATTTCTTACTAACATCTAATCTAAACCTGTTCTCTGTCAGTTTGAAGCCATTCTGCCTTGTTTTGTCACCACATGCTCTTGAAAAAGTCCCTCTTCATCTTTCTTATAGGATCCCCTTAGATACTGAAAGGCCTCAATAAGTTCACCCCGAAGCCTTCTCTCTTCCAGGCTGAACAATTTCAATTCTGGATGAGCAAAAGCACTGGAAAACTCTCATTCCTCCAGGGCAGAAGAGCTACTTCTTTTAGAAGTGGTACTTCTTGTCTAACAAATTTTAAATGGGATCTTGAACTCCCTGTGCTTCCAGAGCTAAAGCTGATTGAATGGGCCTGTTAGCCCACAGCCTGAAGGACCTACTCAGCATGGAGTGTGGCAAGACTCATGTGTAAGGTACATGTATTTCCTGGGGAAAGTTTTAGTTCTTCATAGCTACAACCACAGAAGACACTAAAAATATTTTGAACTCATCTTTACCTATTCTTGTCAACAATTAGTACAAAATAAGTAATTACTAGTAATGCAGACTCTTAAAGCTTTTCTGAAACATGACTATGTGGGATCACATGAATCATTTGCTTTAAAATAACTGAAGTAATAACCCTTATTTCCAAATGGGACAGAGCTTAGTACATGGCTGAGTTCCAGAATGCATATCTTTATTTAGGTTTGATGCTTTTAAGTTATACTCTTAAGACTCTTCCAATCTTAACGGCTTTTTTTGTCTCCCATTGACAAGAATATGCAAAAAAAAGAGAAGAGTTATTGCACAGACTGTGAAAAACTGTTAAAGGTTTCATTGAGACTGAGCTTTGTTAAAAAGTGCTTGGAAAATGCAAAAATATCTGTAGGCTTTGAAATTATTTAAATAAAAACCTAGGTACTTTATTGTCAATATTGCTAGTAAGAATTGTACTAGATTTTACTAAGCATTACATCAAACCTATATGAGGAAAAAAGAGCTAAATGGGATCTACAATATTTATCCAAGGTTTTGCTACTTACATGTGAAAATAAGAGCATGCTTTGATTTAGGAAAGATCTAATCAGTACTAGATGGTATTTCCCCTCAGTGTTTTGCATATAAAAAGTTTAGAATATTTAATCTACTACATTATACTGTGACAAACAACACCCATAATGGACTAATTTATTATAGGAATTTCCATTCTGTGAAGTTCCTATTCAGAATGAAAAGAAAATCCAACATTCCCCAGAAATAATAATTAAACCAAATAATAATTTCAAATTGTGATTAGCTCTAATGTATATACTTGTGATTTTGATATCACAATCATGATTTTGATATCACAATCTATGATTAGGTCCATGATAAGAGAAGTGTAAGTCAAATACATTTAAAGTATGTATTTTACTTTTTCCAAAATTGCTAACATACATATGAAGTATTCCTTTCCTTATGAGCGGTATTCCATCCTCCAAAAAAAGTTATGAGTAAGGTTCCCCTTAGTACTGCTTCTGCAACTTTTTCTGCAAGATCTTTCTTTAGTTTTACATTTCTTCTCAAGCATTAAAAATCTGTATTCTAGGTTTATAGATTGTAATAATTTGTGCAGTAGATAACTGGACAAACAATATGTAGGCAAAGCTAAAAGATAGCTATTCAAATGTTGTTTGTTTGTTTTAAAGAATCCAGTTGGGAATCATCCAAAAGTCTGCAAATTTAAGAAAAAAAACCCCAAAAAACAAACAAACAAACAAACAAAAAAACCCAAAAAACTGTCAGGAGTCTTAAAACCAGGTCTGGATGAAGCAGGAATCTTCATTAATTAACTTTTACCAAACCATTACTTCAACTAAAATATAAATGTCATTCTACCCATCTAAGAATCTGCAATGACACTGTGTTATTATATTAATTTAATAGTCAATGATGGACATGAGCCAATTTCATGTTGAGTTTTTAAGAACTCTCATACTGATAATGATTAGTTGTACCGTTTGCCCCTGATGTTCTTGTTGTGAATTAATAAAACTCTCTGAAGAGAAGCACACACAAAACTTCTAGCAGTATGCTAATTCTCACTAGAGGGAATGTAGTCCTGCAGAAGGATGGCTGTGACGAAAGACATTGGCTCACACCCAGCTTCAGGGTAATCCAGCATCTCTGCTGACAGGACAGTATGACTCCTGCTTGCCTAATTAATAATGATATCCATGTTAAGTGAGAGTAATAAATTTGTCCATGGGAACTAAGCATGGCTCATTAGGCAGATCCTTTCAAATTAAGGCAAAATGCCTCTTTACCACTAAAAAGTGACTTCTCCTCTTCTGCAGGCGTAATCTCTTCACTTTTGAAACACTGCTCTTTCCAGAAGGAGCACTACTTCTTTTTCATTACTTGCGTAGTTTCATTTTGAGTATGATGAGTACATTAAATACTCATATTTTGGCTATTTAAATCTGCTAAGTTGCATGAGGCCCTCACCTCTTGTGATGGTCAGTGAGAGCTGAGTTCTTCTATTCTACAAAGCCCTCTGCAACAGAAAACAAACATTTGCCACTTTCATGCTCATGGCATGACTTTTACTCAGGAGATGCTTAAGAGTTTTCTGGAAGTCTGATTTACCTATAAAGTTACATGTAATATAGAGAGTGGCACATATATTTTTGCCATGGAACTGTAAATGTTAGTGACACCAGTGAGCAGTTTTTGACATGAGCAACAATTCATGTGAGATGTTCAAAACCATAATATATGTAGTAGTACGGTTTTCAAGAAAATTATATTTCATCTGTTAAAATGAGTTAAGTATTCATGTGTCTGATATTAATTATAACAGTTCTTCAAAACATATAAATGAGAAAACAATCAAAACCTTTTCTTTGTTAACTAGTTCAGACAGTTCTGCCAAAAGAAATCAGCCCTATCATAAGCAAGATTCAAACCTAGCACCTAAATTCTCTGTAGATAAAAAGCATTTTCTCATGCAATATCTCCAGAGCAACTGTAAAAAATGAATCACATCATGCCTTTACACTTGCTGGCATCAGTGTCCTGATAATTTTACTGTTTGTGCCTCTGTTTACATACCAGTTCTGGCTACACAAATATGCATCCTTCTTTCTAGGGGCATATAATGATCTACTTCTTCAGCTGGAATTTTTGGAACACTTTGCTTGAGCATCACCATTAGTTGCTATGGTGATGGTTCTAATAGCATTTACAGGCAGCAGGGAACAGATTCACTCCAGAGTGAAAAAAATATACAGGTTCTCCTAATTATCTTCATTACTGAAATAATAAAAAAATAATATCCATGAATACATGTGTTTGTACACAGGTCATCTTATTTGGACTCTTCTGAATTTTATTGTTTAGAATTGTAAAAAAAAAACCAATTAAATTCCAGATATCTATACATACATACAATTATGTAAACACAGAATTGTAGTCAAACTAAAACTGGACAGAATCTATTTTGATGTTCATATTTTTTAAAAAGTATGTTTACTCATGGGGGAAACTGTTTATAATTGTAAGATAAATTTTACTTCCAATTAAATTTCCATTAGAAAGATCTCTCTGATGGCTGGAGAGAAATAGAAAGGTTCATTCCCTGTATTCCATTAAGTTCAGCAGTAGGCTTGAATCACTTTCCTGCCTGAATGGGAAAATTAATTTCCTATTCTGCCTGATTAAAAGACAGTCTTGAAGACCCTCATTCGAATCAGGGTAAGAGTCTGAAAACAGGTTTCTTCTGAGTCCGTACCATAATTGTGTCTATTTCTTAATACATTCTACTGAGAAACTTGTTTATTTTTTTTTCTATATGAGGAAAATTTTCAAAATGTTCATAAAACTGACTACTCTTTTGAGGAAATAAATTATTCTGCTACTTTCCAGAGAGGCATTAGTGTTTTTTTTTGGTTTTTTTTCTGTTACAGAGAAATCAGAGATGAGTATAATTACAAACAGATACTAAAAAATGTGTTGATTATCTCTTTAGAGAGTTACTAAGGTTTTTTACCTCTCCAAACTTTGAGACATTATTTGATGGAAATAAAGTTCAAGAACAGATCCCGTAAGAGTAAATATAATGATAAAGGATAGCAATGTTAAAGAGTGACTATATCTTTTCATTCTGACCCTTTTTAAAGTAGTTTTCCAAATTTAAATAATTGCAGCTGATTTTTTTTCCCTGTTAGTTGTCTGCCTGAAGATATTGCTGTATTTTATATTATAGTTAAAACAGTTAAATCAGTTCTGTAAAATAAATTAGAAAAAGTAATTAAATTAGATTATCCCACTTAATAAAAAAGAAATGAACACAGCCCCCAAATTTGCTTTTTGGGCTGCTCTGGGACTTCTGTTCTTTGGAGTAGCAATGGCTGATTCAGGGACAGGGACACTTTTGCTGCCCTTGGGAAGAAAAGTTAAGATCTACCAAAAAAAAAAAAAAATTAGTTGTTCTGGGCAAAATTTGACTGTTACCATTTTGAAGATTTTATTCTGAACATGATGCATCCCCATGGCATAAAGGAAAATAACTTTCCCTATATTTTCACCTGTTAGGAGTTGTCATCCTACTGGCCATGGTGAGAGCAGGATACTCTATGTTTCCTTAAGGTGTCTATCCACCTCTTAAATAAGAGAAAAAACACCTGACTCAACAGCAGAAGTGGATAAAGAAATTACATGGAAGAAAAGTTTTTTTCATTCTAATTTTTGTCAGTTTTGTGTTTGGGTTTTTTCCCCCAATTTTGGAGGTATTAGTTTTAAAGGTAGGCAAAGATCTTTTAAATGTCTTCCTCATGAAGGACATAAACATTGGAATAAAAAGCATTAAATTTGATTTAACAAAAGTTTGGAAAATTACCCACTAAACTGATTATTTATTATATTAAAAGAATTACCTGCTTGACTGCATACTGTTTCTTATTTAGGTTCCTTTCTTTTTTGGACAGAATCCCATACTCAAATAGCTTTTCAATACATTATGTCAAGGTAAGAGTACATTGGAGTAGTACAGTGAAAAGCATTTGTATTGACTATCAATATGTCAGAAAATTTGTATAAGCAAATGTGGAAAAAAGTTTATTTTATATGCACTTGCTAATAGTGCTAAGAAAAAAAAAATTTAAAAGGCACTGTGGTAAAAAAGGTCCTATCATAAAACAACAAGTCAAAGGTTTTATAAGAAATTAATATTTCTGGTTCCACTGCTGGCTCTGGCTGTTGAGAGTAATCAACATTTAGACCCCCACTGAGAAGAGAATGCACCAAACGAAATTTTGAATAGTTGCCCCTGAGAGAGGAATGCTTCATTTCATACAAAGATTGGGCCACAGTTCCAGTGAAAAATACAAAATTATCACTGTTGCAGGAATGCCTAGAGTCACAAATTCTTTGTGCAATAAGATTTCAGCATCATAACCTAAATTTAAGTATTGCAATAGTCAGAAATAAATATAGGAAAAAATTCAAATAATTAAAGTCTGTGACCATAAAATAAGAGAATAGTGACAAATTAGAGAAAAATGTTACATAAAAATCTACTAAAATTGACGAGTCAGAGTATATTAGCTAACACACTACTGAATCACTCCAATCTTTAGAAATGCTCTGATTAGATTAAGTCAATGGAGGGAAACTTCTCAAGCTGCATATAAATCTCAAGTATCTTGGATTCAAGGCATATACTTGTCTTTCCCAAGTATCCTTACACAGTATTTATCTTTCACACCTCATTTCTGCTCTTTTTCAACATTCCTTTTGCCTTATGTTAAAAGTTAATTTGTCTTTGCTTTTCAAGGATGTTGCAACAGCCAACAAATGTCAGTCTCATAACTAGACAGGCAACAAAAAGCAACTTCTGAAACAGAGAGGTTGCAGAAGTCATTTAAAAGTTTATTTTCTGTATCTGTTATTCTTTTTGCTTTCCTCTGTGTGTTTATCTTGTTATTTCTTCTAGGACAAAGGATCAGATGCTGAGATTGACAGCCCCAGCCCAACACAAGTCATTTATTTTTCACCCAAAAGGTGACAGTTTATATTAATATTGCATAGGAAATGTCAGAAAAAGGCAGAGGGGGGGAGTTAATAAAAAAATGAGAAACCTCACTAAAGTTAACAGGAAACATAAAAAGCCTTATTTAATAAGTTCACATTTCAAATATTGTTTGTCCTTCCTTTCTGAAGCAAACAAAAAATGAATAAGCCTTTATACAGTGGTAGTTGTCATTCACATAATAACACTGCCTCTTTGCTTTCAGAAAAGACTCTTACATGGTGCTGCAGTTACAGCAACATCAACACCTTTAACACACAGGGCCCATTAAATTTACCCAGATGAACATGGACTGGGGCTTGTACAACTATGTACATGTTGAGGAGAAATGAACTTAAATCACTTACAGAATCACAGAAAACGCGTATGATCTCGCCCCAGGTGCAGCCATCTCGTGCCTATCTTTGTGCATGTAGGAGCAGCTACACACCAGCTTACACTTAAAAGGATCCAGTGGTGGAAATTCAGTTGCCTTGTCAGGAGCTCTATTTCAGTATAGAAGTTTTTCTTTACAGCCTAACTGAAGCCAACTTAGTCTTTGCCTTTGTGTCAGTGGACATGGAGATATAATTCATGGCTATTAGTATTTTTCTTATCTTAGAAGACAACTGTAATTCTATTTAGAGTGGAAATAGATTCTCTTTTCTGTGGAAACATTTGATGGTCTTAAATGTAGGACAGAAGGCAAACCAAAGACTGAAAATTACTGCTTTTGTTTTCAACTAAAGTACTTAACAGTTAGCATTCTTTCCAAGAATTGGCACTTGGCTAAATCCTAGATGAAAATCTAATATTCCTTGGATACAGCATTAACTTATTCATAAGAAGGATGCACTACTTCTGCCTCTTAAGCATTTTGAGTGCAAAGTATTTCAGTGGAATCATGTCAGGATGCAAGTGTCACCATTGAGCAAACTATGTGAATGACAAACCTCAAAATATGTTCTCTACCAGCACTTTATATGCTTGTGTGTCTATTGGCATGAATTTAAAAATTTACCTGAATACAATAACATTGTCAGTAGTTTCCCATCCTTTTTATATCATCCTTTTCCCGTACTTGATTTACTGGAAATGGACAGCATAATTACAGTCAATTTGAGTGGGAAAAATTACCATTACTACATTTGAGGATTTTACACATACTAACAGCTAAAATAAGGAAGGAATCACATGTCTTCTGAGACACCAAGCTGGTCCTGATTAATATAGCAAGAAAATTATAGCTGCACTGATGTGAATGGTACTAACTGTAAACACCAGTGATTCACTACCCTGACATCTTGCCAGCACAGACCTCCTTCCACAGTTATCCTCACATTTCATTTCAGAGCTGATCTGACACTTGAATATGTTTCCTGTCCTATGCTGAATAAAACATGGTCTAACTGTGAATTTCCAAATATTTTTGTATGACACTGAAGATAGGAGGCAGGTGACTAAACTATAGAAAGCATTTTCTCACAATTACAAGGAGATGTTTGGATGAGCTGAAAAAGATAAGTAACTGAAGCAGAAAGGACAGAGAAGTGCAATTTCTTATGTTATTCTTCATAATTTACCTGAAAAATGTAACAAACTTTTTTCTACCCCCTATTTGAAAAATTGTTTAAATATTTAAACTATTTACAAATTTATCCAAGGTAATTTAACCTTGCTAAATTATATACACTTACACATGTACACACTCTTAAAACACTCATGTTAAAACTGTGTATCAAGAGATACCAAAAAGACATACAGAGTTAAATCTGTTTCGAAATACTGAACATGATAAGGTCCCTTTGGTTAGTGCCTTTTTGGTTAGTGATAGAATTACCTGCTTTTCTGGAACATTGAATATTTTTCTATTGCAACATTAAAATTAGTTGACTGTTCATGGGGCTTTACTCCCCAAAATAAAGGATAAGGTGAAACAAGTTTCTGGGAGAATAAATTAGAAATATTTATTGATAGCAGATTCTTCCAGCAGTTCTATTGAAAATGACTAATAGATACATTTTAATGTCAAAAGTGGTATCATTACATTATCTTGCCTGACACATTTCTTAACATGGATCACAGATTTTCATCCACATGCTGATGCCACTACCCCATTAACATTAGTCTGAATAAACTTGTGATTAAAAAAAAGAAGAGTGGTTTAAATGCTTTCAACTTCTTGCTGGTACCTTTCACTGACTAATCAGCAGAGCTTATACAGTTCTTACCTTCTTTGTAATTTTAACTTACCTGACTTTGATTTCTAGTCACTTTCTTTTTATTGGCTTATTTTTAGGGTTAAGGAGTTCTTCAGTGCCTTGTTTTCCCTCTCCTTCCACCCCTTAATAAACAGACCTATTGAATTTTTAATAAATTATTTCATATGCTTAC
This sequence comes from Taeniopygia guttata, assembly GCF_048771995.1. Classification (NCBI taxonomy): domain Eukaryota; kingdom Metazoa; phylum Chordata; class Aves; order Passeriformes; family Estrildidae; genus Taeniopygia; species Taeniopygia guttata. The sequence continues at coordinate 111,481,888 of NC_133026.1, read as the reverse complement.
CAATTTAGGCATTTATGCCCCTAGGTCTTAAGCTATTTGCATCTCCATAAATGCTCCTTATATATCAAACATAGCCCACTGCTGTTTGCCATTATTTCACAATGAATAATTTAAACCAATTAAATTAAAATGTGATTTTTGTACTGAGCCTGCTTTACCTAGGTTTCATGTCAATAATTATTATTTCATCCCCAAAATCTTGACAATGAATAGCTTCATATTTACTCGATGCATATTTTTATCTGGTAGTTTCTAAACTTTATACAGAATCTTTTTTTTTATTACATTATTGTTATGATAGTGTATGAAAAAGGCTATGAGGGTTTGGCCTTTTTTTCTTTTTTTTTTTTTAATTATATAAACTGTAAATACTGAATTAGGGGATCAGTGACATTTTGCTGAATTTCTGTCAGTCAAACTGGTTTTCACACAGTAAAAAGACTGCTTTTTAAAGCATATTTTTATGCTTCAAATTTTAAGGGTCTTCCTGGTTATTTAGAAGGTTGTAATCAAATTAGAATAGAGATTTAATGCCTTGCTTCTACTGCTTTTTCTTTGTAATCTGATACAGAAAATAAAAGAAAAAAGTATACAGTTACAACAAAATCGTGATTTATTTAATGAGTATTATAAATATGAATACACTAGCTATAAATCACATAATTATCTCTGACATCTCTGAATAAGGTGCAGAACATCCTGCCTTTTAGCTGCTTGAGACTAAGGCAACTGTGACAACCGAAAATGGTATCCCAGTCTTCTATATTGTTTGTGAAAGGAATCAGAGTCTTTGGAATGAATACTAGAGGAAAAAGAACAGTAAACACAGGCAAGTAAATATAAAGAAAACGTTGGTCATGGTGCCAGCCAAGTTTTGGGTTTTATTTAACATTTTTGGACTATATACTCTCTGTGAAGATTAAGTCAATTAGGTAGTAGACGAAGTATTGCATGTAGACATTAATATTTATTTATTGCTTTAATATTTCTACTGTTACCAGGAGATGAATTCTCTCATCCTGAAACACTAAAATATGCATTCAGTAGGCATTCAGCAGGATCTGGGAGTTCATATTCTCTGCTATAGTGTTTCTGTCATGAAGAGAAACTTAGAGAAGTCTCTCAAACTGAGGAAAATTACAATTCTATTTAAAAAGACAAACTTAGGGCAGTAAGTCTCTCTAATGCAGACTGTTCTTGTGAAGTTCATCAGAATTTTAGTCACAATTATGGAGTGGAAAATGAAGAAAAAATACTTACAGACATATTAAGTCAAGTCCTGGCTCTGTGCCACGAGGGACAGTTATTGAAATTGCCAGTACATCCTAACGAATGTAAGTCTGAATATGGACAATTATCTTTTAAAATATCTCATTTAAAAGCAAGCAAGTCATGCAATATAGATACATTTTGTTTAGTAAATGATGTGGTAACACTTAACTCTAAAGCGCTACTTCTCACTCCTGAGCTAACTCACACAGAGGTTAGCACAGCCTACTTGCAAGTCCTTCTACTTGGAGTGAATATTAGCCAGAAAAGCTGTGTCATTCTCCAGGTCAAATAGATTTATAACAAAAGTAGCATTTGAGGTACTACAAAAGAGAAGAAGTTTTGATGTACTAAGAAATTCACATGAATAGAAAAAGGCATCTCTTTTCTTTTCATTTGAGAAATTTTGAGCATCTGTTTTTCATTGTTTTTAAAACAGAGAAAAGAATGTGAGGTACTATAAAAGAGAAGAAGCTTGAAGGTGATCACAAAACACCAGAGTAACCTTTCTTTGTTAGGTAGCCCCTGGTTCAGTAATATCCATGGGGCTTGTTCAAATGGATCTAAAAACCACTCACTGTTTAAATGGAGACTTTTAAGATGCTGGCATAAAAGCTGAACAAAACCTTGAGATTCTACAGATGTTCAATGTAGTAGTGTAATGGGAAGCTGTTTTTCTTGGTTTATTTGCTTTTATATTTAGTGAAACCACAGTTAAGTTCTATAGCAACTGCTGTAGAAAACTAGAATATGGTGAAGATTAATGCTCCAATGTCAGAAACTGCAATTCCATTGCAATGATTTTCCCACTTCCAGTTTTTATTATTTACAGGTTTTTGTCAGCTGAAGAACCTGCTTGAAACATTTCAGCATTTTATAAGCCTGACCATATTTACAGAAAAATACACACATAACTGAATATGAATAAAGTATTAAAGAAACATGAACATTATATTCTTATATTACTTATGCTGCAATTGCCTCTCTGTTAATATAGACTGAGGCTGGAAGACCTACACCTCTTCCCAGAGAGTTTGGATGGCTGGATGATAAAAAAAACCCTGGGTATTTGTTCTTTTTTCTGTGCTTCCACACAACAATGCCGGAAAGGCACTGGTTTAGATTTTACTGCTTTGTGGACTGTCCCCTTAGCTGTAATAACTTCTGCTACATGGCTGAGAAATGGGAAAAAAAAAACAAAACAAAACAAAACAAAAAAAAACCAAAAAAAAAAAAAACAAAAAAAAACCCACCAAAAAACCAATGTATTGGTATGCAAGAATAGGAGACAGAGAACAAAGGGGGGGGGGGGGAAATGGCCAAAATTGCAAGAGAATTAGGACAAAAAAGCAAATTACTAAAAAAAAAAGAAGAACCTTTAAATTACAGAAAACTAAATGGCACACATTCAGTAAGTTTCTGTTCAAAGAGTATAAAAAAATCTTTGGATAAGTTATGAGGAGTCATGCTGGCTCTAAAGCACTTAGTTCTCTGAGAAGGAGGAGCTAAATTGCATGCTTATTGCATTAAACCCTAGGCCTGAAGGAATCAGAGGTTACCAAAGGGAATGGGGAAAAAAGTGCATGTAAGAAGTTGTATTTTTCAACATTTCCAAAGCCTGACTGTATTCTTAGAGTATTGTTCACTTACACCTTTAGTGCCATGCCTTCACCAAGTGAACAACTTCTGTTACTCCTCTTCCTACATGAGCACTGCTAAGGAGCCAAACGTTGCACACACTCGGGAATTGAAGGACATCCCACAGGGATGGGATGTTTTGTGTTTGAGGTTCTACTCCTTGATGAAGCCTCCGCCTCACAGCCAACATAGCAGTAAAAGAAAACTTTTCACTTCTCTGTTCAAAGAAGCAAAGAGGAGTTTTTCAGACTATAAACTTGGTGGGACCTTTTCTTTGGGTTTTTGGGGGTATTTTTTTAAGTCCCAAGTGCAAAATATTTCCAAATTTTATTGAGCCACCGCACCTTTAATCTGCCTCCCTAAGGAAAATATAGCACACCTATGTGACCTACAAACCTAAGAAATGTACCATTTATGTCAGTAAAAGGTCTTTCCAGTGGAAAACAATTTCAAAAAGTATGGTGTTTTCATATTTCTTGTTGATACTAGTCTGCATCTGCATCTAATGTTAAAATTACCTTTTATGTAATTTGGACCAAAAAGCCCTCAAAACCAACATAAACCAGAAAGCAGCTCACATGCACAGAAAAAGGCATCTCTTTACCTTCTCATTTGAGAAATTTTGAGCATCTGATTTCACTGTTTTTAAACAGAGAAAAGATCAGACAAAATAATTCTGATTGAATTCACATTTAAAAATTTGAAACTATGTACATTAATGGTCTTAATTGACTTGCTACTCATAATTTTATCTTTCTAAACATATATCATTATGTCTTCTCATTTTTTACACTTCAGACAGACTGAAGAAACTGGAAAAAATAAGACAAAAGTTTTCAAAATGGTATTGCATATTTTAAGGCTTCTGCTCTCAGTCCTAGTGAAATCATACATTGCAGCTGCTATTAGTTCCATCAACATATTTGAAAACAAAATCAAACTCATCACTGCTTCTTTAGGTCCTCAGTTAGAAAAGGAAGTGTTGCACTAGTTAAATGTAGCATTAAAGTGAAACTGTAAACACCACACAGCATTATGGAGAAATAAAGTAGTTTCCTAGTCAAAATCAGTTTATTTCCAGTTTCGCCATCCCTTCTAGTTCAATTCTGTACCTACTGACACCAGAAATTCTGATATTTGACTTTAAAGGGATAAAAAACAGATCTCTTTTTGCAAGGTAGTGTTATGCTCTTGTCTGTCAAAGTGGCAATTTATTTTATACTTTCTTATCATACCTTGAGAATTTTGCACATTATCTCATAAACTGAAAATGTTTTCTCAGCTCGTGTCCAATCCCAGGTTGTGACCTTTAAAAACAAAAAAAACACAAAATAAACAGAAAAAGAAATGAAGTTATTTTTGTTGGTTTTTAAGAATTAAGTTTATTAAGAATAAAAAATCCCCAAACTATTTACATTGATTAAAATATATTTAGAAAGACTAAGCACTGCCTCAAAGCACCAGCTAGCAGGGACCAGACTGTTCCATCCAGGCAATGCTTGAAAATGTCCTCCCTGTCCTTTCAATGCAGCTCCTTTGCATGCAGCCTGCTCTGTGCAAGATGATGATACTTCCCCTGGGAACTTGCAGGAGTTGCAGCGAGATCCAGTGAGAGGATACAGCCCTTGAATTCATCTCAAAGAGCCAGGGCCCTGTCTATTATTAAACATGTTTCTCACCGCTTTCCTCCTTGTAACTGTGTGCCGCTATTTGCTCCCAATCACCTACAGCATTTGCAATTCCATAAAACCAGTCTCCAGCCTTGCAATGTCCCAGACACTCACCCCACATACCTTGATATCCAGGGGGAAAAAAACAAAGCATGAGACAACACAGGAAGATATTCATTTTCTTTTTTTCTTAACAAGATCAATCTACTCCTAAATTCTAACAAACTAAGATTTGAAGAATAGTATTTTTTTTCCCTCTTTGTTTTGGGATTTCACAACTGTTCATAACCGTGTTCATTTTAGGCAACTGTTTTACACAGAAAAAAAAAGCATATATAAAAAAATTAATTAAATCATGGAAAGGTAGGTGTTAAGACTAAAATGAGATAGAAAGGGACAGATGAATATATTCAGTAAGGGAAGAGTTAAGGCAATATCAGAACAGTATAAAATTTCCAAGGAAAACACAAGCAGAAAACAGGAAAATATTCAAGATAAAGAAGAAACTGAGGTTATAAATGAACCAATAATCATCCTAATGGTAAGACACTTTGGACAGTGGCTCATATCCAAAGGAAGAGAGCTGTATCTTTAAATTTGTTAGGCACACTGAAGAGGTTGATGAAAACATACATTACTGCTTCTACAAGATTCAAGAAAAACTTTTGAAAAATGTTTAATAAAATACTTTCTAAGCCCAAGAAAGAAAATATTATATGAGATCAATTTATCTCTTATTTAAAGAGAAAGTAATCATTAATAGATCAAAATTATTTTGATATTGTACGAGAAAATTCTATCCCTAACTAATTTTTAATTATAAACATTGCTGTAATGGAAAGTCTTTTAAGGAAATCACAGACAGAAATGAAAAGGTCAAAAACACAGTTTTATAGTTCCTCTTCTATTAGAATTTTCTTTATTTGCAGTCATTGTCAAATGCAGTCTTCATTATCTTATTGAACTGTGGGTATTAAACCACAAAGCTACGCTTTCTCCTATGAACAAAAATATAAATTTCTCACCACTAACACAAAAATGGGGAGAGGAGTCTTGCTGAGCCCAGAACACCCAGTCACACCAGATGAAGCAATATTGTGCCACGAGGAAAAGTCATTATTATTGCTCCTGAAGAACAGAGCCATTTGGAGCTATGTTTAAAAACTTATTATAAGCTCCATACTTTGGGGTGAAATACAAGATCTCTCTCTTCTCCTCTGCTCTCCTGCTTTAGTTTGTACCTGTAAAGAGACTTCTTTTCAGGTCAAACCAAAACTCTTTCTGGACAAAGATATGTGCAAAACAAAAGCAATTGTAGAATTAAGACACCCATAGAAATTGCTGCACCATTCACTTTTAATGTTTTAATTTAAAATGTTGAGTAGAAAAAGAAAGGATGTTAGTGGCTCTTTCTCAAGTAAATTTCCAATTATAAATTGGAAGAAATTTAAACCCACCAGACTTGACACAATGAATAATTCTAAAGAAGGAAATGTGCCAGGAAATAATAGGAAAAATAGTAAAGAAGTAATTTTCTTTAAAAATTTCAAAATGAAAATAAGAAACACTAAGATTGCTTTTTTATCTGAGTATGGGAAGTAGAAGTACTACTTTTTTATCAAACAGATAAAAAAAGAGGCAGGGGGAAGATGTTGATAGGCATTGTTCATGCTTCCCTAATGTGTTAGACTTTGGCAGAGACTGGGGAAATACCTTTGTTTGATTTTCTGGTTAAGAAAGTTTGCAGGACATCTCTTTTCAGGAAACAACTATGTTCAAGTAGTTTATTCTGCACATACAATTAAAACAGTTTTTATTTTAACTACACTTAATGCATCTCCTAAAAAGAAGCTCTGAAACTGTCATTGAACCTTTGTTCATAATATTTTCTAATCCCAGGAAGAGACAAACCTGCAGAATAGCAAACATAATGTATGTGTAAAAGTTTGCATATAGAAAATAGGATTTTAGAAGTGCGCAATTATTATATACATTATGTATTGGAACTTGATCTTTAAGGTCCCTTCTAACATAAACATTCTATGATTCTATGTCTTTAAGGCAGCTCTGTAGGAGCTCTTCCTCTGTCCTAAAAAAGCATGCTTATCATTCTGCTTCCCTCCTGCTCCATGAAGACAAAATATTTTTCTCTGCGTTTGAACACTTTTTCTATTTTAGAGTAGGAATCAGAATCTGGCAATACAAATTCATTTTGTGCTTGCAGCTGAGCTGAAACCAGAGCTATAAAAACTTGAGGATGAATTTCTTGTCTTATACAATAGCAGCTTGCCAAATTTTTCCTTACTCACATCACCATGGTTGAGACTCTTCATATGAACGTGTTCCTTTCACACCCATTAATCATCCCCTATCAGACATTTACCCCCTAGAAGTATATTATTCTTTGAAATTTATGATTCTTCAGTAAAGAGGCTTGTGGTCTCTTCCATAGTTCTTTAAAAGGAATAATCTTCCTTTTTATACTGAACAGGATTTCTCATAATTGATTCTGATTTTATCTAGTACCCAGATGGAGTTGGTTTTACTTGACAGACAGCAAATGCTCAAGTAGGTCTGGCAAAGACAGGAGTACTGTTTTTGAATTAAGGTGCTTGTTAGCATAATCTGACATTTTCATCTGACGCTGAAAAATATCCACCAAAAAAAAGCCAAGCTCCCATTAACAGACCTGAGAGAACCAAAATCCCATACCTGTGAACTAGTCTACAAACACTGAACACATGAGGTTTTCAGTTCACACTTACTTCCATTCCCCATGTCTTTCACATGTTTTTAAACCTTTAGTAATGGTCAATCTAAAGATTTGCAAGATACCTCTGAACTACCTCAGGAAGAGATTGCCCCAAAAGGCGGTAGGTAGATGCCCCATCTCTGAAAACATTCAAGACCAGGTTAGACAGGCTCTGAGCAACCTGCCCCAGTTAAAGGTGTCCCTGCTTGTTGCAGGGAGGTTGGACTAGATGACCTTTAAAGCTCCCTTTCAACCCAAAATATTCTATGATTCTATTTCAGGCAGGGAGGAGCTACAGCCTGGATCTCACAAACACAGGGTTTAACAGCAGTCAGAAAGGTCACCCAATAAAGAGGAAAAACTAATCCACATGACTCTTCCTGTGGCAGGCATGGTTTGGACTGTTACTGTCTCCTTAGCAACTGCCTTAAAAGTTAGCTAGAGGATCTTTACTGCATCTTATATGTACCATAAACTGTGAAAGTAAATTGCTGAGTATAAGATGAGCCCTAAAATTTTGCCCAGTGTTCCATGTGAGATTCCGATTAATATTTTTAACTTAATTTCATTTGATTCCCTACCTACCTTTTGGTGTTCTCAAGCAGCAAAAACTTACATTCAGGATGGAATCTAAATAGAGACATATTGCCATCTCCACAATGTGTAAAAAGCTTTGATATTTCCCCAAATCTCAGCAGTTTCTCTAGAATGATGGTTCAGTTTAAATCTAACCACCTTGCTTCAGGCCTGTTCTGTCTGCCAAAGGAAAATTAAAAGCTTCCTTTTAACATGAGAAGATTTCTCTTTTATTTTTCTAAGCATTCATTTAAGTGTGGGAAAATAAGTTCTTGCTAGATACCCAATCTTCTGATGAAGAGCTGTTTTCTGTCACTTCTATCACACACGTCCTGGAACTCTTCAATGCTGTCCTGCTAGCCAATGAGTGATATCTCATTCTACACAGTACATAACATTATTTTATTTAATAATAGATATTCCCAATAAGCATAAGAAACATACTTACTGGAGGTGCTATAAATTTATACAGGGAAGCTCCCCTCAGTGCTAGAAACTTTGGTGTGTACATTCGGTCCTGAAGGGAGTCTTGTTCCCGTTCTTCCGTCCAGCCCATGTAGACTATCTGACAAAAAAATCAATAGTGTTGACAATTTCTCAGAAATTTTCTTTTGTTGCAAGTATTTCACGTGCATAAACTGATGTCTGTCAAATTTAACATAGCTGCAAAACTTGAACCCCAGACATAATGTTGTACAGTGTCAGGTTTTATAAATGATGCCTGTTAGGACAATGCAAAAACATAAGAAATACTTATTGTACTTGTAACAACAAAAAACCCAGACCACATACTCCAGGGATGTTAAAGGTGCATTCTACATATTTGCTGACAGATCACATCAGTGAAATTTATTTTAAGTGAAGTGTAAGGAGCCACCAGTGAGGAATTCTAAGTCTAGCAACTGCTATTATACAGCAACATAGATACAGCCTCCACATGCAAGTTCACAGTTACACATTAAACAATACGATGTTACAAATTTAATTTCCAATTTCCAATTAATGTCAGTTTCTTTTTTACTCCCTGAAAATCTCTCTGTAGGAGTTTTGAACCTTTTGCTTAGAAATAGGAGATTAGCAGACTATTTTCAGCCACTATTTTGAACAGACTTCATCTATAGCTACAACGGAGTTGTAGAATCCTGTAGACTCTTACCACTACCTGCAGATCTCCTGACACAGATGTTTGAACTAGAACTTATTCCAGCTCAATTTAGGATGCAACTTCCTACCTATCCTGTTAATTTTGAGTTATTTAATATCAAATCCTTGAAGAGTAGAAGAACGTAAGTCACCACTATGCCAGGATCTGGAGAACCACCGAGCAGGGAGTAGACACATCAATGGGACATTTGATTTAAAACCGTGTCATTAGCAATATTTTCCAGTGTGCATGGGTACACTACTGCTACGGAAAATAGTTCAGCCCTATTTCATACAGTGCTGCTAATGGGATAGATCTATTTTTAAATGCATCAGTGAAACTGACAAAGAAGTTATGGGACACTGTCTTAAATGTCAGTAATAATCATGTAATAATAATAATTGTGTAATGAAAAGGTAAAAAAGTTCAACAAGTTTGTAAGTGCAGTAATAATATGAATGTCCCTAAAATTAATGTTTTTACCACATATTTTATCCTTCCAGATTTTGAATGTTACGTACTTTTTGAAACGAAATTTACACTAGTTTATTTCCATACTTTTGGGCAGAGAATTTTCAGCAACTTTTTTTCCTGGGATATGCATTAAAATAAATAGTGGGTCTATTGTTCTTATCTTTTTTGGGGGGGTTGGGGATGGGGGAGGTTGTATTTTTTTTTATCATAACACACTGGAAATTATTAGCTTTTTCAAAATCCCCTTGTATGAATTCAAAACTACTAGTCTCTGTCACAGTTTATTGGATATTTTATGGTCTATAGCCAGAGAGAGGGAGAAAGTCCATTTTTCTCTTACTACACTGACACCGCAATACTTAATTATTTTGTCAATATGAAATACTAAAACTGTCATATAGTCTCAGGTTCAATGAAGAACATGTGCTAAAGTATCTGCTCGTTTGGTGACTAAATAAGTTTATAAAAGTCAAACAGAAGACAGATTTGTACCACAATATTCAACCATCAAAAAGAGTGCTAAACACCATATTATGCAACAACTAAAAATCCTTGTTCTCTGAAATCTCATTCATTCCTTAGAATGAATTAAGAACTATTCAGAACGGAAAAAAAAAAAAAAAACCAAAACCAAAAAAAAAACAAATAACAGACTGGTAAAGTAAGAGAAGTTTTAAATTATTTCAATTCAATGTTTATTCAAATTTCTCTAATTTCTGCTGTTTCATATCCATAAATAAGATCCTCATCCCTCTGACTTGATTGCACTCTCTAGACCTCATTGACTAAGGTGGGTGTACACAGAAGAGGTGTATAAGTATAAATAAATTGTACTACTATGTGCAGAAGTTTGGCACATTTTCTGTCTATAACTGAAGAAAATTCATGATCTCTAATTTCTAGGAAATGAAACATCTATGCTTCAAAATCAATTCAATTGAATTAATTTGATTTCATCTTCATTTCTTTAATTTAAATTGGACACACAGCAAGATATCATCTTGCCTGATGATATCTGATGTCACTGTAACACTGTATGTAATCCCTTCTTAGTGTTTTTGTCTTTCATATTTCTACATCTACTATTCATCACAATCACAGGATACAGTCACTCATGCTGTGCTGATGTATTGATATTCCACATTTGATTGACTCAGTACTAAGGTAGCCATGAAATTTAGGGCAATTGCTCCCTTAGATATTTCTCCCTTTCCCCTGTAGATCATGAGGAAAAATTAGATTGATTTTCCAGACAACCTGCTGTACCAAAAGTTTTATTAATAGAAAAGCATTTCTCCTTCAGGCTCAATACCTACTATTCAATATAGAGAGGAACTGTCAAACAAAGGCTGTATGATTAGAATTAGGAACATTTACAAGTTTGTTTGAGTGCATGTGCATATTCATGTGTGGATTAAAATAGCACAGGCTATATTCTGGAAAATAAGGCAAAACTAAAAAAATACTTCCTAAATATTTTAATAGATAACTCTGAGAATTATGATAAGTTTTAAGTTCCAAAAATTATCTTAGTTTATCTAAACATACTAAACATGTGCAATTAAGCAAAATATTGCAAATTTTTTATACTATGAAGGTGAGAAACTGTTGAAAATTTTCATGTTTTAGGTAAAATAGATGATATTTTTGAAACATTTCTGTTAATGGGAAACTTTCTGACCTCTAAAAAACTTTGACCTATAAAAACTTAGAGAAACTTATTTACTGAAAGGGATTGTAACTTAAAATTAATAGTAACTTAAAATTAATAGTTCATGCATATACAAGAACTGAAATATTGGATTAATATGATATATGACTGAGAGTTTTGGACCATATCTCAGTGTAGCTGCACATTGGGACTTGGCATAAATGGCATTTAAAGAGATTATGAAATTTCAGAAATTTCATTTCTGAAAATAAATTCTTAGCACCGATACATGAGGAACAGATATGTTAATCACAAATAGTGCATAGCATGCTCTGTAATAAAATCAAAAATCTATTTAGTTTTTAATCTTATCAAGCTTTTTTTTGAATCCCTATAAATTAGTTGATTCCTATCAACTAATGTGGAAGGGGTGGTTAAAAAAGATTCTATTTATGATTCACATTTCATTTGAAAGATAATTTTTGCATTCCTTGTTTCTAACTCACCTCAAGCAGCTCATTCTTCAAAATCAAATGGTGACACAAATTAGTTAACTTAGTGGCTGCTGGTTCAGTAACAAAGATCCAATAAGTCATTATGGTTTATGAGTTGAATCATGGACAGTTTAAAAAAAAATCTGTATTGAAATGATAAATGAAACAGGACAATTTCTTCAGTCAAAAATCCATAATCTTGTGATTTAATATGTTCTTAAACCACACAGACATCCTAATCAAGCAAGATAAATTGCCATATTTTATATCAGTCCAATATATTGCTAAAAATGACTTAAATAGCCTTGACTATCAGAGAGATTTTTCAGAGTTTTTACACAGATTTCATTATACTTTAGGAAGAATAGCAAGACAAAATACAAGAAAATGTCTCCAAAATGAAATGTAATAGCCATGTGACATCATAAAAGTGAGGCAATTCAAAGACCAGAACAGATGCACTGACATCTTTTTATCTTGCAAGTCTGAGATTCATACTTACTTACATTATGTGAAACTGTGCCTAAGGAGAGTGGATGAACATGGAATCAGAAGACAAATATGTCAGACAACATAGAGGGAAAGTAATGAGGGATGAGAAATTCAGCTAATGCTCTCTACTCTGCTTTTAATATAATTTTCTCTGTACTTTTAAAATTAATTTTCCTTAAAGTCTAAAAATACATTATAGTCAATTGTTAGCAGAAAAACAATAAAAAAACATACCGAATATGTGGGGAAAAAATGGAAGAAAAAATGGTGCTCACAACACAGTCATTGGCAAAAACTATTCTGCTTAGGAATTGATTTAGGAAAAGGCTTAGGATTTTTATGCTGAGTAAAAAAATTTTTCAAAGTCAACAGAAGAAATAATCACATAAAATTTTGAATGGATGCTAGAAAAATTTTGCCCTATTGCAAAGTCAAAATGTCTCCTATCCCATTTTTCAGGCTTTTGAGAATGCTGCTAATCTTTCCATAGTATTTTTAAATTCCTGTGAATTATTTTTTTATCTTCCTCATTAAAAAAAGTCTACTAAAACTTTAGCTATCATCAACAGCTCTAAAGATTAACTTCATCTTTTTGAACCATTCAACTACAAATAGATTATTCCATCCAAGATTGCACATGTATCTCGCAGCTTAATTTTCTTCTGTGCAATAACTCACATTGTCATCTTGCTACCCGACCAAGGCTGAATACAGGTTTTTCATTTGGCTTGGTCTTGTTCTATTTTTGAAATGATTACACAAAAATTGAAGAAATATCACGTCTTAAAGTAAATAGTGTCAGAGAAAACAGAAAATATTTCTTAATTATGAAAGATGATTTTTTGCTTACAATCCAGATAAAAGAAAAGTGGTATCAAAGATTGAAAACAGAGCACATTTGCTTTCTTAGCAAACATCAGAATCAGAGCAAAGACAGATGTTTACAGTAACAAAACTTGCCTGGACCTCCATAGAGATCAGTCCAAATTTAACAGTGCTGTTTGAAAAACCTGCACAACAATTTATCCTACATCCAACAGCATCCCAAGAGAAAAGTTTGCACATTCCCAATGAGATGTACTGGATCTTGCTAGAACTCAGGAAAATATTGACTGCTGCATGCCATCACTCCCTCCACAGGTTTGAAAAATGATGGCTGCATATGGATACAGGGAAGTTTTCCAAACAGGTAAAGAACTGTGTGTTGCTTTTCCGTGTTTCTTCTTCTTGTTATAATCTACTAATCCAGAGAAACATTTTGGCTCACTCATTGGGTTTTTCCAGTGCTACATGTTAATAGTCACAGCTTATTTCAAAGCACTCACTTTACTTATTTAAGGCTTCTAAGTAGCTGTTCATTGAAATAAATTCTTCTAAGACATAGTCTATTTGAACCTTAATTGGGCAACTGTGTGCCTTTGTCAAAATGTCAACATTAGAAGTTGGGATTTTTTGCCTCTCTTAAATTATTCAAGTCAATGCACAATTATGTGTATTTAAAATTCATTACAATTTGAATTTGTTCATTTTAATAGAGGTGATTAGCATTTAGAAAACACAGACTTTTTCCAAGAAAGACCTTATGCAGCTGTTTTTACAAAGATGGATTTGAATGCAAACTGCAGTATTAGATACCAATCTATATTAATTTCAGGAGTGTGTGTGAAATTATGAGTAGGAATCAGTACAAAAATAGCTCACGCTAGTCCTGTCTTCCAGGATATTGACTGCATAATTAAAAAAAGATAAAATATGAACGAGAGTAGCTAGCCAGCATGTAGCAAACTCCCTGAAATGCACAGGGAATGTGTGCATTTTATATAGCATTAAGCATTTTCCTGCTAAATAGGTATCATAGTTAGATGATGAAAAAAAAAAAACTTGTTATCTAAAGTAATCTGCCTTCCTCACTCGACTGACCCTTCTCCTTCTTGCAGACTTCTCTTATGTACCCACCACACAACTCACCTTCTAAGCAATTTACACATCAACACAATTTAAACATCCCTGAGTAGGTTCATTTGGTTACCAGGTTTACCACTGAGGAGACTCAGATGATATCAGAGGCTTTTTACAGCTGACCTGAGAGGCTCCAGATTTTCACTGATACTCTCAACAGAGCAGCTCTCAGCAAACACTTTGAAAATGTGCAGGTCACACACATTTCCTGACTAAAAGAATTACTATATATCACACTATCATCATTCTCCCCTCCGTTTACTGTTTTATAACTGCAACCAGTTATTTGCTTTATTTTCTGGGAAAAAAAAAAATAAAATCCTTGATATATGGCCATATTTGAATTCCTACCAGTTCATTTTTCACCTGAAATTGGAGGTGAAATTTAGGAACAGGCACAATAATGGCTGCAAATTTTAATCCAGGATGAAGTTTCTGGGGGAGTTTGATGGTTTAAATTAGATAACAGTGTGATACTGCAAACTCAGCACTCATGAGAAAAAAGTAAACATAATCTATTTTAAAGCCTAGTAGCTTGACTGGTTTTAAGTCTTGTCTTTTGATTAATGGCATTTTTTTTCCTCTTCTAAATGTACACAGCACATATTTTTCATGCCTAAAATCCTAAAATAAAAATGGGTCAAACAAAATTATTTCAAATAATCAAGCTAGAGGGCATGACCTCTCCCTTTTGATGAACAACCTATCACATTCATCTTTTTGACTTCAGGGTAGACTACTGAAAAATGCTGAATGAAGAAAAAGATCAGAATATTACAAGCCACCAGACAGTGTCTTTCAGCTTTTTGATGGTGCCAATGAGAAAACAACTTCTTAAGTACCAGGGAGAGTGAAATATTTACAGAAACACATTCCTAACTTGTCTCAGGAGTATCTTTCAATTAGATTGCAATGACCGGTGACAGATAAGTTTTGGATTTTCTTTTTCTGTTTCTCTGAAAAAGACTGGTAAGCAGAACCTGGACAGGACTAATGCAATTTAGACTACATGGCTGTCTCTGGGAGACCATACTGCTCATGCAGGTGCTTTGCTCACATCCTGAACTTAATGAACTCAGCCAAAGGAGATAGTAACAGGGAAGAACCCCAAATGACTGTGTATACAGAAAACACAGATGATGGGAAATAGGTCGTTTGAAATGAATTGTAGTAATAAATGTTTTGAGTTTGCATAACATCAGAATTACATTTCTATAGAATTAGATGTTTACATTTCAAAGTGCTCACAAAGCTAGAATAAACCTGCAAATAATCAATGTATATTTACAGTTGTCTTTGAAGTCTCTAGTGTTGCTGTTTGCACAGCAAAATGAACATACCTGAGAGAAATTCCTTTTTTTGTATCAATGACTTCACAAGATCTGACTAAGAAATATTTTTATACCTTTGTGAGAACAAAGCTTGAAAATTAGTAGTTCATATATATATGTAATTATATAAAAGCCTTTTTAGACTTAAAATATTTAATTTAAATACTGTATGAAATCAACATCAATATTCAATAGAATAAATTTATCCATGGGTACTTGTTTACATTTTCATTCTTAATAATTTAAATGGTAACTGATGAAAGTAGCTATTAATGCTTGCAAAATTTCTTTGACTATTTCTACTGAGGAACAATTATTTTCAGTCCTGTCTGATTGTCGAAATAAAAAGACTTCTGCAAGCTGAAACTGTACTTAAGACTTTCTCAGGGCTCAGAGAACACAATTAGTGTTCTCTTATAAATTCACATAATAATAAAAATAAATAAAACCTTAAAAAATTGAAATGTTTTAGCCCAGAATTACATTGCCTCTCAGAAACACAAGAATTCTTTCAAGCACTCAGTGCATGTAGCTGAAAGAAAAATAAGTCAACAAGAGTTGAATTTTTTTTTTAAACACATGGAACCTACAGATGAGAAATCTTTCTGCATCTGCACAATATCTTTGGAGAATCAATGTTACTACTGCCAGTTACTAACAGGACAAAAAAAAACAAATCAAGAGATGTTATACAATTTTAATCAAATCAATAAAGAATTCTCCCTAAGGTAACTTTGTATCTTATTAGCTACAGCAAATAATCTTTTGTCTAATGATTTCACAGTTTTCAAGACCATTAAGCAATAGGTCTAATTAACCTTAATTTTTAAATAGAAAGTGATAATAACTGTATTTATTAAAAATGAACTATGCAGTACAACTTCAGTTCAAATCATATAATGTAATAAAAAATTGTAAATTAATCCATAAATTTAATATATATAGATAACAGAAGTATTTTTTTATTAGAAAAACTAGACAACACTTAACATTTTAACTCAAAATGTATTTCAAATATATCTATAAAAGAAATGAAGACCACTTTTGTAAAAATAACAGTTGAACAGATAAAACCTTTTTTTAAACAAACTGGTCCCAAAGATCTTCCACTACAGCTGAATAGAGATAATGTTATGGATCACTGCTTTTCTCTTTCACCTGCCTTCAGAATTTGAATTTTCAGTCACAAAAGCCTGAAAATAAGCTGTTTTTATAAAAACAAATAAATACTCTGCAGTTGAAATCCAGAGTAAATACTTTGACAGACAGTGAGATTTACTCACGACATCTGTTTTGTAGCAGTACAGCAAAGAAATTACGCGGCAAAACACCACTGATGACTTTTAGTATTTTTAAAGTTCTCAGTTACTTCTCTTGGTGAGAGATGTTATGAAATCTCCATTCTTAAAGATGGTCACAATCTGATGGGGGAAATTCTAGAGCAATCTTATTTATGTAGGCCATTCTCGGAGCAGGATTTTGACCAGATGACCTACAAAACCTTATCCAATATAAATTATTCTGTGATTCTTTGATCTCAAAGCAGCCATATCTGTCTTGGAATCTGTTTTAAAGTGGTCTTGACTTACTGCTCTTAGAAAAACAGCTTCAGCATTGTTTTTATTACAGTTTCACATTATTTCATTACTCCAAATAAATCATATGCAGTAATTCACATTTCATAATCCATCTGCAGCTGCCTAGGATTTTATAAACGTCACAACTTTTTATCTGCCCTAATTTTCAGAGGGGCTGTGTGTCAAGTTTCTCACTGGAGATTTCATCCTTAAAATATCCTCTGTAAAGGAATTTTTAGTACAGATTGCTTGCAGGCAAAGTACCCTTGAGATTGAAGACATTGCTCACAAGCAGCAATGAAAGATGTATCCTATCACCCCTTCTCAATTGTAAACAAGGGGAGAAAATGTTATGATTTGTGAAGGACCCTGATATCCTATAGAGATTGAAGAGGAAGGGGAAAAGAAGGTGAAAAGTCAGACGAGACAAGAATAAAGTTGCTAGTAAAGGATCAAAGTAATCGTACATACCTTACATACTTATACATTCTTAAAGTAAATAAAATTCTTCTTGGAATATAAAGAACTCCAGAGTTATAAAGAACTTCTGCTATTACAGAATGACTTTAAACATCACTTTGCAAACAGTAGTATTAAAATACAAATGTGTTGAGAAAGAGAACCAGAATGCAGCCTGATTCTGAAAGAGCAAGACAAGGTAGAAAACAACTACTGCTAAAATACCCCTTCAGAAGCTAAAAAAAAATCTTAGGGGATGCTAAGATGGAGAACATTATATTCAGTATGTCCTACATACTATTATTTTCATGCTTCTCTCCATATCCTATTTATTAACAAGATGGGGTTTTGATTCTGTTAAAATCAAGATGGTTTTAATTTTCCTGGTGTTTAGATTGAATCTAGGCTATCTTGAGGGTTCTATAGCTGGTCATATGTCAATAGATGCGGCAGGAAGTTAGTAGTAGTGCTCATAGCAATTACTTAATTCACTTTTTGCACTTACTTTTTGACAGTGGAGTAATGCCTGTCAGTAGTTGATTTGTCTCTAGCATCTCAGCATTTCCATGAATCTTGCAATATCATTGGAAAAGCTCAGTCTTTAAAAAGTGCCAAGTGAGACTCATTTTGCAATATCAGAGCTTTCTTCCACTCAAGATTTTTTTAACACAGTGTCCCACTATCATAGAGAAACGGAGGGAAGCAACCCATAAAATTAAGATTGCGTCCTGAACAAAGCCCAAGTTTCAGTGTTAGATGTTGAAGCTCTTTATCCATGGAGTTCTACAAGAGGGACAGGCAAGCTCCTTCACCCATATAAAGATAACATAAAAACTCCTCCGAGGGTGCCATCTGTCTGATTGCAAAAGAGATCCTGGTGAAATAATTCAAGGCCCTGTGAAGTCCAAACAGTGACCTGCAGGAACATTATTTAACAATTGATGGATGTAAACTCACAATTAATACTTGGCCAGAAGTCACTCTTCTCACAAGAGACCATCTATTCTTTCAAGCTTTTTTTGCAGTCTCAGAGGTCGGGATGCTATTTGCATAATAGGATCAGATCCTCTTCTTTCCCACTGTCTGGGTTTGGTTTTGAACAGCAGCCTACTTCAGCAGGAGGGGAAGAAGAGCTGGCTGCATTATTCCACCTACTGCCATCAGGGCAGGCGCGTGGGAGCAATAGGTTGGAGTGATGAGTGACTATTGCTTCTACTAAGTACTACAAACAGTAGGCTGTTAAACAAATAATAGGAAGCAGCAGGACTTCTGGATGTATATTTGCAGAAAACAGCTAGAAACTGCACACGGCTGCATCTTGATCCTGCTGAGCTTTGTGGGTAGTCTTGAGTTGGCTCAGGTGACTCTGGTCACTCAGCACTTACACACTACCCGAGCCATCAAGGCAGAGACCTGTTTTAGAGCAAGAAGCCCAGGCGCAGAGATGCCTACCTATTTGCACCTCCTCAGTCCTTCAGACCTGCACACATTACATAACTTGAATTGTTTGGGTTTTGGTTAATTTTTTTTTTCAAAATCAGCATTGCTGAGAGATATTCCAAGATAAAATATTTCTTATTAAATAAATAAATAAATAAATAAATAAATAAATAAATAAATAAATAAATATATTTGTCAGTTGTCAGCTCCTGAGTATAGTTTTTTGACCTGACACTGCTAAATCTCTATATGCTGTGTCATAAAATAGGACAGATTTACTAAGTTTTGCTTCCCAAAACACTAAGATTGAAAGCAAATATTTTCTAATATGCTAAAAATACAACAGATATTGCTCACTGCACAGTGTCTCCTTACCAGGACATATAACTCTTTGAAAAGACAAAAAGGTGTTGTAATACCACGAATTTCTAGGGGATGGTTCTGCATTTGCCACTAGCTACATTGCTTTACATTTTTTTAGTTTTCCTTCACACATTTTCAGTTATTAATATGTCTGTGTTATTTTTTTCATTCATTTTTAAGTAATCCATAAATTGTCAATTGCTTTGTACTATTACATATATCAAATATTAAATGAAATTCAGGTAGAAACTCTGCCACTGGTCCCATGGACTATTATTGTGATGAGAGAGAAAAGACAAATGGCCACCTGCAGTCCACAGAGTTCTGTTTAACCACTGTTCTTAGAAGTTCAAGCAGATAAATATTTTTCTGATCAGAAGCTGTGATTTGAAGCACCAATCATCTGCAAAGATGTAGAATAAGTAATGAAAAAAATGAAGTGTTACTCATTTCTCCTCTTGAAATAAACTTTAATTAAATATACTTTATTTATGCCCTTTTGAGTCCATGTGCTCCTCCAATAGAAAATCTACAGTTAAAGTATATGCTCCATTGATTCCAATTAATTTCTTTAGATGATACAATTCCCCAAGGAATAATGTGTGTATAGGCTTACTGAACACTTCCTTCTAGTATACTAAAATTAATGTTATTTCTGGGAACTTTTACACTCACTTGATGCAATAAAAGAGACATTGCAATAAAACATGGTAACATTTTTATTTCTAGCCTCAGCCTCCAATGAAAATTACAATCTCTCCAGACAGAACAAATTCATACCTGTAAGCTACAGATATTAACAATTCCTTATTTAAGGGAGGCTAGAAGAAAAAAAAACTTTCACCTATACTTAATCTTTCTAAGTATAACTGGGGGAAAAAAAGAATAAAAAAAGGAAAATAAATGAAAGATCTATTTATTTTGTGGGTATTATAGAATATTTTGAGTTGGAAAGGATCCACCAGGATCATTGAGTCGAACTCCTGGTCCTTCACAGAACACAGCAAAGAACAGCATCATTGTCTAAATGATTCTTGAACTCAGACAGGCACGAGATAGTGACTCTATTTCCCACTTTTCCTTATTTTCTCTCTTTGTTACCATTTTTCAGGAACTTCCACAGGACAGATGCATCATTAAGGCATCTATTTCCAATCAAGAATGCTGAAAGTTGCTTCCGGTCCTGCTGCTTTGTTGGCCTGTTTGGATAGTAACTATCCTATCCTACCGAAAAATACATGAAAAAGATGGAAACATTCATTCTAGTAGAATAAAAGGCCCTTTCTTGGTTTAGTGTTTGCTACTTATTTCTAGTCTTAGACATCATAAATATTCAAATCCTACAGAAAATCTGTCCTTCAAATTGCAGGCATCCCTTTCACTGTCCCATTATGTTAGATAGCACATTTCTTGGGTAAATGTCAATATAGCAGATCCAAACATGTTTGAAGTGGGATCTAGTCATGTCATGTATATAAATATAAGATGGGGTAAAATGATGCAATAAAAGCAATGCCTTTGACTATTATTTAAACTCGATGGTTTCTCACCGTCTGACCTCACTGTAGATACAGAATTACGCTTCTCGGGAAAATTAGTATTTGTTCATACTATTATGACAAACAGGAAGCAATTATTCCTTTGATTACATCTGCTACAGCATTCTGTTTCAGAACACCTCAGGATGCATTCAGACAGGACCAAGTTTTATGAGGATGTTAAGAGCACCTTGTTGCAAAAGGTAGCAGCTGAAGGGAAAGCTCTTATGAATGTAACCTAGAAATTACAGCACTCACAAAGTCAGTCAGACGTGTATCTTTCATCTTCTAATCTAACCACCAACCTAAAAGTTGAGGACTCCTTTTGAAGCTATGACACTATATATAAACACACAAGACCTGTGGGATCAGAATGAGCCTGAATTCATACTCAAGTGTGTAAATACAAAGTGAAGGATCTGGTAAAAATCTCAAAAGCAGTAGATCAGGCTGTCCACTTACCAGTCAAATACATTTAAGCTATAGCTATCACCCCAAAATAGGCATAAATATATAATTTTTTAATACTCATGTATTTATTTATTTACATTAATCTGCTTATTTGTTTAGAGCACTAATGTACAATAACTAGTAACTCTTCTCAAACCTAAAAGTAAGTAACATTTTTTAATCTACTTATCGATTTATTGTGTAGCTGTGGGACATGTCTGTTTATTTCACTCACTTTGAAAGGTCTACAACGGAGCAAGGCATTTAGAACCCCCTCATTTACCTGTCCTATTTAAACCTTTAGTGGAGATACAGTACATTCACCCCTGTATTGACTAAAGTATGAACACAGCCAACACAGATCTGGTCATTGAATTTGGTCAGGAAAACTACCCTTACTGAAAGAAATTTTCAGTGAGAGATATTAAGATTGCAGATGGGAGAAAAAAAAAAAACCTCATACCTAATACACTAATGAGTTAGTATTAGAAAAAAAAAAGACAAGAAAATAAATGAGAAAATATGTAAATGAGGATGAAATTCTACTTGAGGCAAAATTGAATTTGCTGGACATGCAGAAAGTATTTGGTGCACAGCTTGAGATTTATATTTTGAGATTTAAATAAGAACTTGATATAATCACTCTTTTGTATCATCTAAATTTCCAGCAGGTGTCCCAATTACTTTCATCCTCTCATGAGCTATAAGGTATGCAGCCCTAGGACAGAAGCATTGCTATCCAATAACTGCATCAAGTGACTCACACCATGAATTTTATCTAGCTCATCAGGTAATAGACTAGCTTCAGGAAGCTGTCTGACCTTCCTCTCAAAAGTCAACATGGTTTCCTCAGCCTAAAATCTTTAACAATCTACCATGTGTATTACCCTTCTAAAATTTTTTGTTCCATGAAGTTCAAGAGCTATTCCATACTGCTAAGTAAAAGGAAAAAAAATCTTTTATTGGCCACTGGAAGCATAGTTTTTATAACAGAGACTGCCTCAGAAGCATCTAAAACAACTGTATAAACTGCTCAGGGAAAAACATTTCATGTCAACCACAAAAACTTTTCAATATAGATAGATACACAGATAGAGATATTCAGTTTGTTTTACAGAAAGCTCAATAAAGTATCAATAAGCAACATAAGCCTTTCAAGGGTATATGTTATGCAGCAATAATCCATGCTGAGTGCCATAGATGGCTGACAATGGCAGGGAATTAGCTCGACACAATTTACACCCTATTGTGCACTTCTGCTTAATTTAACAGCAAGAACTCAGCTCCCCTTGTGTGTTTCTGTAATCATTTAACAATAGAAGCTTCATTCCAGAGATTTTCCTACAAAATAAACCTGATCAAGTCCTGACTGTGACAACAGATGGTGATAGAGCAGATGTACCATTGCATCTGAAAGTTCAGTGACTGTCAGTCAAGAGCTGCAGGATGGCTACTATGAGGTACCACAGAACAGAATATTGGAAAATAATTAATTAGCTCAACAGACAAGCAAAATTAGGAAGGAAAAAAACCACAAAAAATAATACACTAAGGAGAGGGAAAAAAACCCACTGCTCTTAATGTATTCTAGAACAGACTTGTTTTCTTTTGGGGACATGTCATATTTCAGAACTCTCTCCTTAATCACTGCATTTCCAAAATACCAATACAACAGCAACGGAGCCTATTATTCTGCAATTAGTAATTAAAAAAAAAAGAAAGGTATGTGTTGTATTTTATACAGGTGTTTATCAGTCAGATGTTGTCCTACCAGTCTTATCAATTCACCTGAGCAATGGAATTCACCTTTTCAGATGCAATAGAGATGCAACACATCTCTGTGTGTTGTGTCTCTAAGCAAAGAACACTGTCTTGATTGGCAGGAAAGACAGTCACCATGACATTTGTGTATAATCACCTTTATGCAGTACATGTAAGTCAGGTTTTACTAAATAAACTCACTGTGTCAAGCTTTTAGAATTGATTTTAAATGAGATTATTCTAACTGTAGAACTTTAATAAAACTGGACAACACCCCATTAAAGTGGAATATGAGGTGATACAACATAGCTGATCGATAGATGTGTAGATCTATCTATGTACATAGATGTGTATAGCTGTTTTTATTACATTATAGAAGAATTAAAAGGAAATAGACATAACCATGTATATTTTTGAATGCCATCAGGTATATACCATCACCTCATTCTTGGCCATCAAGATGTAAAATGTCTGCAAAACAGGGTTCTTGACTGTGGAATCTGACACTCACAATGATACCCCAGTTTCTGGCCTTAGTGTGGCATCAGTTCATTATGCCATAATGCTGCTGTAAAACTGAGTTAAACACAGTTAAACACTCTTTCTCATTCTTACATGATTCTCATTATTAACTGTCAGCTTTGAATAGACCAGCTACCAATTCTTTTCCCATAAAGCAGGAAAATTCTAGAGGGACACATTATCCTTAAAAGCTAAAATTATTTAATAAAAATTTCCTATCTTCTGTAGATACAAATATTTCAAAAAATCTCAGAGTACTTGTGGAAAGAAGAGAAATAATGTTCAAAAAAAAAGGATTACAGCATTCTTCCCCATTTTTTTTTTTTTTGTGAATTCAGCATATGAAAGGTGAAGGGTCATGCCCTTTGTGTTCATCCTAGTGGACATGAGACACACAACATAGGAAAAGAAATTTTTAACTACACTCCTCTTCCATGATATTTTTATCTGCTTCATGTGAAACCATTTGATTTGACTGTTTCCCATGTGGTAGAGAAGAAAGTGTCTATTTATTACATTTGTGAACATGTATGTGAACATAGCAATAATCAATGAAATGAAAAATCCACAACTCGAATTTGCCATGTGCCATATCTGGTTTGTACCACTACATTGTTGAGTGAAATGGGAGACAGAAAGTTATGACTTTCCCAGCTGCAATTTTTGAACATTTTACTTACTTGTTCATGTAGGGACAGGAAGAGGTGAACTGCAGGCCAGACTAAGATTTAGATCTAAACCTTGAATTTATTCCACTGTGTGCCTAAGCCAGATGTTGCCAAGTCGTCCTCCTGGCATGGCAACCAGTAAAAGCCAAATCCCAATGAATCCCAAACAGCAAACGAGAGTTATAATGTGAAGTAAAATTTCTAGAAGCTGGAGGCTACATTTGGTTTCTCACCCTGAAAAGGATCAGAAGGCTTTATAAGGACTGCCCAATGCTCATTTCTCTAGATGCCATCAAGTCGATTTTCAGCCGAGATCAGCCTATTTGCAAATTCATGGTGGATAATGAAAAGATTGAGAATTGAAAAGGAATGGGCAGTGTTTGTCCTTATTACACCACACCTGTCATTTGGAAAGAGCCAGCGGGGAGTCAATGCTTCCTTTCAAAACTCACTTTCCTAGTGATGGCTCTCACAGGAGCTGACATTTGCTGCAATCAGTGTAACAGCTCATCAGAGGTCAGGAGTTCCAAGAAAAGGAAACATGACCATGTTTCCACTCCCATCTTGGCTGATCAACTAGAGAAGCCTCTGACTGAAGCCTTGAAATATTCCATTCTTTGTGCCTCTCTGCTACGAGGTCTATATAATTTTTTCTCTGAATTAATGGAAATTTTGTCTACAACATCATACTTCTTAGTGCTTATTTGAAATATTCAGTACATTTTGAGTCCAAAAATATTTATTTTTCTTAACCACTTGCTATTATACTCTTAAATGTTGCTTTTTATATCCAATGCATACAGTTCCAATATAGAAAACACAATTAATTTTCTATTTTTTTACCATTTCAAGTGTTCTTTTAATCACTGTCAACTCAGAGAGGGGGAGCTTTATTTCCCTCTTGTCCCACAATCTTTTTCAAACATTTATTTTTGTCTGTGGAGTCCTCTTCCAGCATTTTTTGCATCATATTTCCACCACTATTAAATGTACTACCACCATTCTGAGAACTTCTTATTGCTTCATGCTGTCCAAATAATTACCACCTTCTTATCAATACCCATCACCTTTAAATTTTAAATTTTAATTACTATATGTTATCTTTCTAATGATTTTCCAGACAACCTACCTTGACAATTACTGTATTAAACGAAACTGCCACATTATGTACAGTCAACAAGACTTTTCTATTTACTTTTTCTTTTATCTGTTTAACTTGCTTCAATATTGAGATGTCTGGATAACACTGTTGGAGTTACAGCATCTTACACACCTTTGCAGGTACATTTGTTTTCGCATTGTAATGCTAAGAGATCTGTCTGTGCTCCTATTGTCTTCTCCATATCAAGAATATTTTCCTGAAGGTATCCTATGGGTTGGTTCCTTGCCTAATTTGAAAACTGCCTTCCCTTTTTATTTCACTAATTAAAATCCACATATATATGTATAAAAAATTCTAAGTGAAAATAACCTTCAATTACCCTGCTAGTGCTCATTAAAAACACCTGTGGGTATTTGTTAAGTGAAATTAAATATTTTTTTGGGTTTTTTTTTAAAGTATAATAGGATGAAGACAGCTTCAAGTTCGTGATGTATTTGCAGAAAGAAGTTAAAACTAGCTGTTCAACCTCTTAGACAAAAAATAATTTTATTTTAAAAAAGTCAAGATGACAAGGCTATTTGAGATTTTAGATAAATTTTTAGATAAATGATGTGTTTATATAACAAGTAAAGAGTTCTGTTTCTTCTCTGTATACCATGTTGATACCTGTTGCACATGAAGACAGAAATTAATCTTACATCTGTAGCCTTTTCTGATTCTACTAAAAAATATTATTTAACTATTTCAATTAAATTAGGTGATTTTTCCTAACTTCTTTTATGATAAAAAACAACAACCCTCTCTACATAAGGTAAGACAAAAAAGGAAATCTGTTTTTGAATTCAATGTTCCCTAAAATCTCTGACATCCACAGATAAGTAAACCTTTTTCTTCTCCAATATTCGACAGGCAACAAGACCTTACCAGTCTCGTTGCCCATCAAACCAGCCTCTTTCCCATTTGACCTTTTGACTGAGTTTCTTGGAGTGCTCCATAGTATTTCTTTTGGAGTATAATGATTGGTGCTGTTGAGAGATTAATGCACTATAATTACAGGCTGTCCTGACAGATAGCATGGCCAAAATGCCTTGCTGACTCCATGTGCCAAGGGTTCCAAAGCAGCAGAGATCCCTAAATTATATGTTAGAGTGGTGGCACATTTTAACTGTCATTTATATTTTTTTTGTACTAATTTTTTACAGTAATAAAAGCAAAGACATAAGTTCAGGGTAAATCATAACATTGAAAATGGAGCCAATTAACTGCTTTTTGTTCATTAAGTCAGTATCTTCTTCCTTCTTTTGAGACAGGAGAATATCTTATATGCATATAGTGCATCTGATATTATGCAAATTGTTATGAAAATTCCCAAATGCAAATACTAACTTCACCTATTGTAACTTCATCTATTGTAACATTTATACTTATCCTTATATAGTTATTATTAATATTAGTAGTATTATATAATTTTCATTAATTTTTTGCATTTGTGCATCTTCTCATGAAGAAAACAGAAAACAAAATAGAATTATCTACCTCCTTTGTGAGTTACACTCAGTGCAAGTCCATATAAATAAAGGTGGATCAGAGAAAGGGAACTGAGAAATATATTGGCTAACTGCAGATTTGGAGTAAGGGAGGTGAAAACACTTTTCTTCCTCAAACCTGTCCTCTTGAAGGTGAATTTACAGCTCAGTCCTATATATATTTCTCTCCTTTTATGAGGAATCAATTTTCTTCTTATGAATCATATTGCTTTATTTCCCTTAAACAAGTTTATTTGAATGGAAATTATCATTATATAATTAATAGTTATCATACAAAACATATACATACTTAATTAACTGCACAGTGTACTGAGTTTTACCTTGGTATTTTTATTCATATTTTGCTTAAATGGTTGTGCAGATATTAATTTTTTTGCCTATATTTGTCAACTGGTAAAAAAAAAGAAAAGAAAAAAAAAGACCATACATTTTCAGAATTTTGGAACATGGATTTATACTCATTAATTCTCTAAAGGATAATGATAACATTCCCCTTTTATAGTAAAATTAGTAAGACAAAATCTGAAGAAAAGTATATATACCTGCATCAAGTTAATTTGAAAAGATTAGGAATTTTCCTACTTTGATGAAACACTCAGATTCCCTTTGAGAAAGTAAAAACACCGAGGAAATCTCTAAAGAAAATCTACTGAGAATTCTTCAGGTAGAATAATGAACAGATATTGCACAATTAAAGATAGTTCAAGTGAGAATTAGAATTATAAATTTTAAAAACCCAAATTTTCTTTTTCTTACCTGCTGGTTTACGGGAAAGTTCCTGTTGATTTTTTTAATCTATAAAAATGAATAAAGAAATAGGTTAATACTCAGCCACTAGAATGAGAAACAAAACAGAACAACAACAAAAAAAACCCCTGGATTTTAGACACATATATTAGACTCTCCAAATTATGCTTGCAAAACAGAAAATAAAATCTCCTGCATTAAAGGAACTGAAACCTTTGGCAAGCTCATTTGAACAATGGGATATTTCTGTGATCACTGTGGTTCATTCTGCTGTTTAGAATCCAGGAGATGTGCAGACACACAAAATTATTTCTAAATTCCGAAACACTATGTAATTTTCTTTTTTTTTTTTCTTATTAGAAGACATAAAAGAAGCTAGAATATTTAACTCTAAATAAAATTATTTCACAGCAATTTGCTGCCAATCAGCAAAGTCATCAAACTCTCAGCAAGTTCTTTTCCTTAATGAATGATGAAGATTTGGGTTGGAACAGCTTTGGAAACATCACTTACTCTACCATTTTATCCTAGGTGCAAAATCAAGTATGCAAAACCAGTTCTGATAATTGTTCAAGTAATTTTTTTTTTAAAACATTCAAAAATATCCCTAGGTAAAAAATAAAGAGAAAACCAGGATGAGACATCTAATTCACTACAAGCTTCTGTTTAGACCTGAAGTTCATGGACTCCATCTGAACAAGCATTTCCAGCTTTCTAACACAGAAGTGTCCAATACAAAGAGAATTATGTATAGAACATACCTGTTTCTACCATTACTAGAAGAAAAATGTCATTTTTAAGCATAAGCTCTGAAAGATTTTGACAACCTAGTAAATCTAAAATGTGCATTCATGACAGATACCTAATACCCAGAATAAAAACATATTTAAATTAAAGACATTGTCAACTAGGTCTCTGTATAGAATGTAACTGAATGATCTTCAAAAAACACAGTATAACATTAAACTGCTTTAACCAACTTGCAACATCTTTTTAGAAGAAAAGAAGACTCACCACTGAATTTCCTTCACTGTTTACAATATTGTCCCTAAACATATACATGCAGAGATGTGAGTGGCAGTGTGTTTTGCAGACTTCAGAACCAGGCTGCACTCACAAGCTCTTTGAATTCCTCGTGCAAACACTGAGCAAGTGTCACTGACATCCCACAATTTCGTTACCAAAGGATAATTCCCACTGTCAAGGACATGCTGGCAAGGAATTTTAGTTGGTTTTCAAATGTATCCTGCATCAAAAGTGTCAGAAGAACATTTCTACCCTTCCTTCTTTCTTCAATGTTAGTTAAGGAGAAGCATTAGAGAAACAACAACATTAAAGGGACAAAGAAGTAGTATAAAATTAATCCATACAAGATATCAACTATCTAATGTAATTTTTTTTAATAAAAAGCAGAAAAACCCCACAATTTTTGACCTAAAAAATTCTTGAAGACTTCTGGGATTTATTTCTAAATCAAGCATTAATTACTCCAGCATGATAAATCCCTGTTTGTGTTACTGGAAACTATTAAAGCCTTGTCAAAAGCATGTATTTTAATCTAAGCAAAAACTACAGATAATAGCCTGAAAATATAAAGTTCTGAAAGAACAATGTAAGAAAAATAAATTTTGCTTTTCTAACCAAAATACTGAAAATATTTGCTTAGTGGCAAGTTACAGTTACATATGAAATAATTTAGGACTGGTTTTGTTTACTTCAAACACAGAGATTGCATTTTTTAACAGATACAAAGTACATTAGGTGCATTGTGTACTGTCAATGTTCTTCTGAAATGTAAATACATACTTGAAACATCATTTTTCTCATTCAAAAATTTCCATCTCATTTTCTTAAATACAATTTAAGCACCTATATTACATGGTTGTTTTAACTGCTGTTATTTTAATTAAAATAAGCATGTTTATCTTTCAGGTAATAAGGTGATTTCTTGAAATGCATTATTTTAAATTACTTTACCGAAACTTCAAAACTACATTACAGTTGTTCAAGTCTACCTGAAACTGAAAATTGTTAAATATTATTAGTTTTAGGAACACCTAAATATTTATCATTCATGTGCGTAAATATTGAACATTAAAAAATAAAAAAGTTCAACAATTAGGCAGCATGCATATGTTCTCCCCAGTATGTTTCAATGTACATTGAGTAAAATTTATTACCAAAATATTTGGTAATTAAAACCTAAAAGTAAACATTTTCCAGAAAGGAAGAGAAAAAAATCTTCAGTTACTTCACTCGTTATCTAAAAGGGAAATGTTGCTTCAGTCTTCAATAACTTTACTGAACTCACTGTAATGCTATGTGTAATTGAGCACAATCATAGCCCGCAGCTCTATGTAACTGATGCAATTAAATAAAATTTCTTTTTACCAGTACAATACACTGCAAATATATATGAATGTAATGTTTCTAAATAAAACACACCAGCAGATATTATACTAAAAAACAGAGGTGTTCTGAGAACATTAGTTAGAAAGTTGTGTTTATATAGAGCAATTAAAAATCAGGAGTGGCACAAAAGGAGGAGACAGAAGAAGCTAGACAACAAACTCTTGTGTGAAGACCAAGACAATATAGGCTGATTTGAAGTTAGCAAGAACTATTTGCTTCTGATTCAAGCACAAAAAACCAGATGCTGAGGGGTGATATTCTATTCTGATTCAATTTCCATGACTGCAAATTAGGAAAAAAAAAACCTAAGAACACCACAGAGAAAGTAATTTGGGACCCAGTGATCAATTCAAGGTGGAAGGAGGGAGTCAAAAAGAAGGTCTCTGCAGTATCTTGCATCTGACAAGCAAATAGGTAAGTAGTGATAATACAAGACCAACAATGGAATCATAGAAACACAGAATGGTTTAGATTGGAAGGAATATTAAAGATCATCTAGTTCCAAGCCTCTACCATGGTCAGGGACACCTTTCACTAGACCAGGTTGTTCAGAGCTCCATCCAGAGTTCTGGCTTTGAAAACTTTCAGGGATGGGAAGAATATATTTTAGTGAAAGCTATCAAAGACTGGTTCAAAGCATAACTGATTGTTAATGGTACAAATATATTTTACTAGATATGTTCCAAAAATGCCTCTCACAGTATGTTTGGACATCATAGACATGAAGAATACTTGTCAGGGAGCAGATATGAAGTGGAACATAATGAAAAATGTCCCATGGCCAAATTCAGTCATTTTTGTGCACAAGATGTTGCAACCAGAGATGGATATTTTCACAGTGATGGCTGTGCCTGCTCTGTAGAGGAAACAAACAAGAACAGGGAACACAGCACTTCTCAGTAGGAACACAAACGAGCAGGCCTTGCCTTCAGGTGCGCATGATGATTGCAAATATTTGGGGCTTTTTGGATTTTATTATTTAAAAGTATCCGTGACAGAGAAGCAGTAATGCAGAAGAATACTGTTCCATACTATTATCTTTTTGCATTAATTGTAGCCTATTATTGTTGTCCTCTGCTGAAATGCAGCTGATTAAGCTCATAAAAGCTGGGGTTTAAATTTTCACATTCAGTTAAAGCTGAACTGAATTGTTCATTCCTCTGAGAGATACTGTTTCAGACCTTCTTGGGGCAAATAGCACAGCAATAAGAATTTTCAGTTTCTATATGAGGATTTTAAAGTGTAATTTGAAAACTACTATTTATTAGAGTTAATAAATAGTAGTAAATCCCCTTTTTTACCTATTTATATTAATGAAATTTGCTATTCCAATTTAATCACAGGATCCCCATGAGATGATGAGGAAATGTATCTTTCAATAAGCACCAAGGACTCTTAAGAGTAGTAAGATCAAGAGATTCCAGGTTTCTCCAGTCCTTAAAAATTTAAATAGAAGCAATCAGATGTTTGAAAAATCTATGTGTACCACACTTGGTTTGATACTATTTCATGATAAACTATACGGTAAATTAGACTCAAAGTTCTAAAAGGATAATGGGAAAGATGACTAATAGACAAATAAGATTCAGGTACTACATCTGGTCCTCTACAAGAAAGAATACCAGAGTAGGTGTTAGTTGTTAGGACAGAGATCCTGACAGAGACCATTCCCTTGGAGTACCTAGGGGAACAGTCAAGACTGAAGGGCATCATACAAAACAAGTGGGCACCAGTGCCTGCTCAGCCTTTTGCTGACTTAGGCAGCAAATAAGATACTCCCACACTTTCACATAGAATTTGATCTCTCTTTTTTTTTTTTTTTTTTTCAGTCTGGAGATATCATATAACTTTGTAGGTCACAATAATTTTCCATTTTAAAAATAACGTTTTATTATTTAATTTATACTAGCCATTTATATGGATTTCCCCAAACAATTTAGACTCTGTAAACCTTCTCTATCAATTGTTTGCATTACACAACTGCTGACTCACATTCATTAACAGGTAATTAAAATAAAATAGCTTGAGAAGAATGTAAATTCATTGCATAGTTCATCTCATGCATAGAGACGAAGACAAGCAGCAATATAATTTGTGCCATTGGGATGTTAAGTGGTTCCAAAGAGGAAGCCAGATCATTAAAATTTGAAAGAAAACATGAGTCCATGCTGTGACAATCCTATGTTAATGAATAAGAAAGAGTACCTAACACTTCAAATTACTAGTTGGATAGTCTTACTTCCTGTCCTTGCTAGGTTTTTGTTTACTCGGTGGGATAAGTAAGTTGTAAGATTGTGAAATTTTGTTGTCCAAGGGATTATGTGCATTGAAAGAACCAGAGAAGATTTGACAGAAGCACACAACAGCCCCCATAAAGTACATCACATAGTGGTGAATGCATTCAAATATATGTATAATTGCCTATAGAACAAATACAGAAATTCTTGGTGCTGGTTTTATAAGCTGCAGTAGATTTTAGAGTTCACATTAAAAATCTGTATAAGCTAAGTTATGCAAAATGATCAGTCAATATGTTCTGGAAAATATGGGAGCATAGAAAGTACTTAATTCACATCTGCTTCTTGACCTACCAGTGATGGCACCATTCTCTGTCGTGTGTTGATCACATTTTACCAGCTGAATGGTTCAAAGGATAAAAGATTGGGATTACTTCCATCATTCCTGGCATTTTCCTGTCCTAGTTGGATTTTTCTCAAGACTAGATGCACTGGATTGCAAACACACTCAGCCTGAAGGAGCTCAGCATCAACTTCCTTGAAGGAAGAAAGGGAAAAACTCCAGAATATATGAACAGTTGCATAGAAGAGAGGCTTGATCCAACACTGAATAATGCATAAGCACAAGCATGACCTCTTCTTTCGAGTCTGTTCCTATAGATACCTGCAGGCTGAGTCATCCTCACTATGGTTCCTAGATGAGAACAAAAGTGAGAACCAAGATGATATGTTTCAGTTATATAATCAATGTTATAAAATCTCTCTTGGGAGTAAAAAAATTACTAAAAGAGATCAAATATATATAAACTTCACAGACAATGAGGACACAGTAGACATTATTCAGGAAGTCCCTAATCAGTTGTCTGAAGAAGTCCTAAAGTAGCAGATGGCTGGAAAGACAGAAGGAAATATAACTACACTTTTGTTATCACCAGACACAAGACTAGATGGATCTTTATTCTGGTACAGTTTGACAGTTCTCATGAATCATCTTAATCCATATGGAAACTAAAATGTTTCATTTTAATCCTACATAGGAGTAGAGGAAGAGGGTCCTGAAATAATCTTGAGGTCACATCTGGAAAGCAGAACTCTATAATCTTCCTTTTAAATCCTACTGACTGTCTTTATTAGCCAGCTGTACAAAAGAAGCAGAGAGCTTCCATGCTTTAGAGCGCAGGCATTTGATAAATACTTTTGGCGACAACAAAATATAGCTAGTAAAAGTCAGGAGTGCACCTCCAAAAACAGAAGCAGGTGAATACACATCATTCTTAAGAGAGATGTTGAGCTTTTGAAAGAAAATATTTGTATATTGAGATTTATTAGTAATTTAGGACATGTAATGGCACTATCAAAGCATGAATGGCCATCTGAAATATGATCACAAACCTTCATATTATTAAACCTTTTTATTTTTCACTCAAAAGGATTCAGTGATACATTGAACAGCACAAACACAGAAGTAATAGAAGGATATCAGAAAGAAATACCAAATTTGTGCCTATTACACGGAAGCATAGTGGAAGCCCTAAGGACAAAAACCCAAAACCTACTCTTCAAACATCTGTGAAGTTCCAATAATAGGACTGCAATTAATTTTACCCCAATTAAATTTTTTTAAAATGTATTGTACTTTTTTGACTTGACAGATGAATGGCATCACTCAATTCTGCAATATTTAACAGCCATTCCTAAAACTGAACGTCACCTTAATGACAATATTTTTATTGTGTCTCTTTAAAGAAGATACCTGTGTTGCAAACAGTTTTATAACAGTGAATCTCCATAAATAAAATACCAACAGCAATATGCATACTATTAGAGACACTGAAAACAAATTAAATCCAGTGCCTTAAGAAGCTATTATGGTCCCATCTGAAAGTAAGAAGCATGTCTCTTAGTACTGAAGATGTATTAGAAGGACTGTGAACAGGAAGAATTGAAAAGATATGGAAAAACCTGACAAGGAGACACTGGAATCATGCTTCAGATAACAAAATGCAACTGGATAATTGTGGCTTATATCATAATAGTAGTTGCTCACTGGAGTATGATTACTGCAGTATCAATCACACTAAGAGTTAAAAAATCTGGTGTTACTTATTACTACAGAGCAAGGAAGCTATGTTATTTTTCCAGCAGAAACCAGACTTAAACTCTTAAATCAAACTATTAAAAATTGATCTATATGTCTCTCCTGGTGTAAGATACCAGATTTCATTATTTCTTGATTTTTCAAGACAATTAAATATTATAGATAAGCCCAACTTCAATTTTAATTTTCACTTACCATTTCATTACAACTTAATGTTTAGACAATATAATGCCCAGTATATAGTATTTAGTTTCAGAATTTTCACAGAATGACAGGGAAAATCTTTAATAGTATCCACAGTTTATCTTATCCTAGTATTTCTGAATGCAAGTTGTAAGCACTGATATGAATTTGTCAAATTCTGTGATACTACTAAAGAACAGCAAAAGTGGCTGAAAAGCAACTCAATCGATTAAAGCTGTTTGTCGAACCCATTTGTACAGTCCTGCCATGATGAGTCTCTTAATGCCTCATAAGTCAATCTATTAGCAAATATACCTCCACTTAGCACTGGAAGTTCTCCTTATATTGAACCAGAATCCTTCCAGTTGCAGTTAAATCCCATTGCTTCTCATGTAATCCATCACAGAACCAAAAAAGAAACTGCTTGCTCTTTGTGTAGTTTTTCTTAAGTTGAAACATTATTCTTTTCTTCAGGCAAAGCCAGTTCTATTTCACTCTGTATTTTCTTGCAAGTTCATGCTATTGTCAAAGAAGCTAGAGCCTATTTTGGTAGGCTACTTTTGCATATGGGCACTGAATGACACACATTTTTCCTGAATGACCAGGAGAACTGACTAACACATTACAACAGCTCTGATCCCCTCAGCCTTCCTCCAAGAGTCTTCAGCCACTTTTTATCTTAGAGTGACACAGAAATCAGTCATGCCTGCATGAAGGAGCAGTCACAGGTAATCGTCATTTGATTAGATGGCTTTGGCTATATCCCTCAGATTTAAGCTCCTGGTAAACAGAAGACTTCCCACAATATTAGGTCCATGCACTAGACCAAAGTTTTCATCACACACAGGAGTGAGTCACCCATGACCAACCAATATATCTTTTCCTCATGGGAAGAATGATCCTTAATCTCACAGCTTTTCCAGCCTGCCAAGCTTCCATTTTATTTTTAATCCACTCTGTTGTTAGGCTTGAAACTTCAGCTCCTGTGGGCAGCATTTTAATGCATCACTGCCTGAGGAGGGATCATTTTCCTATGAAGAAAATCTGTGAGCTGAAATAGCTTGTTAGCTAGGTTTTCCTCAATCACAGTAGTTGCTACTGTAGATCTTCCTGGCTTGTTACCAATCACCTTCTCCACACCCCCTTTCCAGATTTCATCCTCTCTGTCAGCTTTCCTTTGCAATTTCTCTAACTATTTCTTAAGAGATTTCATCAGCACATACATTACAGCTGAGGTGTCTTCCTTCCTTCTAAGCCTTCTTTGGGAAGGGAACTGCACACCATAACTCCTACTAATTCAGTTTAAGATTTGGATTTAGACATCTATACTTTTGGTTCCCACCTGAAGTTTCCACTTGAACTGTTAGCAAGTATTGGAATAAAAATACATCACAACCCCACTGACATTTTCATCAGAGGTTTGCTCGGTATATAATATGTTTGCTGAAGGTCATTACTCTCCTTTTATTCCTTCCCCCTAAAAGTCCTATCCACAGCTTTTGAGCTGCTTTACTGAGTCAAATGGCTCCTTCCTTTGAGGTCCCTCTTTCCAAACTGGTCTTTTCATTCTGACTGTACTGAAATAGAATAAAGCAGTTTGTTGAAGACTGCAACTAAACATATTTTGTTCCTCTGTCCTCAGTCTATAGACAATCTGCTGACCTTGCTTATGAAGAATTGCCAAGCTTGTATTGTTTCAGGATTCCTCAATTTTGTACAGATAATAACATTTGCAGTTCATAGTCCAGCATTTTATATTAAAAAGGGGGTAGTAAAATAACAGAAGAAATGAGGAATTTTATGCCATTACATAATATACAACTGTATATAAAAGGAGACAATTAACTGTCTTGACAGAACCTAATAGAAATGTAGCTACTGATTTTTAAAATGCATTTAATACTTACACCACAGCATACGAGTCTAAATGAACTGCTGATGGCAAAATTCATTAAATTGGCCAGTTGCCAGTAGAATAGACAAATAACTTTACCTGAGGCAGCATAGAGAGGTTTTCTTTAGTCTTTACAGGTATTATATCTTCTACCACTCCATAATCAAACTCTTCATTTACTTTAGTTTGAGTGGATTA
This sequence comes from Taeniopygia guttata, assembly GCF_048771995.1. Lineage (NCBI taxonomy): Eukaryota > Metazoa > Chordata > Aves > Passeriformes > Estrildidae > Taeniopygia > Taeniopygia guttata. The sequence goes on along the minus strand of NC_133026.1, from coordinate 111,445,242 downwards.
AAAATAAAATTATAGAAACACCTTGTCTTTGTTGTGTTATGTCACATTTCACTTCTTCTGTCTAAAAGAATTACACAATTCTGTTCTCTTGAATAACAGCAATATTTATGAGACAGTTTGTCTGACAGCACAATAAACTTCTTGTAAGCTAAAAAATCACTTGTAATTACATTACTTAGATAATTTGCTTGACATAAAAGAAAATCGGTGTTGAGAATTAAGTTCACATGATAATAAACTTGGTATTAACACAATTGCTAAATTTTATATTACAAAAGAAAAAGAAATTTCATATGTAAGATCATTATCAACACCTAAGTTTTTCAGTACCTGTTTCTGCTGGAAGCTCCCCATTCATCTGTATAACTGATCGTTTTAAATTCATTTGAAATACTACAAAATTATTTTGTACTGCTTGTATAGGTTAAAGTCATGTCCTCATATTTTATAAAATACACCCTGCCCCTCCTTCTGCTATAGAACAGGTCTCACTCTACTCTGTATTCAGAATAATCACAGACTCACTCTAGCACTGTATTGTTATACCCTGAGCTGACTTTTAATGAGATATTCTTTTGCAATACAGCTCCCAGATTGCCATAAATAGGAAAAACGTGTACTCTTCTGAACCTTCTTTCTCTTAAAAAGCCATTAGCTTAAAAAGTCTGGAATTTCATTCTCTGCTAAGGAATACAGTTGTCTCTGTTAATCTCCAATTTCACCTCAAAACTAAGAATTCATTATAAAACAGTATACAAAAAGCTCTGTAAATATGGGTTTTCTCAAGTATCTTCTTGTATTTCAGAAAAAGAATGCTCTGCTGATCAATATGGCCAAATACAAGTGTAAAGAGCTGTGTGTGAGTGGGACCATGGATGAAAGGCAGGTCAAGGAGTAGAAGATGTCAAGGGAGAAAAAAGAGTAGGGCAAAAGTTTTTGCACAAATGAAATAATTTTCATCTCAGACTTCGTTGTTTTCCATCTTCTCCTTTGAGAAGTGTGTTAAAGGACGATTTAATTTTAACAATATTGTTAAACTGACACTAGTAATAGATGGCATATTTTTCTTGCTTTTGATATGATCTTTTAATCCTTAAATAGGAAAAAGTATAATAGTTAAGATCAATGGGATTTTCTTGAACCTCTCATAAACTCCCAATTTATTTGCATTAAGAATGGCTAAGACAGACACTGAGGATGCTACAAGCAAATTTATAGATGACTTTTACTTAAGTCTGCATTTTGGACAGATTTCAGAACAGCAACTCCCTGTCTAATTGCATTTCAGCAGTAAAGGAGATTGTTTAGTCAAAAGTATAGATTTTTGCTCTATCAGTATTTCTTGTAGTTCAAACATGATTTAGAGAAGGTCCATAGAAAGGCCAAAAAGACAATCAAAAGACTGGGAAGCCTGCCATATAAAGAAAGGCTAAAAGTACTGGGATTGTTCAGCCTTGAAAATAGAGGGGTTAGGGGAGACCTTATTACCACGTTCCAGTATTTAAAAGGTGACTATAAAGATGGAGACTCCCTTTTTACAAGAGTCACAGGGAAAACACAGGGGTAATGAGTACAAGATACTCCCGTGGAGATTCCAATTAAAAACAAGAGAGAAATTTTTGACAATGAAAACAATCAGACATTGGAATAACATCCCCCCCCCCCCCCCCCAGGGCAGTGGTTGATGCCCCAGTTTTGGATACTTTTAAGATTCACCTTAACAGTTTTCTGGGCATCTTGTCTAGACTGTGCATGTGCCAAGAAAGACTGGATCAGAGTATCCTTGATGTCTCCTTCCAACCTGATATTCTAAGATTCTATAATGCCATAAGCTAATAAATACAAATAATAGTATCCCACATTTTCAAGATACCAAGATTCAATTCTCTAATTCTCTAATTCAACAGTTGTACAATTCTCTAAGCTTCAACATTAAAAGGGATATTAAAGGAATATCCCTTATGACACTTAAATTACTGGAATCAATTAAAAAAAATATTCTTTTTTTTTTTTCCACAATGTCTTCTCTCATTATTTTAGAGAAATTCTAGATGTCTATTATAGACATTATCTTTCCTGAAAGAAAAAGGCACTCACACATTGAGAAAATTACTCCAGCAGTATAGTTAAAAGAAAAACCAGGCAACAAATTATTCAGCAAAGGTATAATGAAGACAATGGCACAAGTGGAACATAAAAGCTATAATTTTCAAGTGAAATGCATATGTCAAGCTGTAACAAAAACAGATGCTGCGTAATAAGTAAAATTGTATGAGGTTACATTATTATATATTGTCACAATGACAGAATCAACTGCATAAATTTGATATTATTATAAAAACACTTAAAATATAAATATATATAAATGGTGTGTAATTTTAAGAAATTAGAACTGAACAAAGCAACTAAATATTTGATGAGCATCATGCCTATTCATAAAGCATAGACTGCTGTGAGGGCATAAGGTCAAAGCTAAAACCAAGATAATCCCAAAGATGTATGAAGGCAGCAATTCCATCAAATACAGAATTACTCTTTCAGTATGAGTACTAACTGTTCTCAGCAGTAATTAGGTAGATGTTAACACACACATTACAATTTGCAAAAGATTTAGTTTTGAGTTGGTCACAACTGAAAAAACCCAGTAATGAAATAAAGCTATATGAAGAGAGTTTTTACTCTGAAACCATATGCACTGATTGTTCTGTGACACACAAATTTATAACTTCTACTTTACTGCTATATTTTTCATCTGGAAACTTTGTGTACTTAACAAACGGATTTCGAACAGAACTCAATCTCTTGTAGGCTTTAAGTAATTAAATTAGGATGTACTTGGAGTGCATATGTTTCTCACTAATGTATACCCAATACCCTCTCTGGTTTCTAAGATGATCAGACTTTATTCAAGATTGTGTCACACTTATTAATGGTGACAATCATCTGTTTACAACTGACCTTTTGAGTAAATTCTAACCAAAAAGAGCATTCAACACCTTTCCTTTCTTGTCACTATCTGCCAATAATTTTCTTTTCAAAATGGAGTCAACCAACCCTTTTATTCTCCTCTCTGTTATCAATGGCATATATCAAAATTATTGGCACTCTTGCTGCTTGCCAGCTGAGGAGATCTCATCTTGTACTATCATGTTTCGGGTTCTATGTAGACAAGGAATATTTCCCAAACCCCTTCTCAGTTACAAATTCTACTGTGCTACTTATTTCCTATGTTTTGGGATACTAAAGAGTTAATGCTTTAGCCATAACACTTTATTTTCTTTCCTTTTATTCCTTTTCTATGGATAAGTAGAGTATGCATCTTACAGAAAATATGGCTATCTAGTGAGTTTTGATTATAAAAGTATTCATATGTGAAAATGTAAAAGAAGTTATTTAGCACTGGTAATACTGCATTGGTAGACTTGTGCTCAGCAGGAAATACAAATGAAATAACAGGAGTAAACACAGAGACAGAGACAAAGAATATAAAGAGCTAGCAAGAAGGTGATAAAAGACTGATAAAAAGATTAGGACTGTTGAAAATAATCCCTTTATTAATACAAACTTTTCTAATCTTCTAATGCTTGAGATGGAAGATGTCAACATGCAAAAGAAAAAAAGCAAGGTCTTTTCTTAAGCTCAAAGGATAGCATTTCTGGAGCTAAAGGGTTGTCAGTTCAAATCTAAAGGGAAAAAAAGCATTCATCAGTGTTGTAGTTTGACAACATTAAGCCCAACATGGCCAGAGAAGCTACACAGAGCAGGAATGAGGCAAGTTGGTTTCTTTATGATTTGCTGCTGAACTGGTCAAGATGCAAACTGCCTCCTAAGTCACCCCACTGTAAAGACTGAGTGGTATTATAATGAGGAGTAAGTAGGAGCTTCCACGAGTCTGTCTCTATGGTTTTAAAAAAAATGTAATCATTAAAAAATAAGATGTGATTTATTTTGGTTTGGTCTATGAACTTAACAAATGTAAAGGGAAGTGGGTTTTGGATCAGAAGACTAAATAAAGGTCAGATAGCTATAATTGCTTTAAGCTAGGTTTGGCATGCAATCTATCCAGCTACGTAAATGGAAAATTATTTTACTGGTAGAGCCATCTGCAAGCCTGGATGTTCTAGAGTTCTATTTGCTATTTGAACAACAGGGAATACTCTTTTTTTAAATTCAAATTGCATACTCTGTTTTCCTGACTGCTGCTTATTATATTTTTGAGATGAAAATGCTGTTTATGGTTACTGTTTCGTAAATGAATGAGATAATAGCCATACTGCTGCAGCAAGAGTAGTTAGCTTAATTAAGGTGCAGACATATTTTGCTAAATAGTCTGGAGAGGTATACTGACTATCTCGTTAAGGACATAACTTTAAAAATAATCTGTTTAAAACAGCTTGTCAACAGCCTCTTAGGATTTGGCTTGCTACAATATTTTAAAATATAGTTTATGTTTATACAGCAATATAAAGATACATTTATGTTAATCTAGTGCAAAGGGAAATAATTCTGATATCAAACATGCATGCACACTGTGATTTATCAATTATTTAAAGAGTAACTGGAAAAGAATGTTAGCTCCACAACTCTATAGGGGTTATGTCAGCCTAAGGACATATTTCTTGTTGTGAAACATTCTATTTATGATGTAAAAAAATAAAACCCTTTAAAATTAATATTGCTACAGTTACAAAATGAGAAAAACATTTAATTGGAATGCACATACTATTTAAATATATTCTTGAGAAGCCACCTGTGGATTTTTTGCCTGGCATAGAACAAAATAATTTATAAAAGTAATATAATAACTCCCTGTAACATCTTCATCACATAAAAATATGTACAGGTGAAAGCCCAAGTATTGATGTAGTCATTGGTCACTTGCACTTAATTTAATTAATATAAAGCAAAGACCCTTCATATTTGTTTGTTTCATATTTGATTTGTTTCATATTTGTAGTTACATTTACATGACTTATTGTAATAAAATACTTCATTACTTTCTTTGCAGATATCTGGACTATCTCAGGAAAACTCATTTCAACACCTCAGAACACTTCATGGAAGTCACTAACAATATTAATACATGAAATGGGATCTGAAACAGTAGAGCAGGTATCTGAATGTCAGGTCTTTTTGTCTCTTCGGCAGAACCTTTCTTTGTGAATGGTCCTCATTAAAATTATATTCACAATTCTTTGGACATTTACCAATAAAATGCACCTTACTAAAGGTTTTTAGGATTAAACATTTTTTACCTTCTAAACAGAATTTAGGTCATCCAATCACTTTGCTTCCATAACGTTTTGATTATCTCCCTCCTCCTCCATGATTGGGAACCCTCATTTTATCTTTTTTATAATACATATTCAAGAAAAGAAACATTTTATCCTTTCTGAACAAAATAGTAAAGCAGAACAATGGACGCTAGGAGTTCTAAATCTACACAGCTGCTGTAGGTTGGTATTCCAGTGAAGAAATATTAAACAAATATATATTTAGAACCACCCAGTAAAACTTGTATCTCCCCTATGAAATAATAATGCTATAATTTTCCCCAGGTACATCTGCATCTGGGAAGGGCAAACAGCAGCTACAATGAATGAGAAAGAGGAAAAGCGACAAATATTTTTATTTACACTCTTTATTCAGCAATGAATGAGTCCATGCTCATGCAGACCAAGACATTTTGCATCAATCTGACTTCCCCAAAGCTATTTCTTCCACATAAATTATGCCACAAGTAGTCTAAATGCCCCAAAATGGTGAGGAACACTTCCTATGAGGTGAGAGAATCTCAAGAAGCATGGCTTTAATTTCTTCTCAAAACATGAGAGACAGTCTCATTAGTTTTTAAAACTAGGGAATTGCAAACAGAGACAGAAGAAAGGAAAGGGGTAAAGAAGGCATATCTGAGTACAACACTCACAAATACAAAAAAATCCCCAGCTGCTATGTTAAAGACATCTACATCGGCCTATTTTTGCTGATCCTTCTCTCTCATGGAAAACTTGGCTGCAAAAATTATGTGGCCTTCTCTCGTCCTGTTTCTATACTCACACAATGTACCCAGCCTTTCAGCTGTGGGAGTTTGTGGGACTGCACTGTTTATAAAATCAGAGAACTAAGTTGGGTTAAAAAATCTGCAGCAATACAATCTACTCTGTAGTATTGGGAGCGAAATGTCCAATTTGGTCATGGTAGGCAATACCAGAGTAGCCACCCAGGGTATGGGAGATACAGTATTCAGGATGCAGGACATAAGTATTTATCTGCTACATTTAAGCATTATTCCTGCTGGGTGAATCCCAGCAGACAGTATGGATGAGCCCTCTGTCTCCTGTCAACAGCATTGGAAAGAATTCTACACGTGGCTCTATGGAGAGCACAGAGAAGAGTTGGAAGAAGCACAGCCTCAGCTCTGTGCTGCCCCCAGAGATCCTTTGGCCAGCAGTGAGGCAGATGGCATCAGGCTGCAGGCTGAGTAGCACAGGGAGCTCCTGTCTCTCACGTCAGGGTGACTCTACCAACCTGTAGGCTATTATGCTAAAGCACCCTCTTGCCATTTCCTGTTAGAAGTGGGAGAGGTAAATATTTAATTCAAGGAGATGGACTTACCCTCTGGAGATATCTGCAGTCTTTATATAGTTAATGGGATTGAAGTAACTGCCTATGTTAGGAGGATGAGCTGACTTCCTTCGGGTCTTAAAGACATTTTTAATATCCCTTTATTATACTGGGAGATTGGGTGGAGAGGATCTTGCTTTTTTAGGGACAAACAGCTACCATTTCCGTCACATCACTTACTATAGCTAAAGTAAAAGGTAGTTCTAAAAAGAGAAGTCTTGTTCCTTGGCAATCAGATACCAGAGAAGAACTGTTGAAACTCCGTTAACAATGTTAAATCGACTGAATTATGTGAGAAGTGGCAGCATGTTGACACACCACAGGAAGTTTTTCATCCTTTTTATTACTTTACAAAATTGCTTTAGGAAATAAACACAGTGAAAACAATATTTTCTCCTAGGCAGGTAACAGATTTTTCCCTGGAGAAAACAGCCATAAACTTGTGTGTTTGTTCACCAACAGACTTATAAACATTTTTGGAATGTGGACATGTACTGTTTTACTCTGTTATTTTTAATTAAGATTTGTCATCTGTACAAGAAAGAAACTAATGAAACATGAAGATATATCACATCTACATAGATTTGTTGCACATATTTAAAACTACCCCTGAACTATATGATCTATTATTTGAATGGTTAGTGTATAATGGAAACAGTGGGCTAAAAAGACGCTTTTTTTTTGTTTGTGTGATTTCAATGCATCACACTGGAAGAGAAGTAGAATATCTATCACTGATTAGAAATATAAATAAGGTCTGCCTTCTGATTGTAAAGAAGCAGCCTTATGAATAAAATTGGAATTATCACGTGGATAAGCTAAACTGTGTATATGCATTGACCTTACACCACTTTTCTGCTAATACAGCTAAAAGTAAGTGTAAGGATTGACATAAATCAAATTATCCCCCAGTTGCATTTTATGCCGTATTTTATGACACTGAACTATTAAGTAGTCACAGGTGAGATGGACAGGCATTCTTTAACTGCCTGGTTGCCTCTTTTTCAGCAATATTTTACGATTTTTTCATTCTGTGTTTCTAAAAATTAGTGACTGCCTTTCCTATCACAGGAGGTCTCATATAAAAGTAGAATTTAGGATCCTGTTATGTACTCTAGCACATAAAGTGCTCTCTTGACAAACTACCCAAACATAACTGGCAACTGGCTCTTAAAAAAAGCAAAATTGGGGAATAAGAATTATATAATTGCATACATCAAATATTAAAATGTACATTCTTTTTAATATTGATCAAATATATGTGATTAATAGCTTCTGAGATTATTTCATATAGTAAAGGATTGTAGACTACAATTTTTATAGGCAAAAGCTGTATCAAGTGATTTCACAGATGCAGTAAAGAAAAATTTGCTTTGATTCACTGGACGACAGTTCCTGATTGTTATCATTAGGCAAATGCCATTTTATAGCCTGCAAAATTGTAAAAAAAAAATTGTAAACTATTAGAAAAAAAAAAAAAAAGAGAAAAGCGGAAACCTTCATGCACTCAGTATAAATTGTTCAAAAACATAGTAATTCTCAAAGGAAGCTCATAGTTCATCAGCACAGTAAGTCAGAGAGTACCATGCACTGGGAAATGAGAATGAAACGAGGTGCTTCATTCTCAGTTTTTCAAGCCTGACTTCATGACCTCAATGACAGCCTGAAACAAGTTTTGGATGTAATTACCTCATTCTATGAAATAAACTGAGAAGAACCAACAGAACACCTTACAATCATGTTGGTGATCAATATAGCTATAATTTCAGACATTTCAGACTTTCCCTGCAGGTGTTTGCCACTTAACTACCCCAGGTATTTTTAGGAGATAAAGAACTTTTCTCACATAGTTTAATAATACCTTTTGTCAGCAGAGAAATGGCAAGTCCCAAGTATTTGGGGCTCATTTCCTCTGCAGCTTAGTGATCATTTGTTGTTTTGCCTATCTGGGCTTATTTGCTCTAAGCTCTTAAACCTGTACAGGAATGGCTGGAATCCCTCTCTTCTGCCCCACACCTCTGCCTCTTCCTCTGGCTCCATTCTGTTCTGCAGGCAAATATAGGCTGTGCACTACTTGAATGCACTTGCTCTCTATGGCACTTTATGAAGCAAGACAACCAAATGGAGAAACTGCTTTCAACACATTAGGCTACTAATAATGTATGCCCTGAGGTGTTTTATAGCTTTTTGAGTGCATTTAAATTTCTTTTCATTCTTTTTATCTTTTAATTCTCTGGTTGTGGAAGGCAAAACTTCTGATGTAGCCACCTTTAAAAATAAATTTCTTAAAAATGAGTAAGAGGCAATACATGTCAAAACAAGGTAACATTGCTTTCAATACGAATAATTATATTTGTATTCATTGTGGGGTTTTTTTAAGATAGCAAAATTAAGGAATGCAAAAAAGAAAGGTCATTATAGCCTAGCTTCCCACTTCCCAGTTGCTATTTTATCAACAGCAGTTTGTGATTCAACACTTTTAACACATTCTCACTGAAAATAAACCAATTGTGGAATATTGAACATTTTCCTGCACAACAAAAACTAGGTTACAGTAGCTGTAAGTCTCCAGCTGCTACTGAAAGGGCAGCTTGGCATTTGGCATGAAAGGGCAACTTATAATGAGTCCTTTCTTCTTCCATGTGTTACCTCTCTGCAGACCCCCAAACAGCTTACCCTTATTCCCAGTTAGACTCCTATTTCCTTTATTCTTGTCATCAATTTTTTGTCACTTAAAATCAAGCAAGAGGTGTTGTTTTGTTTTGGGTTTTTTCCCCCTAAATGACAGGTTTCTTGTTACCGTTCACCAAGGTGGAATGTTGAGAGCAAGCATGACGTTCCTCCAAAGTGTCTTACAACTAAACAGATCATAGTTTTTATTATAATGTGTTAACTTAAGCCTTCAATAATAGAATGAGGGAAGAGAGTCTCATATCTTCATAAAATTCTGCAGAGAATAAAGAACATATTGAATATTGCTTTGCTTTAATTTAAGTACTAGCACAAGGCTAAAATTTAATTTGACTCCACACAAAAGTGGATGAATCAAAGTGCAGGGATTCTTTACTGAGTGAATCATATATAAAACTCAAAAAAATATTCTCTCTGCAATAATGTTGCTATTTTTTTAAATTTACATTAAACTGGTAAATTTTAAATGAAGGGCTTTTGATTATATTGTCTCTAGGGATATTGCTTCTCCTAAATTGTATTTTAGAGTTCTATACAATATGAATAGAGATGTTAATATTTTAATCAGATATTAATGACTACTGCAGAAGTTGTGCACTTGTATACAGCAAAACAAAAAAATACTATTAAAAATAACATGAATAGATGTAACATTTTGCAGAAGCAAAGAAGGAAATCTTAATTTATTTTGAAAACCTATCATGAGTACTTGAAGTCCACACCATATATTCCAAAGCAATACTGCAAGACTGCATGTCTTTATGATGAGTGCTGTCACCATAATCAGAATGTGTCATAACAAATACTCTAAATATGAAGACAGAAGTTTCTTGTTACAAATTTCCCAGATAGTTCTGGAATAAATATTCTTGCAGAAATATTTCTCAAAGAAATATTCTTTTCTTGCACTGTTTTCCTATTTGCCTCATTGTCCTTTAGACTCAATTATATTATAGACATGCAGATGAAACACTGGAGAAACAGCAATACAGTTTGGGAAGACTTAAATTTCTTTGCAGCTACATCAGTACATTTAAGAGTACAGTACTAAGTCAGTACATTTATCCACAATTCTTTAAACTAGGTACAAATAAAAAGTTTGTAAAATATGACATACATCAAATTGTCAAAAACCAAAAGTAAATATCAGACAAGGCCATATGTAACACTTGATAAAAGTGACATAGAAACAAATGTGGTTTTAATTGTGCACCTGATAACAACCTAGACTTTTTAAAAAGTGAGGAAAAATAGGAGTGATTTATGTTCTGTAATCCTGATGCTGCACTGTCTACAGTTATTCATGTAGATCTACAAGCCTTAGGAGAATCATACAAGGAGAAAAATGGCAGCAGAATGTTACAGGTGTATCAAGTTCTGATTTTTAAATTTTCCAAGAAAGATCTCAATATCAGTACTGGAATGACTATCTGTATAATCTTCACTTTACAAGATTGAGAATGGAATGCAGAACAAAACTCAAAGTATCACAACACTGTGACCACCTGAATGGCTAATACTGCTTTAATAAGTGTTCAATGTATATTTGCTTAATAATGTCCAATTTATCTGAGTATTTGTGTTGTGGGAAATGTGAAGGATTCTATTAGTAATACTTTACAGCCTTCCTATAATTCTTTCTTGTTTTGGCCTTCATTTTTTAGTGCTTTCAACTTCTAAATTACTGAGAGTATTTGATTTTTGCATTACTACAGAATATAACATAAGAGGTTTGATACTAATGTTGGTGGTTTTGGATTTGCTTGAAACATGCATAGCTGAGCAACCAAAAAAAAGATAAATATTATTGTAATACACAGATCATAGGACATTTAAGAGCATATAACCCCTGAAAACTCAAAAATTACTAACATTAGAGCTCTCTGATGGTTTGCTATTGTATTGTAACTAAAAAAGTAAAACATTCAATCTGTTTATTTCACATGAGTGATATAGATTTATTAATGTAATATAACATTCTACAGTATGTCCTTACTGGTGGTAGCATCCACCTGAAAAAAATGAAAGACGTTCTAGTAATTTATTTCAATAATTTGCTTACATTGGATGTGTAACCTGTGCTATTTTATTCTTCCTACAAGTGGAACAGATGGGATTAGTCTAATCAGGTTTTTTCTCCTGTTTTTCACTGTTTGTGTCCTCTTCTACCTAGTGACTTAAATACTTAAATAATCCCTGTACCCAAACTTCAGCATTCTAAAGACAAGGTATTATAATTTTCTTTTTTCTACTGGAAGTGAAACAATTTTGTGGGTTTTTTGTTTTTGTTTTTGTTTTTGTTTTTGTTTTTGTTTTTGTCTTAGCAGCAGTTTCTTTCACTAGGCACCACTTTCTAAGCATAGCAAAAAAGTTCAATTGAACTATTACACTTTTCAGAACAAACAGTTAGATTCTGGAAAACATACCCATTGGGCCAATACCCACTTTGTAGACCTCTTAATCCTAACTTTCATGCTATTTCTGTGCTTCTCCCATCAACTGTGTGTGCCTCATTAATTTCACAAATGTCTTATTTTACCCAGAAAATTGCAACATAATGGGATAAAGTGAAGTTACTGTGAACTACATCTTGTAAGATCTTGTGGACATTCTCAAGATAAGCTTAAAACTTTTTGCCACCTCCTGCTTAGAAACTTTACCTCAGCTGCTTGTCATTCCTGTCTGATGAAGTTCATGTTGTCTCTTTGCTGTCAAGTGCTGGCTTCAAGGTAAAAAGCATAAATATGTAACTGTTGCAGTGTTTTTTCACAGAAATTATGGAAGAGGAAAGGGAAAAGAAATATTATTGCCCTTACTATAGAAAAACCTGACACAGAGAAAGCAACGGACAAGTGAAAAATACTGAGTTGTGAAGATAAATCCCAAAAAACTCTAAGAAGCTATATCCTAGAAATTGCTAACTCAAATGTATTTTTTTTTTCTTTTGTTAAAAAGATCCAAAATGTCTGACTTTCACTGTACTAAAGCCATTAAAAAAATTGCCTTTTAATTTCCTGACACTTGCAGCACATGAATTATGGATGTATTGGCAACTGGTGGTTCTCTTTAAAAGCTATATGACCAGTTGCATACTGTCATCCTAAAATTCTGTAACAAAAGATATGTTAAAGACTAGAAATCAGTATCAATTACCACCTAAATTAATACAATTTAAAAGTTCTTGAAAAGGCAAACAGTTCATCACTGAATTGAACAACTGAATTGAAAATTCCTACTTGAAGCATTAGCAAGAGAAGAAGCAGCAGCTTGTTCCCTTTTTAAATGGCTGTGGCCAGCCATCCAAATTGGCAACAAAAAGATATAGAACCTCATCAGTTCATAGAAGAATTACAGTTCCCAAGCCCAGGTTCAATTTAGCTTATTCAGCTTTCAGCACATTAACTTCAGTATCAGGATTGCTTAGACAAAACTTCGGGTTAAATATAACCTTTCTGGTTTTTAAGGCTACTGATAAACCTGGTGAATTTTGAACACAGATGCAATTCAAATGACTAAAGTTGGAGAGGAATTCATCTACAGAAATTAATGATACTTATAGATTCATCAGCTCATCAATTACAGTGTGACATTAAGTCACTTCCAACAGTGCATTTATACAGTATGCATTCTGGTTGCATACCACTGTACAACCCCATTCGTGTTGTGCAATTTTAATGTATTTCACCTTATATGAAATATGAGCTTCTTGGGACCAAAAGAAATTAAATTAGCAGTATCAGTCTCAGTATCCTTAAAACACTAGGGGATACTTGTGCTAACCTTCTGAAGATGAAGAAAAAGAGTGCATACCTGAGGTTTGTCTGTTAAAGAGAATCTGAAATTAAGTAAACTACATCAGTCAGCACATGGATCTTTTTAATCTCTTCTTAATAGTCAAAATATAATTTCTATATCTCTGCATAAAAATTTTAACTGCCTTTTTGCATATTAAAGAGTTCTAGCTTGTAGTGTACAATGCTTAGTAGTATAACCAATACAAGAAAAATGTGTTTGCTTGCAGACACCATCTTCCAGACTCCATTCAGTTAGCAACATTGCCTTTTAAAAGGCATTTTATTTTAGCTTCTACTTTGCATTTCTGTTAAGTCCTTGGTAGATACTGGCATTACTGCTGATCCTGCAATTCAGTCACATCACATTTGTGTCAGATATGCACATGTTGGATAATGAGAGAAGAGTTTTTTGACAATATCCATAGAAAAAATGAATTGATTATAGGTTCAACAAGGTATTTGGGAGCCAGGGGCCCATATTCACAACTATTAGATACATGTAGCAACATAGGACTTGTTATGCACATTTTTGGGGTTTGAATCATCAGTTAATTTTTTTCAGACAGTTTGTATGTGAAAAGGTAAAATAATTCAGATTTTCTGACTCAGACTAGTATATTACTTTTTTTTTTTTTTTTGGTCAAAAATACCCAGACATTTCTTTGGGAAATTTATTCAGAGAAACTCACTTTGGCCCCTCAAAGACACAAATGACAGGTTATCAGGATATATATCTATCTCCTTAGGTATCAAATATGAACTCACCACCCTAGGGTCCTTTACCAGTCAAAGGAAAGACAGACATGTCCTGAGGGAATTTATTTCATTATAAAATGGACGTCAACAGTAAATAATAAGATTCACTCTGGATTTTCTGCTTTAAGACATCTAAAGTTACGCAAGAGAAATCCCACCAAAAGCAACAGAGCCCAGATTTGATATAAGAGTAAAGGAAGTGCTTTCATAAACAATCTGGCTGTTAATAGTCCTTTTTTCTGATTCTATTTCTTTTTTTTTTCAAAAGATAGAGAGATATGAGAAACATCATGTGAGTAAATATTTCTATGAGCTGCTTGGTATTTCAAGTAAACAATTTTTTTCCTGTAACATCTAGATAGGAATGAGGAGTTAATTGAAACTAAAATTTGGTCAATTTATCCAAAGAATTAAAAAAATTCCTTAACTCTTTTTGTTTCTTTGGCAGTGGATGACACAGTAAAGGAGAATGATTCTGAGTAAATGCCTCTCTCAGATAGGAAAAATGCTAACATCAACATTATGTGCATGTCAATAACCATCTTGTAAAGAAAATAAATACAGGTACCTCTAATCGCATTTAATCATTCTTCTGTGCAACAGTTTGGGTTTTTTCCCCCTCTGTGTTCTTATATTCACTTATCACGTATGCTGTCAAATAACTAATTCTTTCTGACAACTGACAATTTAAAATAAAGGTATATTACAGGAAGGTGAGTGTCATTGTTTTCCATGAATTTGTAAGAGCTATGAACAAATAGGACAATTCTAAAAATAGACACATAGATTATTATCATAAGCCCTAACTCTCATGGCTACTTTACAGGATATCTTTGGGATAAAGTAAGTACAAAGACTGGCATAACTGCTGTATAATTTAGGGTATTTACCTCTTATAAAACATTAGATAACTTCTTTCTGTATTTTATGGAAACCAGTGTAGAATTATAAACTGTACTAAGAAAAAAATTCATGTAATAACACTGCATTGCCAAAACTCAAGTTATGCTAAGTAACCATAATTATAGTCTCATCAGAACTGAAGTGTTTCAAAACACCTATAAAATTTTGGTGCCTCTGCCTACCGTTACAAGCAAATAAATCCACTGACTTAAGTAGCAAGAACCTTTAGCAGACTGAAATAAAGATGGCAAGAGAAAAAAACCCCAGAAGCCTCAATTGTTAGGATGCCTAGTGAGACAAGAAAGGTTCTACATAGCAACAGCACTTTAAGTATGAATAAATAGCCATAAAGTTCGCTGGTACTGCATGGAAGCTTGCAGATGGCAGATGAATTCATGTCTGTCATGTTTTTATAATACAATGACTTTTACATATTGCTGCCAGATGGAACACAGTTTTGCATCTTCATTATAAATCTCAAAAAAACACAGCTTCCTTCAATGTGTTCCCTATATTTGAAACAAAAGCAAATTCAGAGACAGATTTGGGAAGCTAAAGCAGATTTAAGGAAATATAAATTAAATCCTCAAGGGCTTCCTTGTTATAACTCAATTCAAAATAGTGGAACTCCCCATGTGTTCTCAGTTTTTTAGGAAAATCACGGAAGGTATCATACAGATTTCTATACAGGGAGAACCACATGTTCATTTTAAATATAAATACATCCAAGCAGTTCCAGAAGACCTCTTAATTGAACTTAGTATTTAAAAAATCTTTTACATAACATAACGTTTATTCCTGCTTCAATAAAACGTGGTATCTATCCCACAAGCTCAGATGGTAGGAGTGCAGTGCATGAAGCATAAACGCATTTAATCATTGTTGATAGAGAATATCTATATATACATAACAGAAGAACCTTGCCTTTCCCATTGTGATAAACAATGCCTAGACAGACCTAAAATCTAATTCAGATCTGGTTATACCAGCTTCTGTAGAGATGTACTATGAAGAAAGCACAGAATTTTTCTATTTTCAATGTGTTCCTGCATCACACCTGGCTTCCTTCTGTGTGTCTCATCTTTGCTTCTAATCCTAGTTGGTGTTCCTATGAAGCAAATAACTCTGATAGCAACAAAGTGAATTATATGACTGTAGGGAAGAATATTTTCCCATTCAGTGGTTTCTCACAGAGTCTAATTTGACAACAAACTTGAGCTGACTTCTCTCAGAAAGCCTCAAGCATTGTTTATATGCAGATAATTCTGTGTGTGAACCCATTAGGCTTTTATGACAGTTATAATCAAATATGATTCGGAAACCTTCTGGCTTACTTGGATCCATACTTACATTGTGCTTTGTGAGGTTGGAAATGTTACTTGCTATTGCTTGTAGCCAGTCAATACAGTCTTCAGCAGAGAGACACTGAATTATTCCACTGCAAACCCCATCCACAGCAATTACTTGGAATGCATTTTGCCTACAGACATATCATAACAGATCAGGTCAGAAGAAAATTTTATCTTTTCTAGCATATCATCTTAACAATACTTGTAAAAATGCTTTTCTTTCAATTGCAATGAAGGTCAGCCAGTGAACACTGATAAAATGCTGGTTTTCCTACTTTATAAATATGACATATTAAAATCAGTCTAAAAGGTCAACTTAGGCAATATTAAGCTTCCATAAGGCTATTAAAAATTCCATAGTCCAGCTCCACATAACACTGACCATCAGGCCATACAACCTCAGAAGCTGAACAAGTGATAGGGCTGATTCATATCTTAGACTTAATACTTTAATACAGCAGGCTACAGAGAAGGAAAGTGCATTGGAAACCATAGGCAATAATTTGGGAAATTCAGTGAATACAAGTATCTTTTTTTCAACACCTTTGTCTTATTTTTATAATACAGTGTCTAAACACATTTGGATTACTGTCTGGAGGACCCTTGTTGGCTGCTCACACTTATAGAATTCTTTTTCCCTTCTAAACTACTGACTGAAAACTTGGAGAACTCAAATGTGATCAAATAGCATTAATGATTTTGTCAATTGCACTTCTGATCATTACCAAAATACACTCCTGCCTCTGCCTCTACCCTCAGAAACGATCTGGGCACATATACAAAGATCTATCATGCATTAATATACTGATTTTCCACTTCCAGGCACTGAGCAATTATAGAATAAGAGAAAATTTTTCAGATGCTAAAGCAATAAAAAAGCTTTATTTGTGAAAAGCTCTTGTAAGGCTCACAGGTCTCTGTCTTCAAAACCAAAGAAACTCAAAACCAATCCATATCCCAGAGTAGGAGATTACTGAACATACAGAGAATACCATGTTCCACTGCTGACGTTCTGCTACAAACCCAACTGTTGATGATCAATTCAAAGTTAAGATTAAGTACGTCATTCTGATTCTTTGAGAATGGCTCAAGCAAAGTGCCTGTTATCTCCAGGATAAAACTGAGTGTCACTTATGACAGCTTCTGGCACCTGAAGACAGATACCAATTTTTAAAAGCTGCTTGTTTGGGCTCTTTTACCTCTTAAAATTTTATTCTAGTTTCACACAATGTAAGGCTAATATTTGTCTTCATTCCATCCATGTTGAGAATAAACTGTTTCTTCAGTCAGGAGAAGCAATAGAAATGAACTAGAGCCAGCCATGCCTTTGCTTTGAGTGTTCTAGCATGAGAACCAGCTTCTGCAGGATAATGAGGCTTATATCAACATGATCTTTCAGGGTTCTTTGGTTTATTTAAATCCAGCAGTTTAGTTGTCTTTCCTATGGGGTAGTGATTTTTCTTTAAATTCACAACAATACCAACCAAGACAGACTTCTTTCAGACTAAAGTTTTGAGGAAGATTTATTAAAAGAATCTTCAGGTAGTGTTTCTAGCATATTTTTATTTTATCCTTTTTTTTTTTTAGATGGCTATAAATATAAATAGTAAATTTTTCCAGAATAAATTTTAAATCCTTAAATGAAGACCATAGCATAAGCTCAAAATTGTTGATTATCTCTTTTAAGAAAAATAACACTAATTTCAGGACTTGCCTTGTTTCTACATAGTATATCATAAATCAAAGCAGTGATCTAAAAGACCTATTAATGCATAACATTAATACAAACACAAAAACCCCAAATTCAGTTCTCATGTACATATTTCCCTTGGACTACAAAAACAGTGAATCTGGTGCATTTGGGGTATCAGATTGTTCCTACTGTTCCTAGGAATTTGATCTGTGCGAGTACAGAATCATTCATCCATAATGTTATTACCGAAGTATCAACTCCAAACCACTCAAATATCAACAGTAAGATACATGGTCACCTAATAAATTACTTATTAATGTGTCTTGGCAATAGATAACCTTAGATTACTGTAATAGTACTTTCTTGATTATGTCTACCACCCCAAGTCCATAATACCATGCAAACCTGAAAACACAATACATTAAATATATATTTTGTACTAAACTGAACAACTAATAGATTAATCACTTTATAATACACAAAAAAAAATACAAATTGAGAATGAATAAACACTTATTCAACTACACATTTCAGGTTCTGGGCCTTCTGGAACATTAAAGCTATATTTGAAAATAATAAGCTTTGCAAGGTTAACCTGAATGTCTTCTAGAATTCCCCATGAATATCCTCCAGAATTTATGTGTCCCAACCACTCCACTGGAAAAGCTAGAACATGATTATGAGGTGTAATATTGTATGTGAGAACAATATATTTCCCTATCAAACTCTGAATTATAAAAAGTCATTAGGCTTTACATAGTGAAAACGGCCTTGTAAATACTAACTATGTAAAATGTAATGAATTAACTTTCATTTCATGTTGCTTCCTTATATTACTTTTAATATCCTTTCTTTTATAGTGATGTTTCTACTAATCTCTTACAAAAGTATCTACCTTTCTCTCATAACAAATTCTGAGAGGGAGTAACATTTAAAAATATTTACAGCAATGTAAAACAGTCATATAAACTATCTTGCTAGCAACATAAATTGTTGGTTCTATGCTTTAAGAAAAAACCCTCTCTCATACAGATCCTGCATTTTTGGGTTTTTTTTTAAGTTTATTTCATCATATTAGGCAGAATAGAAGGACACAAGCAAAAAATATCAGAGTAGTTTTTCAAGGTTTAAGTATGAGTTCAGGTATTTTGTTTCATATTACTATACCTTTATTTTCTAGAAATTATATCAGGTATATCATTACTACTTAAGACACTCCCTTTGTTATGTACAAGTTCTATAATATGAACCTTAAGCTTATGTTTTTTTATTGATGGAGAAGACTGAATTTTAAAACCCTAGATCTATGAACAGCTGTTTATGGACTAATATTACACGTAAGCAGTTCTATGCAATTCAGTACCCTATCTGAATTATACAGTAGAATAGATCTCAGATTTGACTGGTATGGTTTTGGGTGCTTTATGCTTCATTGTTAAATAAGGAGCTGAAGGCTTTCACATAATTTAGTGAAACACCTCCTGCCTCTCTGGTGACCTGATCCTGCTCCAGTTCAGTTCAGCCAAGAAGCCTTTGTAGCCTTTGGTTTCCACCTTGCCTCCCTGGGCCAGCCACTGTTCCTCAACAGAGCGAGGTTCATGCAGCCAAGTAAATATGATCCTGCTATTACTGGTCAAAAGCTGCAGGCTGGCTTTAGCTCAGCAATGATCTACAACAGGTACTGCCTAACCTGCACTAATTTCAGCTTTGTGAATAGGAGAAATGGCTGGCAGAGCTAGGCAGTGTAATGCTAAGAAACAACAGCCCTAAGAAGCAACTGAGGAAGTGGACAGCTTTTGCGCAACTTTCAAATATTTACTGAGTATCAGTAAGAAACAGTAAAATTAACTCCACAAAAACCCCAAACAGATTTAAGACTTCTCTTACCCCACTTTCTGGGGTTTCATAAATCCACTCATAGGAAATTCATTAGAAGAACAAATTATGGAGTAACCTGCTCTCTACCTATACACAGCTTTCCTACAGATAATGTCTTTACATACTAGAGCTCATGGAAGTATTTCAGTATGAGAACTTCGTTCTTATAGATAAAGATGATAAATGAACCCATATAATAGCTAGATACTTAAAATTTTTAACAGGTATGATCTTATATACTTGCCTTGTAAGACTTTGTACTTTCAGCTAATTTCATTTTTATTTCATTTCTTTGCAAACAGTAATCATTACAGAATGTTTTTTTCTTTCCTCCTAATTTCTTCTGATTTATTATGACAATATTAAACTAAAAAATGTCATGTTCTAGGTCTGTATTGGGTCTTTCTGAAATGAATTTTATTTTCCCCACAGCAGCCTTCATAGTGTTGTGCTCAGTATTGTTAGGTAGAAAGATATTGATTACACAATAATGTTTTGGCTAGTGCTATGCAGTGTTGGCACAGCATCAGAGCTGTTGCTCCAACATTCCCTCCTCACCAACAGGTTGGGGAAACAAAATCTTGGGAGGGGAAATAGCCAGGAGAGCTGACCCAAACTGATCAAAGGGATATTCCATACCATATGACATCTGCTCAGCAATGAAAGCTAGGAGAAAGGAAGGGAGGGAGGGCATTAATTAATTATTACACTTGTCTTCCAGAGCAACTATTACATGTACTCAATCCCTACTTCCCAGGAAGTGACTGAACATCACCTGCTGATGGGAAGTAGAGAACAAATATTTTGGGGTTTTTGCTTCCACGTGTGGCCTTTGCTTTTGCTTTATTAAACTGCCTTTATCTTGACTCATCAGAATATTTCCATCTTAGTTTCTTCCCCTCCATCCTGTTGAGGAGGGGAATGATAGAGAGGCTTGGTTGACACTTGGAATCCAGCCATGGTCAACTCATCACAATGATGCAATAAAGTTAAACCTCACTAAGAGCTTCGGACAGCTATCCCAGTGATTGTGACAAATTTGCAATGAAATTAAATGTTAATACATGCAAAGTAAAACACGGGAAAAAATAACCTTAGCTATTTGGAAACAAAAAAAAAAAAAAAAGGTCCCTACTGTAACTATAAACATAAAGCAAAGAAGTACAAGAACTGAAAGAAGCTTATCAGTTCAGGCTCTTGCTCATGGCCCTCACCTGAGTACGGTTGCAGCTACTCCTGTGCCTGGACATGCATCCCACAGATTTGGACCTTCAGACTGACTTCCCAGCCTAAACTGAGCCCCAGCGGACCATGATGGACTTCTCTAAAGACTGTCCCTAAGCCTCCTCTGTTCCTACAGGGAGCAGTGGGGTAGGATATTTGTCTGCATGGACAGACAATGCCTTGTCTGGCCTCACCATCACTGTCTCTCTTGGCTTATCATCCCCATGGGGCAGCCAGCCCTTGCTGCTCTCAAACAAGATTACTTCACCCAATGTAGGTATCAGATGATGTATTTAACACAAACAGAAGGAAATGCATTTTAAAAATATAATCACATTGCAGAGCTCAATGCCATAGTGCATTGCAAAAATCAAAGACATAAAAACAAGCTACTTAGAAAGAAGCTTTTGAGGACAAGATCATTAGCATCTATTAAATATGATGATGCATGTTTCATCTCAAACTGTAAAAGGTGCTAAGCACTAGATGCAAGTAGAAAGATCACACATCATCTCCTCACTTACCAGGTCCCATCTGATGTCAGAGGAGAATATGGGCCAAGGTGGACCTAGAAAGACCTTTATGAAAGCTCCTATTTCATGTCTCTGTCAGCTGCCATGGAACTAATAATGCAATTTCTCCAACAAGGCAATTCCCTAGGGCATGCATCTGTCAACCAAGAAATCAAGTTTCAACCTTCAGAACTTCTTTACCTGCACAAATCTGATCCTGGAAGGTACTGGGAAAATCGTGAATGAAGAAGTGGAATTAAACGAAGATCACACCACCTCTTCTCCCACCTAAGTCCTGGTGATGCTGGCCATGAGGAACATGATAATGTATCCTGAAAAACATTAAAATGTTCTTCTCAGTTTTGAACTTCATTTTAAGTACTCAGTAGATTTAGAAAGAATGAGGTAGACTTCAAAGACTTATATTTAATTTGGCAGTGTTCCATTTTTTCCAAATCACTTGTCATTAGTTTTAGTGAGCACTGGAAAGATTCTGAATAGAACCTCTAAATTATTCACAATACAACCATAATTCAGTTGTTTCCTGTGGCTCTGTACACATTTACATACGTATCTTTTCTAATGATATCACCTCAAACACGGTAATTGGGAACGGAATTTAACATGCAATAAAAACTGTCAAAATTGTCAAAACTACATGCTGAAGTGATGAATATTTTAATTTTACATACTTACAGAAGACATTGTTTATATGAAAACTGAACTTTATCATGTTTATGATGATATCTACAGAGAATTAGTATTTAAACACTTAGAGTCTAATTTGATCAGTATTTTTACATGAGCCAGTGTGTGCCCAGGTGGCCAAGAAGGCCATCAGCATCCTGGCTTGATCAGAAATAGGCCAGTAGGACCAGGGCAGTGACCATACCCCTGATTTGGCACTGGTGAGGCCACACATTGAGTGCCATATTCAGTTCTGTGCCCCTCACTCCAACAAGGACATTGAGGCGCTGCAGAATGTCCAGAAATGGGAAACATGGTTGGGAAAGAGTCTGGAGACAAGTTCTGTGAGGAGCAGGTGGGGGAGCTGAGGTTGTTTAGCCTGGAGAAAGGAAGGCTCAGGGAAACCTTATCACCCTCTACAACCACCTGAAATGAGGCTGTAGCCAGGTGGTGGTTGGCCTCTTCTCCCAAGAAACAAGTGACAGTATATCAAGATATAAGTAAAATTAAACCTGCTGATTTACGTTATTTTTAATCTCAAATTTCATACTTTTTCTTACTGGTATCTTCTAGAATATAAATATTACCAAAATTAAGTACACCTTCTATTTTTCTAGAGTATGCATTCTGTGTAAGATCTATGGAATTATAAAGCTTTGAACTTTACTTTTTCATATATGTTCACATATCTTTTATGTATATGAAACAAAATATCACGATAAATATGTTAGCTGAGCAGCAAGCCTTTCATAGGTAGTTCACTTATTTAAAACACTGAATTTCTGGTGAGAAATTCCACAGATTCAATAAAAATAAATAAATTATTGGCTAGGAAGATTACCCTAGGATGTTGTTTTGAACATCTTGAATTTTTAATGTTTTCTCTCTGCTTCTGAGAACGTTTATTCACCTGTGATTAAACTTAGGGAAAACATGAAATGCAGTAAAGGTTCAGATACAAACTTTAGGCCTAGACATGGCTACAACAAAAATGTTAACCCTACCTTTAGACTGCATAACTCTGTGAACTGTTGACAAAAGACAAAAGTCTTGTGTACTCCAAGTTCTGAGTCAAAAGCCTCCTTCAAGTGAATTAACAGGACTATAAATTCAGAAACAAGACTGTGGCTGTACATCACAGAATCATGGAATGTCTGAGTTGGATGGGACCCACAAGGATCATCAAGTCCAACTCTTGTCCCTGCACAGGACATCTCCAACAATCTCACAATGTTCCTGAGAGTTTTTTCAAATTCTTCTTGCCCTCTGTCAGGCTGATGCTTTGACCACTTCCCTGGGGAGCCTGTGCCATTGCTCAACTATCCTCTAAGCAAAGAACCTTTCTCTAATATCCAACCTAAACCTTGCAGCCACAACATTCCCTTGGGTCCTGTCACTGCTCACCACAGAGAAGAGATCAGTGTCTGCCTCCCTTCTTTCCCTCACAAGGAAGTTGTAACTGCAATGAGGTCTCCCCTCAGTCCCCTCTTCTCCAGGCTGAACAGACCAAATGACCTCAGCCTCTTGTCATATAGCTTCTCCTCCAGACCCTTCACCATCTTTGCTGATCATTAATCAAAATGTTGATGAGCACTGGGCCTAAGATACAGCAGAACCTCACTAGTGACCAGTCACCAGCCGAAATTCACTCTGTCCACTACAACTTTTTGTGTCCAACCATGAGCCAGTTGCTCACCGATCATGTTTATCCAGCTGTCATAATTCCTCCTAGGGAATATTCTGAGAAAAAGGAAGAGCTGTGTTATAAGAGTTGTACATAACTTAGGAATTCATAGTGAGGTTTGGTTTTATGAAGAGCTCTGTTCCCATGACAAAGGGACATGTCAGAATCACATCTTGGCCTTCACTTGAAAATTTAATTTAGGGAATTATAGACTCATGATACTAGATTATATTATTTCAACTGAAAGAAAAACACTTATTTTCAGTGAATTATTGTCAGTTCAAATGGAAACTACAGCTCATTTAGATCAGTTTTGACACCTGCAAAAAAAGAATTCACAAATGAAAGCATGCTTTTTATCATAAAAGCAAAATTAGAATTGTAGCAGCTAGTTGAATAAATCACCTTAGGATCAACTGACATAGCCTTTTTACATACATATATACATACCTATATAGACTCCTGAGACAAGTCTGCTTTTGCTGTTGCTGCACAAGTTACATATATTTTTATTGTTATTTGATATAAATTTTATTGGTGTTACTATTTATAAATTCTACTTCCTGAAATGTTCATAGTTCTGAAGGGTTTTCCAAATTATAACTGTATTTAAATCTGTGCTATTGATATTTAAATCTGTGGGCTGCTATTTAAAAATTTAATAGAAAAATATGAAAGTGCAGTAAAACAAGATGGAAACTAGAAATACCTGCTTAGTATGGCTTAAATTTCAGGTTTTAAAATATTTTTTAAAAAATTATGATCTATACTGGTTTATTTTTTCTCTGCTTTTTCTATTTTCATCTATCACAAAGCCAAATACTCAGCAAAAAACCTTTAGAACTATATAAAATAAAGAAGATTTTGCATTTTCTAGCTAAGAAAAAATTTTAAAGTCCCTTGTTGCACTTCAAAGGTGTCTTTTAGTAAATATCTGAACAGACATCTGTAGCATTTTATCCCAGAGACACTCTGCTGCATATTATCCCACTTTAGGTAAGGTTTTAAGTACACATTACCAGAAGTAAAACACTCTCACCTTAAAAATAGGCAAAAACATAGACCTAATCATCTTTTGCCAAAAGCTTTAGATAATGCATGTAATATAAGTAATGGAAACTACTATCAAAAACTTTTCTTACTTTTTTATAAATAGATATATTTTCATTTTCAGAATTTTAATTACTGTGCAAAGAAAAAAATGTAGAAGGAAAAACTTTCGCAAAAT
Source organism: Taeniopygia guttata (assembly GCF_048771995.1). Taxonomy (NCBI): domain Eukaryota; kingdom Metazoa; phylum Chordata; class Aves; order Passeriformes; family Estrildidae; genus Taeniopygia; species Taeniopygia guttata. Next base: position 111,420,219 of record NC_133026.1, on the reverse strand, counting down.
CCATACTGCCCGAGTAAACAATAATCACATGCATCCAGGCACAATCTCAGCTGTAATAATTTGTCACATTTTAATCCTGGCCAGAATTTCTGGCTACTCTTTTTTCCTTTATTAGTACTCCCACTTAGCTATTATATTATAATTATTCTCCTGTGTAATTCCATCAAGCTCTTACTGTGTTGTTGGGGTGGTAGTTGAGATGCAAACCACTGTCACACAGGGGAGAGGATGTGCCACTGCTTTGGTCACTGGGAGCACCTAATACAAATACAAATTCACAAGAAAGTTCTTTGTTAATTTGTGATGACATAATTCAAATTTGCATATGTATGTACGGATTCTCCCCAAACACAAATAACTTCTATCATATATAACATTAATTTACTTTCTCCATTAAGCTAGTATCGTTTTTCTGGCTTGAATGGATTGCCTTTGTAAGCTATATGGAGGCTCAAGAAAACATTTCCCTCTGCTTTGGTTAAAAAAAAGCTAATGTCTGCTTGGTAACAAAAAAAAAAACAATGTTTCTTTCAAATTTGACAGTAAAAAGGAAATGTGTACTTTCTCTGTTGGTTTTTACTTGAAGGAATTTGTTAGATAACCCTTTTGTTACTCTCAGTGCAGTTAACAGTTCTAAGTGTTCTTGTAATGGTTTAGGAAACTAGAGTGCTACACCTCAAAAGTGACATGATAGGACCCATGCAAATGCACATTCCTGTGCATCACTCAGGCTACTCTGTGGTGCCACAGCCTCTCCTAAAAGAGACAAAAGTACTGGGATACATTTTTATTTAAGAATACAGTATTCTGTTTTTTTTCTTGTTTAGTTTAAATTTAATACATAAGCAAAAGAAAATATTCCATCAAATGTTTGTATAAAATGCTATTTCATGATTTTGATTATTTAATTCCTACTAATTTAAAATCAAGGGCTCTAAGTATTGAAATAAAATATTTTTTTTTCATTGCTTTAAACTTGAGCAATTTAGTTCACTCTCTTAGGGAGCAAAAAGCAAAAGGAAAGCAGAGGTGGCAAGAGGCACAGGCTGATATATAAATATGCTTAGATATGCTGCAATTGTCTATAATTATGCATCCACACTTACAATTTAATATAATTAAAGGAAGACAGCTGTCTCCATATGATTCTCATGGGGCAAGTTCACCAAAACTCAGTTTGGACTAAAAGAAAATACTTTTAATTCTGGAGTAATTTATTCTTAGGTAGACAGACATCTCCACCCAAGCCTCTGAATTTTAAACAGCAAAGTCCTCTAAATATATACACACAATCTCATTTTCACATTTACGAGAAAAAACTCCCTGGGACTAGCTGATGCTGCCCAAAAAATTGATTTTAAATACTCTGCACCAGGATATGAGCTATTGCAAACTAATATAATTCTACTGTTTTACTCACAACTTTACTGATTCACACCAGCCAAATGCTTGGTTATCTGTTTTTCAACCGTAGATAGCAATTTTTCTCTTGAGGTCAATGTTAACACAAGCTCTGGCAATAGGAGCAACTCATATTTAGACTGCAATGCTGATTGTAAAAGCTGCTGTCAATCACCCCCAATGCACAGTAGTTTCAGAAGCTGCAGGTGTTCATGGGTATGGAATTGAAGGTTCTTTGGTCATGTAATAAAGGCTTACATGCACAATCTTCATTCAGCGGCAGTTTGAGAAAAGCAGGTGCTCTTTTCAGAAAGGACACAGTTAGGGTCACTTCTTCCCCTGCATTGCGAAGGACTTGTACCTGGAAAAGAAATAAAGACAGACACCTTGAAATAAATTTATCACCAAAATGCATTAGCAAATGTCAGCAACACCACACAGCTCTCCCATACTAGAATATAACTGCTTAGCAGTTTATTGCAATTAAATTTGTTTGACAAGAAAGCAAGATGTAAAGCTTGCTATGGGCTTGTCTATTGTGTTCCTCGCCACACATACAGTGAATGGGGTGAGGGGGGCATTACCGTCCTGTTTTAGTACTGGCTTTGACCTGTGCTACTGCAGAACTTGCTCCTTGAAACTATTCATCTATGTAACTCCTCCTTTCAGGTCTGGAATCATCCCCCCATACATGTATGCATTTAAAAAAATAAATACATATTTTCTCTTTGCATATATATTTTCTCGTCTTATAAATCCTCAGCCAAAACAACAGCAGTAGTTTTCACAGCTGTACCATAATCCTATGAGCAAGTCCTTCTAACACTCAGAGTTAAATTTAGCTGAGGCGCTCCAGCATGGATGAGAGACCTAATCTTCATCACAGACACAGAGGAAAAGAAACTATTTTAAGCCTTAAATCTTAGATAAGCACAAGCTTAGGTTTTGCCAAAGGGCAGCTTGAATTTTGGACACAGAATGTGCAAAGCACCTATCCAGCTGGGAATACTCTTAGCCTTCCTGTACTTTCCCACTAGTTAACCCTTTGGCTTCTGCTCATCTTTAGCTTTTGTGGGGTACAGCTGCAGACACCCCAAACATTCAGCAGAGTGAGGGACTCCAGGCACCTCCCAAGAGTAGCAGTAAGGAAGCACAAAAGCAATTAAGCCAAATGCTGTATGAAACTGCTGAGGAGGAAGTTTGAACTGGCTTATGAGAGCCAAAAAGAACCAGATCTGTTTCAGAGAACAACCATTTCCTGTTCTGGCTCTATAACTTCAAAATTCTTCAAGGGCTGATTTAATTTGGGTGTACAACGACAGAAGATTGCACCATGCCTTTCTTTGAGTGACTGTGTTCATACTGTGCAGACAGCCAGCTCACAGGCAGCTGAGAGCTGCTGTACACAGTGAGACATTAGGGAAATATTTTAAACTAGAACATATCTGCTCCCTTTCTCCTGTGTAGCTGGTTAACCTACAAGTAACCAACCCTTCTGTCATACTGCTGCTTGCGAGAAAGCCTTGTAAATAATTTATGAAGTACTGCTATTCTTTAATTATGCTTGTCAACAATCTACTCAACAGATTTATTTACATGCATGTGTATAACTATACATTGGGATGCTTTCACATGGAACCACTGCATTATGCTGTAAACTTAAAGCAATTCTTCAGGAAAAAATGTCAGCTTTGCTTTGAAACACAATATTGCCTACTCCATGCTGCTTGCCACAGAGGACTAACAATATCATGACAAAATATTTGATTCAGTAACTGAAATTTTAGGGTCTTCATTGTTTAAAATAGCACAGTGGTTGCCAACACACATTTTGCAGTGTAATATGTATTTATATGTATGCGTGCAAATAAACACAGAAACATCACAACAGATTTAATAACTTATACTGCATGCCAAAAACTTCATCTGTAACACAGAATCATAGAATCATTAAGGTTGAGACATGAGTCTCTTTGATGAGCAGTTCCCAGTTCTGATGCATTTTCTATCTCAAAATTTGTAAGCAGCAATTATTTCTTAGAAAGATGACTTGTAATGTGCAGAAAAGTAGACCAAGACTCTGAAGTCCTGAATTCAACCAGAGATACCATCCTATATCCTCAGCCACCATAGAAAATTCATTATTTTCCTCTCTTATGTAGCAGTCACACAGTTCAGAGTAGTCAGAGCCAAAGCAGAAACTTTGTGTTTAGAGTGTTAAGAAACTTTGTGTTAAGAGTGTGTACTGTCGAAACATTGTTTCAACAGATGTGGCTAGACAAAGTGCAGGAAAATACAGCTACTCTCTCTGCTGTTAAAAAAAGGTATTTCTTTTTACTCAGGAACAGAGAATAAATAAGTAAAGAAGTTACAGCATTACTTCTTTTAATTTATAAAGTCACCTTTTAAGATAAGAATAAGTGGATATCATCTGTGAAAGAAGCTGAGACAGTAACTGCCCTAAATCGTTCTTCCCAGAGTCTACATGATTTCACTTGATAATTTATTGCTTTGTAGGGCCTGCAAGGGGCCATAAGTAGCCTACTGTGACTTTTTTCTCTAACCTCTCTCCCCCTCACACCTCTTTATCTCATAGGATGAAAACTTTAAGCTGGAACACTTTTCAGTGGAAATCAGCAACACTTATTCAGTGAACTGTATTTTGGAGTGTATGAAGCATATAATCCAGAAAGTGACTAGATTTTGACATGCGGAATAAAGACTAAAGAGAGATAAAGGATTAAAAGAGAAAATTACTAGGTAATGATTACAACAAAGAGCAGATGAGTTATCAATTCCATTTTGCTTACTTTCTAGTTATTAACAAAGCCATTCAAGGAATAAGGTTAGGTGAAGTAAATGAGAATTTTAATTACTTTATTGTCTTTTTCTAGCTTTCAGTTGAAAGCTTTACTGTTATTTTACAGTTTTTGTCTTTAATTTACATATGAAATGAAAAATCAAATTACTAAAGATAATGCTAGCCACAAATAACAGTATCAGTACTGAATTTAAATTAGGGCCTCATTCCCACTGTGTATAAATGGTTAACAAAATTCAATATTACTGAAACATAGCTATATAAGTAAAGAGATTTTCAGTTCATTACTGCTAATAAATAAGCCGCCTCTAAATTTTCATAAAATAAAAATATTTAAAGCATTCTGCAATCCTGGTTGATGGCAAGTGGAATATGAGTCGACAGTGCCCTGGCAGCCAGGAGGGCCAACCATGTCTCCTGGGCACAGCATCTCCAGCTGGGCAAGGAGGAGATTGTCCTGTTCTGCTCTGCTCTGCACTGGGGCAGCCTCACCTTGAGTGCTGGGGGCAATGTAGGGCACCACAATATTTAAAAAGACATCAAGCTATTAGAGAGAGTCTAAATGAGAGCCATGAGGATGGTGAAGGGTCTGGAGGTGAAACCTTACGAGGTCACTTGGTATGTTCAGCCTGAAAGCGAGGAGACTGAGGGGGGAACTCACTTCAACACCCTCAGGACAGGAAGAGGAGAAGCAGAGCAGGTACCAATCTCTTCATTCCCAGGACCAGTGACAGGACTCGAGGAAACAGCATGAAACTGAGTCAGGAGAGGTTTAGTTTGGCTGTCACTAAAAGATTTTGCACCAAGACAGTAGCTGAACACTGGCTTCCCCAGGGAAGTAGTCACAGCACCAAGCCTGACAGAGTTCAAGAAAAGTTTGGACAACACCCTGAGGCACAAGTTATGATTCTTGGGCTTGATGTTCTTGATGGGTCACTTCGAACTCAGCATATTCTATGATTTTCCCTAGTACATGAAAAGATGTAACTAGACCCAACCTGGACAATGTGAAGAAGAAACTTATTTTTGAGGGAATACTAATTTTGATTAAATATAAAAACATGTTTTCAAAAATTTCAAATCAACAATGTAGCAAACTCCTAAGATGATTTTTATCATATATCAAGAGTTTTGCAAAGGTGAGAAAAATTCCCAGAGCTAAATCTAAGGCATATTTGTATAACAAAAATTTAACTCGCTAGTAGACCTAACACGTCCAATTCCTCATTAGGTTATATATTCCCATTGTATGCCATGGAGAATCTCCCTTCAGAAGAGATCTGGCAATTTCTAAAGCAATGTATCCTAAATTGTAGAAAATGCATAACCAGACATCACTAAAAAGATTTGCTTATTGCTCGTATCACTGAAAGGTAATGATCTGTTTTATTTTCAAAGGCTAAATAGACTATTCAAGATAGTCTATTTGAGGCTAGTCAAGATACATTTCTTTTGTTAATATTGTTGAGATATTCTATGAAGCCTCAGATTTTAGGCATATGAATTTACCTATGTCAAGTTTTAATTTTTCTAGTTAGAAACGAATAATAGTAACACTTGATATGTTGATATAGAAATTGTATGGATTAAATGATGAAAATATATTTAGTACTGCTGCTACTACTTTATTTAGCTTTATGTTTTATTTTCAGCTACTGAGTAGTACCAGCTATCCATTTGTTGGTGCACAGCATCTAATGTAGTCATCCATGTAAAAGGAAGAAGCCATGACACTGAAAAATCTCAACATCTCCTCATCAATATTATGGCTATATTAAATTCCTGGTGCAGTTTAAAAAATCATATGTGTATATATAAATATATGTAAATATGTATATATATATATATATATATATATATATATATATATATATATATATTTAATTCAGAATGAGTTCATGTGGAAAGAACTGCACAAACAGAAACATTAAACATTGTCAATAAACTTTCTTATACAAAGTATAATCTTAATACCAGTAGGGCCAAGAATTAATTTACTTCTACCATAAATAGCCCTACATAAATTTAGGTTGTTCATGAATGAAGTGAGATAGGCAAAAAACCCAGTTGTGCATATCTGAGCCAGTAGCTGTGTGAAATAGTGACATTAAAAGAGTCAGTGTTTCTGGAGCAACAGTGACTATATTTCTATACAATTACTGTAAAGAATATAAGGGGGCTATTTGAAAAAGTAAATTTTATGGTGATGTGTGGTATTGCTGTAGAAAATATCTACATTATAACAATGCTAATCTGAATTTTTAATAATGTCTACAATTATACTGCCTTTTAATTTTATAAACCTTTTTACATTCCCAGTTCAAGAAAACATTTGAGCATATGCTGAAGTCTCTCTCAATATATTCAGGAAAGCAATAAAGCATGAAGTCCCTCTGACTTCAGTAAGTATTCTTTCCTGAATAAGACTGTAAATTCCCCCTCAAATTACCAGTGAAATCTACCCACCAATAAAGTGGTAAGGATTTCAAACAGAACACTTATTTAGATCCCAAGGTCTATGTTCTCTTGAATTGAAGCAAATTTCACTTTTCAGTTTTTAAAGAAAAAATAAATTTATTGGTGAATACCTTGAACTATATACATTGGGAAAACAGACATAACACACAAGTATCAAGTCCATCAGCATATAACAAAACACAAATTTTAAAACAATCACACAGAGGTCAAAAGCTTCATGCACACAACTGTCTTGAATTTGTGTTTATTTTAAAAGTCAACTGCTTTATTTAGTTAAAGTGCCATGTAGTTAATACAGAATTATTAGTAACACATCAGTGCATAGTGAGTTTTTAATTCCTATGATCTATTATTTATCACAGTATTTTCCAATAATTGAAGTTAATAAAGAAATATAATATCAAGAGATATCAAAGCTTTTTTCCTTCAGAAAATGTCTCTTTCTAATATACATAGAGAACTAGAGAACTATTTTATTACAGAAGTTCCTACCCAGATTGCACAACTAAAAGGATACTTCAGACTTAGTTTGACACTATCACAAATGTACATTTTAAATTTTTGCTGTCTGACTCCAAAAGCCATGTGAGATATTTAGACATAAACTCAAAGGGCTGCACACTAGAACTGGGGGCTATCTCAAATAAGGGGTCAGGAACTGCAGGGCAGAATGGTGCACTTCCCAAGAACACAGAAAGGCACACCCTTCTATTCTGAGCTCTCTACTGCTTGTATCCTGCACTGTTTTGAAAAAGTGTAGGGGGATGCAGTAACATAGGAATTTACAGGAAAGTCACCCTCCAGTACCCACCACTAAAGACTTATTCTGAAAAGTGCAGATAGACGTTTATGGACCGGCAAGATAACACAGCAATGGAATTGAAGCAGTGCTTGCTTACTGAATGCTCCAGCTACTAAGGCACTACACAAAAGATCATTTCAGAGTAACGTACACAGAGATTCAGGGTTTGATGCTTTTTGACAAGTCCCACCAGACTGGCCACTTAGAAGGAAAATTACTCTTGATCCCAGGTGACAGCACATGTTTTAGCTAGACCATTAGGTAGTTTCTCAGATGTACAGCATCATACCAGTCATAGATATATTCAGGCTTCCTTCATTGATCCTTGCTCCACCTGTTTTCACAGTCTCATGGGCCTTAGTCACAGAAGTACCAGAATATGCAACCTCAAAACCATTGTATAAAGCATTATTAGAAAACTAAGTAATCCTCCTTTAAAAAAAGATTTTATCTTCTTTCAAGCCTACATGCCATGCTACTTATATTAAGTAACACTGAGACATGTACAGAATTTCCTTCACAGGAATGACTAAAATAATCAGATGTAAGCAATATGAATAAGTGTAATGAGGAAGTAGAAGAAAGAGATTAATTTAATAAAAATTTACTGAAAACATAATTAACCTACAAAATAAAAAACATCCACCAGGTAATAGAAGACCAAATATAGATCACCCAGAGGACATAGATTCCTGCCAGTTCTTTCTTCAATGCACAAAAAAAAATATGGTTTCAAACTTTTAAGTCTAACACTTGTGGAATGGAGCGCTTCCAAGTTTGTCTAAAAGATTTGACAGCAGCTTTCTGAAACTCTTTAACCTTCCATATGTTCCACAATCAACACAAAAATGTTTATTGCTCTTTCAATCAGAATAGTAGTATGCTGCAACTAATTATTGCTTAGCTGCATGTTTATGCTTTGAGAAACAATATAGCAGTGCCTTAACAAAACGTATCAATGCAATAAAAAATATTAAAAGAAAATTCTGCAGCATTTTCCTGTTTTTCTTCCCTTAATCTTAGTATCAATAATATCACACATAAAAATACTGCTATAAGCGCCTAATTGGCATTCTTTAGTCATGTACCCTAATTTTGAATTCTGTTTCACTAAAAGCTGTATGTACTGGTCATTGCTGTTCATATTAAATAATTAGAAGGCCATTACTCCAATACACAAACTTTGAAATGCAAGGAATTAAAAAATGCTATGTCTTCCAAAACTGAGAACACACCCTGGAGGCCATGACTCAAAGGTCATATGGGACATCATGGGTCCTTTAACTGAAACTTTTCATACCATATTCTGAAATACAAAAACTAACAACTTAAATAGATTCCAACTATAATAAACTATTTACCATGATTGCCAGTATATTCTTTGAATCATCCCAACTGGTGGTTGATTCTAATGCAAATGTTCATTTTAATATCAAACAATGGGTCCTGTTAATGATTCTCAATCTATGGACTCCTACTTGTGTGGGACTGTGGTCCATAGAAGAAATACACAAAGATGCATTTAATAGCCATTCAGCTTTACGTGATAGACATCTATTCAGGACAAGAAAATACCTATGAAAACACAAAAAAAACCCCAAAATCCAAAGAACTGACAGACTTCAAGCCAAACTCTTTCCAAGCTTTATAAATTTTTTTGGTGTATCTATTTGTAGTGAGTACATGCCAGAGTTCAGAATTGCCTATCTTTGTTTTCACATTATCTACTCCATGAATGGCTCTACTTCTCCAGGATTATTCAACTACAGTAACTGAACTTTGTAGATCCACGGTTTTACAGAGTTCTCCACTTTAAACACTCACAGATGTTCCACTTTTTAAATGTGATTATGTATTCGGCTGCTGGGCACTTTCTCTCTGTCAAAGCTAATTCATGAACACATATTTTTGAATTAGATATGTAATGGCTTCCAAAATAACTGGCCAAGAGGAACAAGATAAATCTCTTAAAAACACTGAAAATGACAGAAACACCAATAGAATTTTTTCCCAGTGTGGTTGAAATTAAGCAGCATGTAATTTACAATTTTTTCATATCAAATAGGAAACTTGAATACTTTTGGACAATAAAAAAACTTTAAGATATTTAAAGCCTGTATAAGGAATAGTGTGGCCAGCAGCAGGACCAACAAGGTCACTCTAATCCTGTACTTGGCTCTGGTGAGGCCGCACCTTGAGTGCTGTGTCCAGTTCTGGGCCCTCAGTTTGGGAAGGATGTTGAGACACTTGGGTGCGTCCAGAGGAGGCAACGAGGCTGGTGAGGAGCTTGGAACACAAACCCTGTGAGGAAGAACTGAGAGATCTGGGGGTGTTTCACCTGGAGAAAAGGAGACCCGGAGGTGACCTTAGCACTCTCTGCAACTCCCTGAAAGGTGATTGTAGTCAGGTGAGGGGTGGTCTCTTTCTCCAGGCAGCAACTGACAGAACCAGAGGATACAGTCTTAAGCTGAGCCAAGGTAAATATTGGCTGGATACTAGGAAAAAACTTTCTTACAAAAGAGTGATAAAGTACTGGAATGGTAGGCCCAGGGAGACGGTGGAGTCACCAGCCCTGGATGTGTTTAAAAAAAGACTGGATGTGGCACTTAGTGCCATGGTTTGGTTGAAGTGTTCGGGCTGGGTTGGACTCAATCATTTTCAAGGTCTCTGCCCACCTAGTGATTCTGTGTGATGTGTGATTCTAACTGTGTATTATAACTTCATGGCACTTACAAAATCCCCACTTCTATTTAGGCAACCTGCTCAACCCCATCAAATGTTATAAATCCACAAACCTAATTCTGGTTTCAACTCGTTTGATTTACATGTATGTCTCATCTTCACATGCAACACACTTTCATTACAACTGTATATACGTCAGTAAGCCGAGCTCAGAAATTTACAAAGGAGCCAGATTTTGTTTGGGATCAATTTAATTGACATTGTCAAAAACAGCTGTTGACTAAAGTTTCTTTGGGAGAAATGTGTGAACCACTTGAGCAAAAAAACTCCTACAAAAATGGGAGAAGCATTTACACCGGTGTCGCAACAGCACCTGCTGACTTCTACACAGCTTTCCACAGGTTTGCACAGCATCATGTGGGCAGTGGTGTATACAGCCAGATGAATGACTGGCTTTCCCATCAGTCTACAGAGGATATCTTAATTAAGACACAAGTTTTTTGGACTTCATATAATTGGAAAGCAACCATGATGGAAGACTATGCTGACAATGTTGTTTGGGCTTTTTTTCCCCTTTCAGTTAATTATGGAGAATATTCAGGAAAAGTTGTCAACATCTGTAGCACCTGTAACACGTTTTAAGCAGACTCCAGAGGCTTTGCACATTTACCCTCAAAGATGCATGACATAAAAATGCAAAGATTTTTTTCTTTTAAGCAGGTCATATTTTAATACTTAGACAATATGCAGAAATTCTTCCTACTCATCATATCTGCACAAAACCCTTGTATAATCAATCTTTTTTACTCATACAAATAGTATCATTTTAGTGGATTTTATAATATAAATATAATATAAAGTGTTGAACATAAGCCAGAACTGTAATTTACTAATTATTAGTAGGCTACCAACCAATTCTTGGTGGTACTATTCTCTAATAAGAGTTTCAGATAATAAGAGATCAATAAAATCATCTTTAAATGAAAGCACAGAAATTTGATAAAACACATTCTCTTGGACTAAAAAAAAAAAAAAAAAAAAAAAGGATTTTTTAAGGTATGTATAAAATACACCAACTAAATATCACATCACAGATTTCCCCAATATCTATTTAAGCCAGCTTTTGATTACCATCCATCAACATGCAAAGAAATGAGAGACTATATGGGAATAATACTTTCTGGTCATAAAAGCTGCCCCAGACAAATAAACTCTGTGCTGTATACAGGTCAGAGATTCAGTCATTAAATTACTCATAAATGAAATGTGAAAACCAGCACAACAGGCAATAATATCAGTATCTGTTATGTAGAATATTAAGATTTGGCTTGTGACCTGCAAGTGTTACAGCATACAATGCATAATAATGCAATGAGTATTCTAGGAAAAAATAGAGTGCATAATGCATGATCTCTCCAACAGTGTAAGAGAACACAACATAATCCAGCACATAATCATGAGCTGAATAGAATAAAAACATTGTATATCATCTCTCAAAACCAAAAGCCATGTCAGCAATTACCCATAAAAACCTTAGAAGAATGACCTAGTACTTATGACTCTCCACTCCCTATACAAAAGTCACATAAAATACAAAATATAGCAAAAAGCTTAAGACATTACCAATGTTACATAATAAAAATAATCAGTATTTACATAATAAAAAACAATTTTCCATTTATCTGCATGATTCCTAGACTTACCCAGTTACAATTGGAATGAAGAGCACTAGAAACCCTCATATGAATGGATATGTATTTTTCTTTGGCTAGAACACATTATACTAAAAAAAAAAAAAGCTTCATACAGAAGTGCTGCTTTTTAAACTTCTTTTTTTAAGAAAGGGTAAAAATCAGAACAAAGTAAAAAGTGGATTTTTTTTTTTCCTAGTAAACCATGACAGAAACTAGACAATAACTTGGATTTAAAGTCTGGGTCTGGGGGAAAAAAGAAAGATCATTCCCAGAACAAGAGTTTGCTCACACTAATCCCATTGCAAGGCTCAGGTCAAACACATAGCTAGTAGCAAATTTCACATTTACATATTCAATATAAAATTTGCTGTTGGCAAATATGACCTTAACACATACTTTCCATGAATAGTCACATTAATCAAGCACCAGAATATAAATGCTCATGAAAAATGAATAAAAAGTGGTCCTAAAGAGTTGGAAATCAAATTCTAATTCTATATTTGAATAAATAGTACTCTACAAACCTATTCCTATTTGTTCAGTTTCAAATTTTATCAACCTCAATATGAGAAAAAAGAAATTCCTGGAAAAATATGTATTTGAAGTAATGTTTTAGATCAATATAAGCAGTTAATTCTGCTAAGCTTCTCAGCTGCTCAGGATCTAATCTCTGAGTAAGATATTTTAATATTCAGGGAAAGTGCCCAGTGGGAAAAGTTCTCAGCTGAGAACACATAAGAATTCTGTGATTCTGTAACATATTTTTATGCCATTTAATGTAGTGGTAGTTTTTCTGCTCTAGATTAATTACACTGCATCTGGTTGAAGTTGAGAAAATTACTTTGTTCTTCAAAAATATTTATAAAAAAGGAAGTCCCCAAATTAATAAAATATGTAAATTCATAATTTTAGGCAAATACACACATATTCTGCTGAACTGAGATCCAATATAATTATAATTTCAAAATTTCAGAAATCATATTTCCTTAATATTTTTAAGATAATTTTCATCAGTGTTTAAATTTGAAAGGCAAAACTGGATTTGGAGGTACTCATGCTGTATTTTAATTAACTGGAGAACATTGATAGATATTTTGGAAACAAAAAAGATTAGCATACAATTCCAAAAAAGTATAAAAGATAATTTGTATTTCAGCACAATGACAAAAAACTGCTGAATTACAGTTTTAATCAGTTTATGGCATGAGGTCTTTGTAACTTTCAAAATTAAGCATAAATCTGGTCTATTAATCAAAACTGATTTAGGCTACTTATCTGATTGCAACCCTTATTTTACCTTCTCTTATTTTCTTAATTAAGGAATAACACCACAGAAATCCATTCTTGCCAGCAGTTAATTACCATTTGAGACTACAAAATCTTATAAAAACAATAATTTATTGACTATTATATAGAGTGAATGTGTTCTCTGAAACAAAATTTGCAACATCAACAATAAAAGAAAACCACAATGATTTGTATAATTCTATTACCTCGCTGCTAGGTTATTATGCCAGAATATTACAAATGAATGCACAAACTACAGGCCTCACTTTTAGAAAGTCCAAACCCCTCAAACCTTAATAACTCTAGTTTTACAAATTTCTCTGTGCTCTCATATTCTATAAAAATTCAGAAAATAAGAAAAACACTGCTGATGCTACACAGCTCCATGATATCTAATGAACAGATGCTTTGACTCAACAAAGCATGCCCCCATTTAGATATCACTTTCCTGTTGAGATATAAAGATCCTGGATATTAAAAGCTGTAGCTGTAGAAGTAAAATAAAAAATGTAAATGTCTTAAAGCTTTCAATTTACAAAGCTCCAAGTGTTTTGATTGGGGAAAAAAAAAGAAAAGAAAAAAGAAAAAAGAAAACTTTGTTTTACAAATTTGTTGCTGCCATTGTGCAGGTGATTCACTTTACCCTAAAACCTCACTTACTGATTGATGGAAAGATGCTTTATACAATCTTCTAAAACTTGCAATCTTTCGTGGTGATGGATATTTAAACAAAATATTTTATTTGTTAGCATTCATTATGCTAAACTTTAGCTGTCACCAACATTTCTCCACAGTCACTGGTTCAGAAATCACACAGGACCTGAATTGCAGAGGGGACTTTGAATATGTTTTGTATTTGATTTTCCATGTAAAGATGACTGAATTTAAAATTTTAAAAGAACCTCAAGACATCTGAGAAATGGTGGAGATTTTGTTAAACATGCCTGTCTATTAATTTACCATAGACTTACTTCATACTCACAATACTCTAAGAAGGGAAAGCATTTCAGAAAATCTAGAAACATTCTTATTACTTCCTACTGCAAGTCAATGCTTAAATATGGGAGTTTTTTGATGTAGAACAATCCCTTGAACATTCCTTTTAACAGGTCAGCACAATTAGAATCTGTTAAATGCTCTCAATCACTACTGGCTTGACAAGGGCAAGTGAAGTGGAATAGAGCTATGAACATTTCCTAGATCACATTTAAAGATATATGTCATTATCCTGGCAATGCCAATTCAGCCTGAGGAGTGAATATTTCCCATTTTGCTCAGGAAAGTATTAACAGCACAGGGAGGTAACTCTTGCAGGTGTCTGCACAAAAATCTAGAGAACGTGTAACTGTTGTAATTTTTACTGAAGAGCTTCCCTCAGTAACCAAACCTTCACAGAAGTTCTTCTTGTGACCTATTGAAACTCTTACTATTGCAAGCCGTTTTACTAGTCACAGTCTTTCAAACCAGCTAACAAGAAATAGGTAGTACCAAACTGAACTTGTATAACAGCATCAGTACTATCAGGGCAAAATTTAAAAAAAATTAAAATCCAGAAATAGGCCCAGTGCTGACAAACAGATACCAAAACACCAGTACCATACTGTACCATACTAGTGTTGAGAAGTATGGGGTGGGCCATCTGGAAACCTCCATGTATCTGGCTGGAACAGGCCAACACTGGATACTATTGAAAAATTATATAGAGTCCATTCTCCTTTCCTCTTCCTCCTCCACCGAACAAACTGTCAAAAGACAAAGACCCAATGTAGAGAAAAAAAAGACCTAAAAATGTGCACAGGTGTTAGATAACCCCTGGATTAATAGGTTTTTTTTCCCTGGAACCCATCTAATTTTACTATAGGCAGAACAATGAGATTTCTGAATAGTTAAATCAGGTATTTTAACTGCTGGAAAGTTGTCAGAAGACTACGTGTGTGCACTTTTGTACTTCTTTGAGCATGCCTCATACTTGTGACTCCTCCTGGCTAGTTAAATAAGTACACCTGCTCCAGTCTTCCCACTTCTCTCTCTGGTCCACAACAAGCCATGAGAAATACAGAAGTTGCCTTTTGGAGGTGGACATTTACTTTCATTCTATATCACATAGTTGTTATCTCTTTAAAGAAAACAAAACTGATTCCAGTTGGACAGTATTTTTAGTCTTTATGAGTAAATGAAATCTTCTTAATAGTGACCAGAGAAGATAATTTCCATGTCCATAGAAGTGTTCATTTTTCCTACATTAAGAGTACATTGGAGTGTTTTGTGTCTGTTTAATTTTTCTGCCTTTTGGAGGCTATGCCCAAAAAGAAAAGCACTGTGTCCCTGAACTAAAGTGTAATTGAGGTTTTAACTCCATAACTGGGAGATGCTGTGCAGAATGAAATATTTCAAAAACTCTTTTGGAGGGTGAAGTGTACTCATGTACAAATAAACATGAAAATATTTCTATTTGCTTCCTGAGGAAGCAGAGAAACCTGAGCCTTTACAGTAAAAATATCAATGTAAACAAGGACACAAACAAAGCATATTTGATGGTACAAATTTTAAATCCACTCCTCAACTGTTTATTTTCTTTCCAGCTCAGGCTTTCAGAATTAATAGACCTGTATGACAAAGGAGGAACCAAGGACAGTTATTTGAAGGATGTTGTGCTGTAACTGGTGATTCAATCTTTCACTCTCCCGCTAAACCATAATGGATTTTTGCTTTGAGGACTGTAGCTATGTAATAAGGAAATAACAATATTAATCATGTAGGCTCGGTATTAGTCATGACGGAATGTTCTACTCCCTTCTATTAAAACTCAGCAGTAATGACAAGTAGTTTTAAAAGATGAAATCTTAATAAAATGACTAATAGATCTACAAGTATCTTGAGAAAAAAAAATGAAAATATAAATTAGGAAGACTAGCAGCATACTGAAATATTTTAAAAGTCTAACATCATAGTACTTAAATAAATTCAAGTTTTTACAGAGTTTGGCACAATTTTAAAAATTGTTTAAACACTAATAAAACATAGCTAAAACCAAATTAGAAAAGCAGATGAACACACATTAGGAATACTGCTTCAGGATATATCCAGATTCCAGGAATTTCCACTACAGAGCTGAAAACAGCTGAAACAGGCTATTTACAGCTGCTAGGTTCTTTTCCACTTGATGGACACTTATTTCAAATCAGTGCTGAAATACTTGCCAGATTATTATTAGCTCAAATTCCATGAGCATTAGGATATTCAATAACAGGTATTTTCATTAATTATGCCAAGATAGCTAAGGCAACATCAGTTTACTAATACTATTATTATTATTTTTGTAATTACTCAAGTCTTAGAGAGAAAACAGCAGCTGTATGGAAAGAGTAAAAGTATTGGATTTCCAGAAAGTTTATATTTCACTTTTAAATTCAGAAGTTAAAAACTGCAGATTGATTATAGTCTTAGAAGTACTGACTGTGCAACTTCCACATTTAGAGTCGTCATTCTGTCTAGAGGGGAAAGGATTAAATGGCTGTGCCATGAGTTATAAAGTGCAAGATCTCTGCAACATGAGAAAGTGGTAATCTGTGTTTGCAGGTTGTTGTTCATGAAACTGCAAAATATTAATGCAGAGGTGCTTTTCTATAACAGATTCAGAAGTACTTAATAAAATTCAGAGAGCTAAATCCGATAATAATCTAGGTCTCTGTTTCATAGTTAAGGAAACAAAGATAAGATAAAACCGTAATTTACCAAAAGACACATCTACAAGGTCAAGATGGAGTAATATTTCAGATCATTTGGTTTCCTGTCTTAAAAATACAATTTGCTCATTCTTACACTTAAAAACATTTATGAGAAGCATTGCCAAAACTATTAATAATGAGTTTTGAAAATCAGTTTTAATGAGACTGTAGTTTTAAAGAGAAAGGCCAGAGTAAGAGTTTCATTAGCTGCAGATGATTGCAGTTAAGCAACAACAATCCCTACACTATCATTTCCATATAACATAAATGACTCATGGAGAGTCAGCACAGTTACAGCCCTGCTGTGAATGTTGAGAAAAGGGAGAAACAAAAGATTCAATGCAGTGCATGAGAACATCTCACATCAGGTCATGCTTCTGGAAAAAATGGTGTCTTGTGCAAAATGCAAGCAGTGGCTGAATTGAACCACAGTCTACATATTGTAGTACCAATACATAAAATCCACCAAAGCCTGAATATCTACTCTGTCTTTATAGCCACCTGTGACTACATGAGCTTTTCCTGTTACTTTTCAAGGAATGCCCAAATGCCACTTTAACTGACACATGCGAGCAGTCATTTTACATTTGAAACATTCCCTGAATGTTCCCCAAATAGAAGAAATAAGAAATTACTCCATATTCATAGTCATTTAATTTCTTCTATTTCCTATGAGAAAAAAACATATGTTAAGATCCAAAAGATATGTAACCATAGTTATTGATATTATCTGAGATGTTTTATTCGCAACATTAAGAACAAAGACTAACTCAATCATCAGCTTTCATTCAGCTGGAATTCTACCTTGGCTCTAGACAATTTGGTGTACTACAACCCTGAGCAGTAGATCCAACAAAAGGTTTTTTGTAGTATCCAGCTGAACTGACATACTCTCCTACTTGTAGCCACTCACTCTCTCCCAAAATCTTGTCCATTTTTAGTGACATGGTGGCTAGACCCAGAACCACCAAAATCATCCATACCACAGTATTATATTGGTGCTTTTCTATCCATCTTTATGTTTGGACAATAAATGGAGTTAAAAGCTAGAACTACATTAATTTCCAGTCTTAAGAATAATGATATCTATTACGGTGTATAACCACATCCACTAGGTGTGTGGACTGACAAGCTATGCATTGTTAGACCATATTAATTAGACAGAAGCCAAAACTCATTGATCTGTCTGTGAATATTCATTATTTCAGCCTTTTAAAATTCTTGTTGAAAAATTTAAAGGAGAGTCTACTAAAAAAGGAATAATTAAAACACCCTCAGTAAAAAGAGCACAAAGTTGTGTATTTAAATAGATATAGTGGACTCTTCTTCTAATACAAGTTCATATTGCATTTTTTTGGGCTGAAACTGCCAGTTTGAGAGATGTTGACAGATATTTTTTGTGATTAATTGCTATAGTTTATTTTTTTTTCTGCAGCCTCCTCCTGTATTGGCACTACATCAGAGAGACCATGTCTTTACCTTACCACATAAGAGCACTAAGAATGAAGCAGTGTTATGCTGTACTCAGATGGGGCTCTTTAAAACCCAGGAGAAACAACAAGTTGACAGTCAATCTTTGACAGAAATTCCTCATGGGCTTTCATAGTATGAACAATATTTTCGCCTTCTACTAGCAGAAAACTAAGCTTAAGTGTTTCACCTAAAGCTAAAAAAAAAAAAAAATCAGAAAGGAACCACATAAAGAGTTCCAGTAAGGTACACTTAGAACTGACTAAACCTACCTATCTAGGGTCCATCTGTCTGTATTTCTATCTATCTATCTATCTATCTATCTATCTATCTATCTATCTATCTATCAAGTCATGAAAGACAATAAAGACAACAAAGCGCTCCCAACGTCAACTAAGATCACTGTACACTGGGGAACAATTCTCTCTGCTATGAAAGATGCCATGAGTTTGAATAAACTACATAATTTTGAAACTCAAATCATTTTATATACATAGCATGATTATCAGTAAAACAAGATGAAATACCAGGGTTGACTAATCATCAGTTTCATACAATAGGCTGCACTGATTATGCCACAGATTTTTTTCACTGCAGAGCTATGTAGATTTGGCATATGCTTAAAAGGTTTCCACAAGCAGCAACCCATTTTGCATGTAGGAAAATAATAAATGCTCATCGGAGTCACACTGTAGATGCAAGTCTGAATTTTTTACAGGTATCTTCAGAATTACCGACTGAAAAAAATTACCCACTGGTTTACAATGAAAATTTTCTAAGACACTAAGACAACCCAAACACTAACATATCCTTACAGAACATTGTACCTGCTAAGCCTTAATTAGGTACAGAAAAAATCAGAACTAAACAAAGCTATGAGTTCAGGCATCCTGCGGAGCCATTGCAAAAGTGCCTAGATGCAATAAGGATTGAAAATTAAGTCTCAACTCCTGTTCAACTCCCTGCTGCAAGCAACTCGGCTCCACACACTTCTATTTACTCTATATTACCTTGAGATTAAAGCTACAGATCCTGTATTTGATAGAGACCCCACAGGACAGCAATCCTAGAGCAACTCAAGCTGCAAAGGACGTGCTGCAGACAAAACCCTACCTGTGACTCCTGCTGGCACACCATTTGATGTACTTACTCTGTACTGAGGGCTAAGCCTAAACCCACAGGTTACCAAACAATGCAGAATCACATATATTACCATTATTGCAGCTTTACAACAAATCTACTCTATAAACACGTAGCATATAACAGTGAATGTTTCTGAAAAAAACTGATTATCAGAGTTCATTTACTTTGGCTTTTTCATTTATATTATATATCTATAACTCTTATGTATAATTTATTTTATGAAATATCATATGAACATTTGATCCTATTTAAATATTAGTCAATATTTGCTATTAAATATTAA
Organism: Taeniopygia guttata; assembly: GCF_048771995.1. Lineage (NCBI taxonomy): Eukaryota > Metazoa > Chordata > Aves > Passeriformes > Estrildidae > Taeniopygia > Taeniopygia guttata. Next base: position 111,400,430 of record NC_133026.1, on the reverse strand, counting down.
AACTTATTCTTAATTAAAATAAAGATTTAATTTAAAACTTATTTGCTTCTTAAATTCCTAAACCATTTGCAAATACATAAATGCACATTTAAAACTGGTAAGATACTATTTTTTTTTTAATTCATAGAGTATTACCTACAAGGAGTTTAAGAAGATTATGTTAGATAAGTAAGGTATAAATCAAAATTTAACATGATAACACTTGCTACTCTGTGTTAATCCCCCCCTTTCAGCTTTTCCAAAACCTCTTTTCCTCCTGTGAATGGGTTTCAACCTTATCATAAATACCCAACAGATTTATGTATCATTTTGAGGGTTTAGAGAATGTCTCAGAAAACAGAAAATAAAATCCTGATGTCCTAACTAATTTTCAATCCACATTTGAGTGTACAAGGCTACTCTTTTAGTAATATCTTTCTCATGTTTTGTAGTTCCAACATTTAAATTCTAACATTTAAATCCCACTGAGAGATTTGCCATATTAATGCATATTAAACAGATCAACTGCAGTAAACTTATAAAACATTTACAACCTGATCATTGTTGCACAGACAAAACTTAAAAGCAATATAAATACAACTATTAAGCAGTATATTCAGAAGGGGGTATAATGAACTCTGAGGAATGAAGCAGGATTTCCAGTAGATCTCCAAAAGGAAACAAGTGTGCATAAACAAAAACACTGAAGAATAGTGCAGTAATCTAATCTTTCAGCCTGCATTAAACTTCTCCATCAGAACTACACCTGTGCTAACTCCTGCTTTCTATACCTGAATAGCACATGTTTGATGATCTGACACAGAGCAGAATGCTGGATGAAACACAATGAGTGTCCTTGAGTTGGCAAAGATTAAGAAAGAGAAGCCTTCAAATATGTCAGTACTATGTTATTTTTAAAATACAGATACAAATGCTATGGAGCTAAATAGGATTTAATGGAATTTCTTTGGTACTTTTTTAATTTTTGGCATTGTTTTCTGAAATAAAGGGTTTTCTGCTTCTGAAAGTATACAAGAAGAGTCAAAGAAAAATATGGCTAAAAAGTACATGATGCATTTAGCAAAACTGATTCACCAGTGGAACCAGCCTACAACAGATCTCTCAAAATTTCTTCTTTAGAAGGAATCTCCTTAATAAAATTTTATTTTATACCCAAAATGATAGCATCTTAACAAAAGGAGAAGAGCACCCTCACAAGGAACAGCCAGAGGATGAGCGGCAGATGGACAGTTTTCTCTCCATTTTTAAATAGGATTAAAAGTAACCAAACAACAAATCTCCAACATAGCGCAAATTACAGCTTTTGAAATTAAAATGACCCCACACAGCCAGAAAGGTGTAGGACTGCTGAAATTTGACAGCTATTAGCTGGAAGAAGAAATGCTGGAATTTGTACAGCTCAAATCTTCATAATAAAACAATCACCTTTAATATAGAAAAGCCTATCTGAGAAGAGCAATCACACATACTTAGGAAGGAAAGATTGCACTTTGTTACTTGTCATGCTAGAAGGTACAGGCATATTTATTTAGGAATAACAATAAAACAGCTGATGCCACTGCATTGCTATCAGCATACACTATCATTTCAGCAGCTACAAAAGACAAAAAAGTAGACTAAAAAACAGAAAAGCTCACCACTTCTTCATGCCTGCATTTTCTCACATTAATTCCATTAATCTGTTGTTAAAAAGATAAAGAAAAGACTTACTCTACATTTCATAAGCATAGATTTCATTTCACTTTTCTAGAAAAATACAGATAAAATGATTTGCAGTTTTACTCACCTGTAGAATTGCATCTCCTATAAAGAGCAAACCTGAAAGTTCCGCTGAAAACAGAAAGCATATTTTTCACTCACTTTGTACAAAACATCCAACATTTTCTGTACAAGAATTCTTATTTAATACTTTTGCATCATCTTTTAAAATTTCAAACAAAAACATTATAAAAACCCCAACTCAAAACTTCCAAATAAATTACTTGTGATTTCTTCTTTAAACCCAAAATACTTGTGTAACAGTGTTGCAATAAAAGACGCTACTTAGCCAAAGCACATGACTATGAAACTTCATCCATCAGTCACTAGCACCTTTCAGGCTATTATGGTAAGGTGGGGCATATTTTTCTGAATAGAAAATGACTGCTGGACTAGATCTTATTTACCTGTGAGAGATAATTTCTTACAAAGAGAAAAAAGCAACATAGAGACTTCAGGGATACTTATGAATAATAAATTTAATTTTTATGTTTTTACCTAAGATAAAGGACCCTTTAGATCTTGCATCTTTGATAAACTCTGATAAATAACAGGGACTATTAATTCTGGATAACACTTACATATACTGAAGAGCTAGAAAATCAATATTGTAAAAAAATCAACAGCCAAACTGAATGTGATTTTTAAAACAAAACTGCATCACAAAGACATTTATAAAATCTAATTCTACACTTCCTATTTTTAAACACTGTGTTTCATTTCAGAGTTATCTCACTCAAATACACCTTATAAGCATACCAGAAATATAACAAAGATTATTTGCTGTAAAGGCATTAATAATCTTTGAGACCATGCTAAGGGATATTAACAGATGACATGCAATTATTACCTAAATCTATTCCATATCAACATAGAAGATACTGTCTGAAAAAAGCTAGCACTGAACTTGATCCAAAAACTTTACATGAGCTGTAAAACTGGAATTAATATTGATGTAAATTATGGTACTCAAGTTCTTGTTTGATGGAATGGTCCTATTAGCTATATTTAACAACAGATGGTTAAATTAGTGCAGGACAGATATTGTGATTTACTTTGAGGCATAGGCTTTGGGTAAAACAGCATTTTCTCGATCAAAGTTCTCTAGTCCGGGAACACAGCATGACATTTTCTACATCTCAAGACAGCAGTCTCTTACAAAAGAGATGTCCTCAAAGCTAGTTCTGCAAAAATCAGCAGTATTTTTATTGAAAGCAGTAATGAAAATTATATCACAGCTAGGTATTGGGCTAAAAACAATGCAACAGCTACTGCAGCAAAAAAACTAATGACAGAAATAAAATTGCACTTCAGTGTGCTCAATTAAACTTAAGTATATCTTTCTTATTTTTCCTGCAGTGCTTAATAGCATTTTAATAGCTACTGCATGTAATATATGCCACATCTTTATGTATTAGTTACATGTATACTGAAAAGACTGTAATCATAAGTATAAATTCTTAAGGTTAACCTTATTGCCTGCCTTAGGGGTTCATTCCATGCTACTCTTTATTCTCCCCAACTCCCAACTTTCACATCTACCTTTCAGGATTGGCTTTTGGCTCTCAATATGCTGATTCTTCCATACATCTCTATCTGAATGGGTGAGTAAGAGATTTTTTTTTTATATACTGGCACATTTTAGTTGAGGAGAAGCTGAATTCTAGAATTATTGCATTACAGATGGAGGGAAATATTTCCAAGTTTGCATTTCTGGCCTTACAGAAATACATGCAAACTTAACAAAGATATTAAATACACCATATTAGTACTGGTTCACAACCTTCCTCCTTCATACTTGTGCACATCTTGAGCTGTTTAACTATTATCCATGTATCATTCCAATAATTTCAAAATCTTGCCAGTTAAATTAATACAGAAATTCAGCACCAGCTCTGTTACTATTAAAAAATGTATGGCCAAGACTTTATGCAGTAGTCAAAGTACTCTCAATACTACCAGAGTAACCAGGTTAAAAAGTCATGCATTCTCCTGCTGTGTTACCATGATTTAAGAGCCAAACATTTAATCTACTACAGCTTTCAGACAATAACTTCCGGGAAGTCAAAGCCACTAAATCATTGCCTTTTGTTAAATTTATGAAATATTTTCATTTTATTCATACTTTTCTATTTCTTTCCTATACTTTCTATTTATTTTCAAATACTTTCCTATTACTTTCCTATTTATATTTTATAAAAGTTTCTGTACTTTTTCAGAAAAAATTTCTGAGGAAGAGAGAGATCTAAAGACACGGGAGAGAAAGGGTTCAACAATAGCATTTGTTTAACACTGACTGAAGAATGTCAAGATTTAATATATCTTTCTTTAAAGGGAACATTAAAGTACAGTATAATAAGCTGATACCTAATACCCACCTCTTTGTTCTTTGGAAATCTTAGAAATGACTACTGGAATATTATGTTCTGCTCCACCCTGAAAACAAAATAAATGGCGATATTTGTCAGTCACTAAAAATATATTTTTACTTAAAGTTATATTTTACCCTTTCTCTAAATGCAGTTTTTAGAGAGACTGAGCAAATAACTGATTCTGCACTTCCTCTTTTTTTTAATGAATATACTGTGATTAATTCCTTACTGTCTCACATAAATAAGTTCTCAGTTGCCATCATTAGCTCAGGAAGTGAATTCAGAACTCTACCACACTCAAAGGACATCAGTTTCTTTGAATTCTGGAGAGCCTAATGTTTGAAATGTGTCCTGTAAAAGCAGAATGGGCATCCAACTATAATGGCAATCACACTGTGAACACTTAGTTTTCACGCTGGCAAGAAGGAGGTAAACAAAAGCACAAGAGAGAAGGTTTGGATTTTTCATGTCAAAAGCAGCCTTTATTTTTTTCTGTCTGTCACACAAGCACAAAGAGTGAGGAAAGCAGTGGCATAAGTAATAAGGAACAGAAAAAAGAAGCATTAAGAAATGGAACAGTAGGTGTTCAATAAACGGGGAGAAATAAAGGAAAACCAGATGATAGTTTCAACAGTCGACAACAATTCAATGCTGTTGCTTCATTCAATTTATCCTGTTGACACTGGAAATATTTATGGTGCTTAAGAACAAAGTAAAAAAAAAAAAAAAAAAATCTTAAATGAAAAGGAAATTCAAAGGAAAGTAAAGGCAAATATACAGAGAGACACAAACTTTTTCCTCTGACAAGAGCATCAAAGCATACACTCAAATGCAAGGTGTACAAATTCAGGTCACCAGAAACCAATGTCTGCCACACTGTTGTTTTACCTAGGAATGGACAGGTTAAGGGTTTGCTTACTCTTCTTTTCAGCAGACAGATATTACTTTGGAAATTATTTTTACTCTGTTAAGATGTGAAAAGGACTGACAAAGGTATTTCAATCCCTAAGGAACAGCATACATCCCTTCTTCATGCAATATCAAAGCATTTGAAACCAGACTCCTGCACTCAACACCTCTTTCTGTCATGGAATAAAGATTAATTTCCTGTGTAGCCACAGAATGTTAAATAGGAAAAATATTCCTTTTGCTAGTGGTATCAATGCAAATGGCCCAAAAAACAATGAGCTAAGAGGGATCTCAGTAATATGACAACAATTATATGTCTACAAGTAAAGTTCTCACATTGCATGAGATGAGTGTTGACAAGAATGGAACATATCAGTATTATAGCTTGTTGAATATCTTTCAATAGTTTTTACCAGAAGAATAGCAACAGTAAAAGCTGGCTTCACTGCAGATAATGAGTTCAAGATCACTAAATTAATAAGTTTTAACCTATATCCTCCAAAATTTCTAGTCACATGCAAATTTAATTTCTTCAAAACTTTTCAAACAACCAGAAAAAATAACTGTGTCACTTTCCTCCTAAGCTTCCAATATTATATACATGTTACACTACCCAGGATACTTAAAGCCCAGCAAAGAAGTGTGAGGTTTAAAACAGCCTCCCTGCCTCCTTAGATCTGAGACTCCATTAAAGTAGGAAATTACTTTTATTACTAAGCCAGCCTGCAATGCACACAACATGATTATTCCTCTCTCATTGTATTGAATCTACTTAAACCCATTTACACTACAGATCTGAGGAAGCTTTCAGTGGTGTCCTACTGAAGAGAATTATCTCCTCTCATTGCATCCGAGTCTGACCTGTATGAAGGCTTCTTTTTAAACTAGTAAAAGGATGTAGTACCTGCTGTGCTAAGAAACAAAAAAATCAAAACTGGAAACAGCAAGTAGTTGACCAATTATCTATACTCAGTCACTGTTAGCAATTTGTAGCAAACTGTGTATATTCTGCCAACATCTTGTTGAATACTACTTCAGGTTGACACTGCAGCCTTGCATCCTGCATTCTCCATACTTCATTCTCTGTCCTGTAGAGGAAAAAGTGTATGCATGTCTAAAATCCAGTTTTACAGTCTCAGGGGACACTCTTCTGAAGAAACCTCTGGGAAAAGAGGCAACTTTTTCACTGCTTTAAATTTTCTCTTCCTCCTGTACAGACATGTACTTATAACGTCACACCAGAGGATGGACAGAAATACATCAAATAGTGATGTTCAAGACTTAATGGCTCAAACCTCTACCAGACTCTAACAATGATCTTTGTCAAGCAAACTTTCTTTGTCATTTTTCCTTAAGCAGGGATAAGCCTGGAATGACAGCAGATGCCCACCTGCAGCGGTGGTCCTGCTAGAAGAGGCAGAGGAAGCTCTAATCACTGGAAGCTGTTTGAAGGTCACTGTCCTGAATGTTGGCCACTACTGGTGAGAGGTCACCCACACCTCCTTTCAAAGTGTCACATGATACACTCCTAAAGATTTTTTCTTATCCCAGTTTTTATGTGTGAGGGTTTTTTCCAGAAGTTTTTGACATATGAAAAATAGTGCACTTGAAAGCAGTAACTTTTATTGACAAACGCTGGGGGATTTTGGTTCTAAGTATAACAAGGAAATTAATTTTTTATCTTCTACAAAAAAGAGCTTATAAAAGATCAGACCAATTGTTGGACTTTACCATCATTTGCATTAAGACAATGTAGGGGACTATGACCTGATACCAAAAAGAAGCATTTCCACTAGAAAAAATAGCTTTAAGGTCTATGGACACTGAACTTTTTGATTAAATTGGAAAGTCAAACTGAATCTCAGAAGACCTCTGATGCTGTTCACCATTTTAAAAGAATGATCAAAACTGAGGCAGGATAATGGCAGTGTACTGAGTACTGGTTGCCAGAAGTCAGACTGTAACCAAAAACTTCAATTTGTTTAATGATCGATTTTGTTGCCTATTTATTCAGGAACACCACAGTCCAATTATTGAAAAATAGGATGTTCTTGCAGAAATCATACACTGAGCATCCTCTTTTGTCGAGGCTCTGCCTCTCAGACTTGTCAGAGATGTGATAAATGATTGAAATATTACACTTCCCAAATTCTGTCTATGTCCATGGCTATTCCTTTCTTAAAGGGCTGATGTTTAAGTCTTGGACAAAAGTCAACTTTACAATCAAGAGTTTTTCTTAAGCAGTTATCTGAATCTCTGATTTTTACAAATATAGTTGGATTACCCAGTTTACAGAAGAAGAGTTTCTCTCATAGAGAGGTGAAAAAAAAATTAGTTTAATTTTGGAATTATTAGGAATTTGTTCTCTGCTCTTCAGAAAAAGAATAATTCCAAGAGTTCACAATACTTGCAATGGGATATTTTCAAAATTTATTCAAGACAAAGTTGAACGGTGACTTCATGATAATGGCCCAGACCTGACAACTGAAACTAGGCAAATTCATAACCAAGCCCAAGCAAGTATTCTAAAGTGAGTGTCATTAATCACTGTATTGTTGTAATTAACACTTCAGATAAACAAAATCCTCTGACATACATCACAGCCAGAAAGCAAGTTCTCAAATAACCCCTATTTTTAGTTAGTCTGAGAGTAGTAAAATGACAGAAACTACTGTAGTTCGAGGGGCTATGAATTTATTGGCACAAGGAGGAGAGGCCTCAGTGCTTCTCACTCCTTTAGGGTGACTTGTAGACCTCTACTTTCTGGCATAAATTCAAAATAATTAAATTTCTATTTAAAATTAATCTTAATATAAGTTTTTTAGTAAAGATCAGGAATCCTACAAAACAAAACAAAATCAGAGCAGTAAACTTGTATTGATCTGCAAGAAGCAAACCATGATTGAATTTTAAACTGAAAACTGGACTTTTGGAGTATTTGGAACTGACAAGTCATTTCATGCCATAAATAAAAAGTCAGTTTCAGCATGTCTTAATAAAGTTTGCCTACTAAATTGAAAACAAATACTGTAAGTTCCCGTTCTGAGTTGTTTCTTAAACTAGTTTAAAATTATAGTAATAGAATGTATTAATTTTTAGATTGTTTTGGCTATCCAACTGCTTGTCCACCTTTGTGAGAATGTAAAATTACTAATAAAGAGACCTAGCAAAAAAGGTTCCACAAACACTGATTTTTTTTTTAAAAAATTAATTTTATAGTAATAAATCATACTACCTGAAACCTATCGACAGAACATCCTGGACCACAGAATTAAACTTTTCATTTTCATGATCTAATCTATGCCATCCAAGCAAGCTTGAGTCTCATTATTTTAAAGATAGCTCTTTGCTCTTTAATGATATTTTTGAAGGGATTTCATCACCTGATTGCTAGTTATTTTAAAAAATTTAAAATTGTCTATTCACACCTAAGTTTATTTCTCTTCACCTTTCTAATACTTTGGGTAATTTTGATCAAAATATCTATGATATAAAACAATGACAGAATATAAGTATCTTACTCTAAAAAGTTAAGAATAACTGAACTCTATTAATTTAAGCAAGACCATTGCATATTCTCTATTGAAGTTATATTTATAAATGATATTTTATGCAATGTACATAATAATTAAATAATGTGATCTTGAGACTGTCAGCAATGTTAATTCTAAATGATAACTCATTGTAAAGTATATGCAAAAATCAAGTTTATTGACTCTTGAGATGTGTTCTTCAATCATCTAAAGTCATTACTGTAAACAGTTATTTCTTAGCAGCATTTAAAGAAAACCTCATTTATCCATATACTTGATTTTACATTGACATTCATTACTTCATCATTATTCAATGTACTGTAACCTATAATGATACCGGAGCAGAAAAAAAACGTAAATGCTGTTGACCAAACTGATGAGAAACTTTGGTGACAAAATAGCAATTAGTTTTACTTGAACAGAGGTCTTCATGGGTCAACAAGATAACAATAAGAGCACAAAGACATTTTTAAAAATTAATACTTCTATTCAGTCACATTCTTATCAATGACAACACAAATGCACATTAATCCTTCTTATTAGTCATATATAAGGTCAATACCAGCAGATGTCATAGGAAAATCTATACTTTCACTTTATATTCATAATTTAGGCCTCCTTGCATGCATGTGAAATACACTTCATTTTTTCCATTGCTATCTTGAGACTGAGAACTGCTGTGTTTAGAAGATAAAATTAATCTTGTGTTGTCTACACTCAGACTCAAAGCTAAGGTAAGGTTTTCAAAATCATATATTACTATGACAAAAACTATTAGCCCTTCCTCCCTCTCCTAAAAAGGATCACCTACCCTTGTATACGTTCTTAAAACTTACTGACAAAAGCAAGAACATAGTAACATGATAAATTGCTGTCTGGGCTTGATCTACAGAAAGTTAAACAACACGAGCACGCAGTAACACTTTCTGTCCCACTAATGAATTGCAATGGATTAATGTGGTATTCTTTGTAGCAGAATTGATGATGAATTTATTGGCTGTTCCATGTGCCTGCCACTGTAATTTAGCATTCATTAATAACTATTTAAATTAGAGAGAAGCTGAACACAAGTACAGTCTACACAATTGAAAACACTTCACAACTCTTATGTCAAACCTTATTACAGAGTTGGTCAGCTTGAATTGTAAGGGAATGATTGCCTTCCATTCCATGGGGCAGCACAGTTATGGTTGCCTGCTGTAACAGTATCTAACATACAAGAATATGTTTCCTGTCTTGTTTCTAGTCCTCTAAAATAGTTTGGACTCACTAACAGTAACATAGATTATATACAAAGACATACTTTATGTAAAATGCAATAAATAGACCAAAAATAGCATCATACCTTTATACTTAATCCAAATCCTCCTACAGTCTGTCTTCTAATTGTTACTGTTCTTTCCTGGAAAAAAGAAATCAAGTTTTGCTAGATTTAATGTCTTCTGCCAAAACAACTACATTCATACTTCAATAAGTTTTTTCAACATTGATTTTCATTGTTTTAATGAAGTTCTGAGTTCCTGAACTGAAAAATCCCATGGAAGCCATGCTCCACAGGAAAAAGACAAAGCATGGAGGAAGAGATCCTGTCTCAAAAAAAAAAAAAAAACCAACCACCAAAAAAAACAAAAAAAAATCTTTTTTCCAATTCACACCATCTAGCAAGTACTGCAATGCTTAAAAAACCCCAGAACTTTGGAGTTGGACAGCTATGGTACAACACACACATTTCAGAGGTTAAGGCCTTGACTAGTCCTAAATTGGTTCCACCTGAAGGTTGATCACTACACGTTGAAGTATATACACTGTACTCCTGCAGTGCATTTCTCAATTCAGCTTCATCTGAAAGGAAAACAGTTTGTACATGCCAAGACCACTCACTGATGTTAACCAAACCCTAACAAGTGCACACATTGCATGAATTCACTTCAAAAAACAGTAATGATCCAAATTAAAAAAAACCAAAACAAAACAAAACCAAAGCCACTAGAAGCTAATAGAAAAACAGTCACTGTTGATCACATACCAATTGTTTAAAAATCATAATCCATAAAATCATAAATCCATAAATTTAAAAATCATAACCTACAACTATTGAAAGCAGCCCATCTTTTTCCTTTTATTGCTTGTCTAAAAAAATTGTGCTGTAACAACTGTAGGCTACTATCTGTCTAAGATATGAACATTTACAAAAAATACTTTTTTGGGTTTTTTCCTACTCTGTCTGTTGACTTTATAACTACAGATCATTTATAATTAGTACATTTAGGTAGTGGTAATATAATGTATTAGCAGATATACCAAATATCCAGATTCAAATATATCAATTTTATAGATTTTTGAATATCCTCTACATGTGGTCTAGATTTTATATTCATTTAATTATATCTATTGTATGGTGTAAGTCTGCATGCATGTTGCATTTAACTATTTTTATTTCAGCCCAATTAGCATAGATGGTCAGTGTCAGTCAGATTTGCATAGATCATCAGGAATATAGCAGTGACACAAATTATGAAATACATATAGATATACTTTTTTCTTCCTTACTTCATTTACAGGAAGGAAAATAAAGGATCTACAACATAAAGGTTTTTCCACAAAAAGGACATTTGTTGAAAACCAAGTCACTTTGTTTCTTTTTTCAGATTTGTAGCAAATATGAACTGAGTAACTGTGGAAAGAGCAAGCATAAACACATTGAACGTTTTGAACTGAAAGACAAAATGGATTGCCTAAAATGATACTACCATTGATTAATTTAGGCTAATGTTTGAAAAATTCATAATGTTTGCAAATATTTACTCTAAGAAAAAGGTATATATTTTGCTTAGAACACACTCAGCTGTGGCTCCACTGGGAGCTATATTTTTCCTGTAACTTCATCTTGTTTTCACCTCAAGCTTGTGTTGAACATGGAGTCAAGAACATGAACTTGACTTGTACACTCTAGTCAATATATTCTGTTATTTTTTGTTATACATGTTGAAATCAAATAGAACACACTTGTGCTAAGATGAAACTGAAAAATAGCAGCCTTTCACTGAACTGTCTTGAACTGGCAAGTGTTACATCAACCATGAATGGAATAAAGGACAACACACGGATTAAATTTCAAACAAAGCAACACTCTCAGTTAAAAACATGTAACTTCATAAAATTTGTAGTTCATGATATGTCAGTAGTCACTGTATATACTGGCATCTGAACATATTCTAAACTGAAGTAACATTTTTTAAAAACCTAATAGAAAACCATACTGAAGAATATTTCTGTCCTTGTCTTTCCTAGCCCAATATGCACCTAAGTACCCATAAAAAAGTACCCACAAAAAAGAGTCAATAAAATATCCTTTTTGGTTTTCACTCAAGTAAAGGCAGAATCAAGATAGTCCTGAAAACACCTAATCCAGGGTCTTCTGTGAGTTTGCCAGTCTTACAGAAAACTAAAAAGATTTCACATTGGAGTTCAGCATTACTTTCTTATGTGAAAAAAAAAAAAAAGTCATGCTAGCATGGAATATTTCTAAATAGGCAAAACTGCATAAAAGTAAGGAAGGAAACCATAAAAATTTCAAGACACTTTTTCAGTACAACATAATTTTTCAGAGGATTGTGTCTAGTATTTTTCTAGTTTTTTTTCTATCTCCATTGAAATTTAATCTTAAATATTTTGGGACCAGAGAGTTACTGAACTGAATTTCACTTCAAAAACACTGCAAACTAGATTCACTTGAGTCATGTGTAATGTGAAGGGAAGGCATTGCATTGTATTTAATCTAGGCTAAGTCAAAAACATCTCTCAGTCTTACAATAAAGAAATAATACTTTGCTTATTTGCAGAATTACATTTTCTTTACATCAAGTCAGATAACAATAACAAACATGCAAATTACCTTCAAAAGTACAACTCAGAATTACATACAAGTTGTATCTTTTTTTAGTAAACTATCAATAATCACATAGTCTGCAATTTAAAACCCCATATAAACCTTACAGTGAAGCAGCTTTTCCAGAACAGATAGAAGCATCAGACATTTCATACACCTGAATTTTTGTTTAGGATAAAGCCCCAGCTCTAATCAGCCATTGGTCAATGCAAATTTATTTTTGTAATCGATAAATTTCTGTAATCGATAAAAAATTAAAGACATTCAATCCTGGTGAGTCAAAGCAGGTGTCCAAATTAGGTATTAATCAACTTCATCGACTATAGCAGCAGGATGTCAAATTTAACTTGAGAAAGATAAATCCCTCCCTTTTGACTTACAAAGTAACTTGAATAAGTATTTTGATGATAGATACTTGATTTGAAGTGTTTTGGCAGAAAACTCCTTTGTCCAAGTTTTTTGGACAAGTTTTTTTTTGGCAGAAAACTCTTTTGTCCTACTTTTTGATTTGCATATGACTTATTATATGAAACCCTTAAAAACCCCAAATGAAGCTTAACTTTCTGTGCCATTTTCAACTCATGTGAATGAAATATACTTTGTTGGCAAAGCAATATATTTTAATGTATTTTTATTACAATGATTAATGCACAAAAGACATTTAACCAGCAATCTGAAGCAAATTATTTTGTTCTGATGCCTTTAATTAGCTTTTCAAGTGAACAATAACAATAATAAAATGCTTTTCTCTGGTCTAATAGTTTTAAGTTCTTAAAAATATTTTTAACTATTCATTAATAAAACAGCAAGAACTCTGGAGGCAAAAAATTTTGTACAAGTGATGAAGTGCTCTGAAGTATCCTGACTGACTATTTTGTTGTTGAGGTTAAAAATACTGGTGTTCTATTGATTCTCTATTAGTATTTTCATGCTTTCCCCTCTTTTTCCACTACATGATATTCTATGAATTTGCAGTGGTTTTCCAAATTCTAAGAGAAACTTCATTTCCAAGTTTACAAAATAAAACTTCATTGAGATGAAAAGATACTTAGTTCACTATCAAGACTACAAAGTGTTCTGTGAGCTTGTAATTTCATTTTCACATTTTTTTATCTGCATTATACCAAACAGAAGGAAGGTTAGAGCTCCTAGGACTCTTAAAAGCAAGATTCAGAGTAGTGTTCTAGCTGTTTCCTGGAACAGAACAAAAGTAGTCATGATTGTATTGAAAAACACAAAGCTGCTTCCATGCTGTCAGCATTTTCCATGTGTCTCAGAAAATTGACTAGAAAGGACAGCAAAGAGTTTTGCAAAAAAAAAAAAAATTCCTAAGATCTATGCAGTGAAACAGAAACAATGTTTTTGAGGCTTTCTTTAAAGAGCCACTAAAATGTCTTAAAATCCATAAGATCTTCTGGGGAACATAAATGCCATCATAAGGGAGATCAGACGTGAAGAATGACCATGTGAGCACAGAACAACAGTAAATAATGAGGAAAGGAAAACACAGAATCCTAGGTAATCATTAAGTATTTATATTTAGTCAGGAGTTAATGTTATTTTTTAGTTACATCTTGAAGCACAATAAAAATACAAGTATTTCCTACTCACTGGTATGTGATGTAAAATAAAGTTTATAATTACTTAACTGATTCTTAAAAAAAGTATTTAGTTAGTAATCTTTTCAAACTATATATCTTTTATAATATAAAGCAATGATATAATGGGATCTAATAATCCAATAATGTGTCTCTATCAAAGAAGTCAAATACATGTTGAACAAAAGGATGAAGTAACTTCAAAAATCTTCAGAAAACTGAATTAACAGCATGTGAAACTTGAATATACCATTTCTCAACCTTTTTCCCAGCGTGAGGTTATTCATCTGGTGAGTCTGGATATTGATCATAAAAGAGTAAAGGTATAAAGAATTAGTTTGTCTAGGTACAGACAGAAAACAAGACTTCTCTTTTCAGAGGATTAGAAGAGAGACCAAGGTATTTTACATATGGAAGAACATGATAAAAAGCTGAAAGGTTTGCAGCACAAAACAGAAGGTGGGGAAAAAAGGAATAGACCTGGAAAGGAATCTAGAATATCACAGTGACATGGAAAGATGTAGGAGGAAAACAGGAGGAAAATATTATAATGTAAATTTTAAAATGTATAGTATAAGGATAAAATCAATACACTGGCAGCAACTTCATAGATCAACCTGTTAACATTTGATGCCACAATACATTCAAGGCCACACTCTCATATAGTTTATCAGCTATTAGTAATCCTACTACATTTTCAAATAAGAGCACATAATGAGGATTTTTAAATTTTTATTTAATAATTGCACACATTTTCAAGGTTTTAAGTCCTCTTTTTGATAATGCTTTGCTCTTTCTTAGTGACATTTCTTTGGATTAATTTACCTGAGCGAGCTTTATACTCATTCTGAGTGTAAAGGACACAGGACATAGGTCAGTCACATTTCCAATTTGAATTAATAGTGTTAACAAGGTTTGCCAGCACACTTGCTCATCTGCTAACAACTTCCATCATGTGGCATTTGAAGCTTGTCTCACTATTTCAGCTCCTCGTGCAACTGGGGGAGGTTGGCAGTAAGGGAGGGCTGCAACATGCCTGGTCAACTGGAAATCCCCCTTCCTCTGCATCTGTGCTGGAGACTGAGGGTGGCAAACACAGCGGTGTCATACAGGCTGCTAACAGTGACTAGAATAAAAAAAAAAGCTCTCAGCCCTTCATTTGTTCTTACTTCAAAATGTTTCCAGTCCTGCAGCCTATGTTTGAAAGCTGAAACATTCACCCAAATATCTGCTTATAAAATTTAAACTCATATGATTGATTCACTTCAGAAGTACAGCATTTCTTAGTATAGAAATAAAATAGAAAGAAACCTATAAACACATGGTCAGGATCTGAACTCCCACCAGGTTTTCTAAGGCACATTCTCTGCAGTTTCCAGCTACTGCCTTCCATCATCCACTGCCATCAAAGTTTTGGCTTCTCTGAGTTTTTTCTGATTTGCAATATTTTTCTTTCTTGTGAAGGAAAGGCCTTGTTCCAATGAGAAGTGATTATTTTATTTCAAATTTGGCATCAAAAATGGCATTTTTAACCTCAGATGATTGCTATGCTTTTTACTTTAAAGTAGCTTCAGAAAAATAAGCTGCCTTAGGCTTTCTCTAAATAATCATATTTACATCTGTCAGGTTGTCACTTTAAAGCTGTCCAGATTGGCAGACAAAAAAAGTTACCCCCATCTGATAGATACTTGACGACTTCAGTGAAAAAATTGATTCACTCCACTGAATACCTGACAGATGCCAAAAAGATAAAAAAACCCAAAGATTCTTACTGGTAGCTTTGTGAAGGTAACAAGAATGGAAAGTGCTAGAAAGGTGACCTATCTATGCACATATTTGCAATTCTTTACAAGACAGGGAGTTCAATTTTCGCATTGCTTAAAATATTCAATCACACATCAGAATAAAAATTGTAAATAAAGACAATAAAGAAAATAATTCAAAAATATTTATTTACCATTTTAAGCTTTTAATTTTTTTCTTCTATTTCTGTTCATTAGAATTGCTAATGTTAATTGAACGTTTTTTTACCAACACTAAAATATATACAAGAAAATTCACGATTTTCAAAAGAGAATGATCCAACATAACAGATAAAAAATTAATTCTCAGGAAGTCTCAAAAAAATTAAATATTCAAGCAAGAGAAATTTAATAGCTTCATGTGACTTTCCAGGCACATCATCATTAAGTGATGTGTTCTGAATTGGAATTTATTCTTAAAAATGTTTAATAACTGTATTACTGAAATTTATAAAACAAGAAATACATTGTGTAAAAGTTTTAATTATTTTTTTGTTTTTATACAAAACTAAAAGAAATAGATCATCTCTGACAGCTAGTATTTTTATTACTCTATGTATTAATGAATCTTTTGGCACTTGATTTTACAATAGCATACAGGCAACCCTAAAAGTGAAACATCTTTTCTTTTTTTTTTTTTTTTTATGCTTACAGTAAAAAAAAATGACTGTGTTGTTAACAATATCAGAAAACAGATCTGGCTGCAGTGCAACACTGAGAGAGTGTTACATCCTGGCCTTACTAAAGGTGTTTATTGATAGCTTTATCTTTATTGCAAAAGCAATTAGAGTCCATAGGTTACATTTAGATACAATTGTATCAACCTCACTTAAACGCTTGGACAAAAGTTATGCGACTCTTAGAGCTGTTGTTTTATCAATTCTCAAAAAAAACCCCAAAAACCCAAAAACAAACCCACCTTCATTCACTTTTTGTTAATATTGAGTAATGACTGACCTTCACACAAATTTTCCCTAAAGATCCTTAATTTAAAAAATCAAAGCACTAAAATAACTTCTTAATGTTCAATTAATTAATGAATTTACTACACTGCAGCATAGAAATAAATTACTTGACAGAGATATGACTCATCTGTATGTTATCATCAGGTGAATTAGAAGTATTTTGTAAAATCTATGACCCCTTAAAAGAATATTTAATACAATTTTGTAAAAATGGAAACTATCCCAGTAGCCAATGATTTGCCACCTGCTTGCAGTTTATTTTGATTCTTTTAGAAAAAAGAGTAGCTGATTCAAATCACCCATTCTGTCAGATGGTTCATTGTCATATCCTTAATTTATGGATCTTACACACACATTGACTCTATGTGTAGAAAAAAATTCTCAGTACAATTAATAAACAAAATTTATTAAAGAAGCAGAAATCCACAGCTTTTTAAATAAATAAATAAATAAATAAATAAACAGATAAACTGCTTATCTTGAGCATAATAATCCTTTTCCTTGAATTTCAAATGATCATGAAAGGTGATAGAAAATGTGAGAATTACCTCTAAAATAAAACAAAAATTGATTCTGGAATGCCAAATATTAAAACCTTTACTAGGAACAAATCTACTTCAGATATGCCACACCTTAGGCTATTTCCTCTCCCATCATAATTTTCACTAAGTTCAACACTAGGCTATCCTGGTTAGTCCAAGCTATTTCAATGTATGTCTAAAAAGATTGGGAGTTGCCTCACTGCACATTGCTATATGGAACACCATACAGCAAACTTTAGTGAGCATAATTTCAAGTAATTAAAGAAATGTGCTTAAAAGAATATGTAAAGATAGTCTACAATTCTGCCATCAATAGTGATGAGGTTCCTACATGGTTTAATTCAACTATTTTTGGGACATTTCATAACTGCTCTGGGAGAAAATGGTATATCTGACCTAAGGGACAGCAGTCTTATCTTCCAACACAAGCCACTGCAGCTGAGGCATACACTTCCCATAATACAAAAACTCTCCACAGGCAAGGATTTATTTTGGATTAGTAAAAACACTGTCTTCTACACTTTGAGTTTCACAATATGTTCTCATCCCACTTTTGGTCATTTGCACCGGAGCTCAAATCTACATTGGATATCTGCTAGCAGCATAATGCTGAACCCACTACTCTTCTTTGTCTTGGAAAGCAACACTTTCTTATTGCACACTAAAAGAAATATGTTTAATACTTATTGATGCAACTGATGCTCAAATTTAGATGTATTCCATGATCATTTGATTGATGGTTGATGCCGTATGGAATTGCTATTGGTAAAATTGCTGCAGGACCCTCACTAATGCCTATCAATTTTTCAGCCCACTAAAGAAACAGATTCCTTTTTTAGTCTACAACACTATTATTTTGCTTATAATATTTTATGCATTTTATTTTCTTAGTTCAAACTGTACACAAAAGAAGAAACAATGTTTCTTTGCACCTCCTTAGTTTTGGAAACTAGAACTCTCTAACACCAAAAGGAAGTGTTCCAAATTAAGAACTAGGTCCTTATCCCATACACTCCCATTAAACAGCACTTCATTCCTAAGGAGCCATTGATTTTACTTAGATTATTCTGCAGGATGCAGATCTGGATGCTGCTGGAACGTTAAGTGCCTGTTTAAAGTCTATCCTACACAGAGGAGCATGCAAATTGATTCAGACTCAACAAACAGAAGAGACACTGTTCTGAACTAGAAACACAGTAATAGCCTTTCGTTCCATACCAGCACAGCAGTGATAAAGCAAAACCTTATAATCAAATTATTTAAAGATTACTTATTTAAACAGATTAAAAATTACTTTTACTGTAACTACTTGTCTGTAAAATTTAAGAATACTACTCTTCCTCAGTCAGAAATTTTTTATTTATGTTTAGGGAGTTTATTCTCTGAGACATTCAGTGTCAGTTGCTAATGAAAACCCTTGCTTTGTAGAATTCAGGTAAAAGAAAGATAAATGCAGTCAGTTATCTAGAATGATAGAAAGAACAGAACAAAATCAACCAAACAAAGTAAAACATAGGAAAAATAAGCAAACAAACGAAACCTAATATATCAGGAATAAAATTGAGAAAAATAGAAAAAAAAATCAAGTCTGTGGGACTTGTGTGATTATAGTACACAATCAAGGTACATGATTCCAGATTATTCAAATTACGTGTGACAAAGGACAGTTAACTGTCTGTGAAATGCCAATCATCCTTAGTTGGAATGAACCTACTGCTAAAAAATCTATTCTTAATCCCAAATGAAATCAGAGTAAAGTGCTCAAAAATCACTACTGTAACAATGACACTTCCAGGAAAAAGAAACTCCACATCATCACACTAATATTAATCATTTAATGAGTTATGCATTAATAGGCAAATAACATGGGGGAGTTTTACTGGGGAAGCAAATAATCCATTATTTTCTAAAAAGCCTTTGCAAAACTAAGGAGACAAATACTGTAAGAGCAAGCCTTGCTGTGAAAAGGGAAAAATAAATTAATATGCATTTCATGAAGACATTTAAATAACAAGTTCAGCAGGATATTACAGATATTACAGCAGAATAATGAAAGTTATATTTCTGAGTGATAAAATCTTTTAATAAATAAAGTCAGAATGGTGTTGGTAGAATAATGGTGCCACACTGTATGTTGCTAATTGAACAACTACAGCTTGAGCTTGAACTTATAACTCCTTCTATCCTGGCTGCTGGATGTCCTGTCTACTGAGGAACCGAGGAGTCTGATGGATAAAAGGAGCATCTATATTCCACATAAAGGATACAGACCTGTATTAGCAAACTGCATTTGTTCAGAATGAAACAGTCAGAAGCTAATGTAAGATTTGTCAAGCAAATAAACCCAGACTCTACAGAGACTCTAAGCAATGTGTTCCTCTTGTTTCAGAGAAAAGCTCCAAAGAATTCACCTTGTGATATTCATAATCATGAGAAGAAAAATTTGATACATTTTTTC
Source organism: Taeniopygia guttata (assembly GCF_048771995.1). Taxonomy (NCBI): domain Eukaryota; kingdom Metazoa; phylum Chordata; class Aves; order Passeriformes; family Estrildidae; genus Taeniopygia; species Taeniopygia guttata. Next base: position 111,380,604 of record NC_133026.1, on the reverse strand, counting down.
ATTAATCTTTCACACTCTTTGCACTGCTAACATTCTAGCAATTTATTTTTGATTTGCGCTTTCTATCTTTTTACTGTGCTTGTATTTAGAGATGTAAGTATGTGGCAACAGCAGCAATGAAATAACAAAACAGTCATAATAACATTAACAAAACATTTGTATGAACAGATATCACTACGCCTCACAAGATTTAACATTAAATTCTGTGGTTATTTTATTAGCTCAAAGGGAGACCAGAATGTTAATGATAGTTTCACATAAATCTTAAAAATATCTCTGCAAAATAAAATTACATTATCTATTAAAATGTCTATAGAAATTAATACTAAATGTTTTCTATTATTTTTGTACCTATCTCCTAATATTAAATAAAAGCTTTTCATTACACTAGCTCTAAACCCTACAATATTATTCTATATAAAATTTTACAGATCTTACAAATAATTGCAGTTTCTCATGCACAAAATTCAATATGATGCTTAAATAAGGAATCTGACACATCATGTAAAAACTTTAATACATAAACCCCATTATCCCAGTGTTCCATCTCTGCTAATATGACATGCTGTTAAAGCTAGTGACTCTCACAGCATTCCTCAAGTCTAGTGCTGGGCTACCACAGGAAGGAACCCAAGCAACAGAGGATGAAAGGTAACTTCTCTTCCAGAAAAGCCCTGCTATAATGATCTTATCAACTCCACAGACAATACTCAGATACATAATTACATTGAGATATCTGTACTCCCTGCAAAAACCACTGCTCATGTCATCCCTCCCACATTAATTGGCTCCAATACGTAAGGGTGAGTGAAGAGAAGCAGTATTGCAGTCATGCATACATCTTATTATCTTATTGCTGCTTCTTAGATGAGTATTTATAATAATTACTCACAAAAGAAACATTAAAATACACTTAGTGTTAACAGTACAAAATGAAATGCCAATCCATGGGAGGAAATGCATACAGATGCATGTATGCACCCACACACATACACACAGCACTTTTTCTTTGTAAAGAACATCTTAAAAAAATAAATAAAAACTACTTACACCAGAATAGAAAGGCTCACCAGACACACAGATCACATCCTGCTCCTGGATCATCAAAATATCTTTGGCTAAGTGCAGTCGCACTTTGAAAGGCTCCTGGTTACCATCCTGCAGCAAACAAACCCCTGTCTTTGTCTTCAAAGGAGGAAATAAAGAAAAAAAGTTATTTTCAGTAAGCACTTAGAATTGTTAGAAGTCGTATTTTGAATAAGAATACTAGATAGATAGGTACAGTCACCATAAACATGTTAACAAATACCCAAAACTATTTTCAATGATCACTGTATTTACTTTGTTTCGACTACAAGAGAACAAATGTTACAGTAGTAAATATTAAAGGCAGATTTTGCAATAATAAGGTGATATTTCACCCATGATGATTTTGTGAAAGTCCTTCCAAATTGCTTCAAATCAGCTGGGCTCTTATTTTCTATCTTTTCATTAAATGATGAAACACTCCACTTGGACATGAAATAAAAACTGATCCTCCACATATTACACCATTTTTGACTCAGAAACACGTACAATTACACCTCCAAAATATCCAGATGTGAATACCAACAGCTACATGAACCCAGCTGTGGGCTATTTATTCCATGTCTGTGAATGTGACATGGATTTAACTTTTTTATGGTCCTTTTCAAATGAGGATGCTGAACTAAGATTAAGAAAAAATAAATCACAGACTAAAATTCCCTGTAGCAACTTAGTTCTGGGCTCCATTTCTGTATTTTACACTTATGGCTAAAATCAGGAAATCTGTAGGATTCCACAATATATAATAAATGATTTTCCAGCAATTAACAGTGCCTTTGCAGTAGTATCTACTTGCACTATCTTTTGGAGCATTATACATGAGAGGGTGAGCACTGAAAAGGTTGGCATGTGAAAGTACCATCAGACTTTAATTTTCCCTGGAGATTATGTTGAAAATAGCACTCTTTGTAAGACTTCATCAATGGAAAAAATTCCTACTGGTAGAGCAGTTTTTTAATATGAGAAATCTGCTGGCAAACAATCTAAAACCTTCTCTTTACAAGTAATTTATCACCACAAGTATTTGCATATATATATATATATATATATATATATATAGATATAGATAGATAGATAGATAGATAGATATAGATAGATATAGATGATATAGATATAGATATAGATGATATATATATAAATATAAATATAGATATAAATATAGACAGATATAAATATAGACAGATATAGATATATAGATATATATACATATGTACCTCAGATGAAAATCCACATATAAAAGGTACTGAAAACCTTTGACTCATCAGTGCCAACAATAAAACCTTCACTATCTTCATAGAGGTCAGATTTCAATCCAACAACTGTTGAAAAGTTGGCTTAAGAGGAGATCAAGGAAAGAAAAGTATTTCTCTGAACTTTAAGCGCCAAGGTTGACCTGGCTGAATCTGAGGGCTCTTACTCAGACAAGAGTTTAGAAGAGGATTTGGAAGATCTCCCCATAATGTGCTCTTACATCCATAGCATGGAGAGAACAAACACAAATATGGAACTGCCAGTAGGCCACTGGCAAATGAGAAGTTTAAATCTCTCTCACAGGGCTTTAAACGAGGTGGAAAGGTCGTGGACAATCTTTAAATAGCTCTATATAAGGTTCTGAACTGACAAACTGTTCTGTCACTTCTGCTCCATACTCAACACTCAAACTTTGGAATTTTTTTTTTCTTGGATGCCAGGAGCAAATGTATATAATTCAGCCATGACTTTGAAAGTGGCTCTGACATTGTTTTTATTCTTTTTAATCTAGGTAAGAAGAAGAAAAGAATGAAGAGCTCCATGCCTTGAACTCACACTGAGGTCAGTCGAACCTCTGGTCAACAGTCAGCCTACACCATTTTTCTAACATTAAGGTGTCTTTTCTTTCTTTTTTTTTTTTTTTTTTACTTTTTTTCTTTTTTTTTTTTTTTTGTGAATAAGACAAAAAATGATTAATGTGCACAGACAAAATCAATGGATCACAGAAGTTAGGTTTTCAATACCATTGAAAAATTCTCTCATATCATACATAAAATGTTACACTATTAAAATAAAGAGTGGTCATGTCCTTGGAACTTCTCTGTCCTTGAAGTTGTGAAGGAAGCAGTAAGTGACAATGGAAGTTGAACAGTGTGGATTGAAAATAATTATGGTCAAAGGGGATAAAACTTAGAAAATATCTGTTTTCTGCAGCAAAGTTTGCAGTATGCTTTTCCTCCTCCCTGGATAACTGGCAATAGAATAAATTCTGCCTCTCATACACTGGGTACAGTAACTGCCTTTCTTCACTGCACATTTCTGATTTGGTCAATTACATTATAAAATCCCTAGAGACTTTCTGCAAAAGCTGGGTGGCTACTTTGTAGGAATTAGAGGCAACCACAGCAGGCACAATTAGACATTAGAATAAAATTAAAATTCAAGGCAGTTTCTAAATGCATAGGAGCTGAGCTTATTCAGCCTGAACAAGCAAATCAAGCTTGGGAACAGCAAAATATTTTGGCCCTTGGAAAGATTGATCACACACACTCAAAGACCTTATTTACATCAGACATTCTAAAATGTAATGAACCACTTTACTGTTGTTGGGTTTTATGAAAGTTAGTTTATAATACAGTTCAAAATTAAATCTTCAATTATACTAGCTCCTTCCCTCTCCAACCTGACAGCTGCATTAACCATGTTAAGGGGAATACAGTTGAGTTTGATTAGGTAACTTCAAAAGAAGACCTTGAGAACAAGGACTGAAATTAAATAGTTTTATTTTTGTCTGTTAAAACCTCTTTCTTGCTGCTCTCACCTACCTCCTTCAAAGTATTCCACAAACTGAGTAAAATAAAGATACGAGATCCTGTTCCAGAGCTGGAAATTAGGGAAGACAACCTCTACATGCACTTTTATGTAAACTGCTGCACACAGAAAATATTTATTTGTGTGGCCCCAGCAAAATTATTCTGATCAGCTGTATAGCCTATAGGCCTTCCCCTCTCTTCCATTTGAAGAGTTTAGATAGTGTGCATGTGTGTGTTTATGTGTGCATGAGATGTGGGAATGAAGAGCTATGGCTGATATTGGCTTTTGTTCCAGATACCAATTTTTAAGAGATTCCATGTGAGGCTGTGCTGCTCCCTCCAAGCCATTCCCATGTCACTGGCAGAGGGCTGAGCCCTACTCCTGTCTTACAGCAACAGGACACAAACAGCTCACTGGCTGAGCTGCTGGGCCAGGCAAGGCATCCTGTTGTGCTCAAACGTGTGGTACACTGCATCACCTCCCAGCAAACATGCAGAGAGAAGTAGAGTTCAGCTGATAACAGTTTGCTAAGCCAACAAACCTAGTCTGAGCCAAATCACCAGGAACATCACCTTATTTATAGAGTTGGGCTCCCGTGCTGCAAAGATGGGAAAAAAACTGAGTGTTTGAAGCGGCACATTTTTATGAAGCAGAGGAGGCGTGTTAAGGAATGCATTTGGAAGCATTGTAAAGAGGTGACAGTTTCCACATGAGAGAAGAGCCTGTGGCTTCAAGCAAAAGCAGTGATGAAGGAAGGTAGTGGTACCTAAAGATGGAGTGGATGTTGCATCCAAACAAGGTTGCCTCTGTCATCTCATTCCACACAGTTTCAAGCTGAGTTAGATAAGAACACTGATGTGGCAAGAGCTGATGTCCTGGGAACTGCTTACAGTTGTTGAACTAATATAATTACAAGAGGGGTTGAAAACTGATTTCCTTTTGCTTTGTGACATCCATCAGTGGTGAATTTTCTGCTTCAGGTCACTATCAGAGAACAGCAGAGGTGGGCAGAGCCCTTAAGGCAGACTGCTTTTCCAGAGAATATGGTCACACTGTGATCATTATTGGCAATAGAACAATGAAAAAAGGCCCCTTAAAAATTATATCCTGACTTACAGCACATTGTCCATAAGGGCTGTGTAAAAGATCCAGCCTAAAGATACTTTTGCTAAAAGAAATTCTTACATACCAAAACAAACTTTCCACATTTGTTAAATGGCCTTCAAAAATATTTAAGAAATAATTTCAGAGAAAATACACATGAAAACTACAGTTCCTACATTTATACTATCAGCAGGGTACCTACATAACACATACCAAAATAAATACTGCAGGAGAAATATCATTAAAGTCACCTGTTGATTTAGAAGTAAATTTCCTGCAGAACTTCCAAAATATTTTTTTTCTAATTTACCTGGCCTATTCAAGTCTGCTTGCTGATTTTCTTTTCATTTTTTTTTTCATTTTATGTCTTTGATTTTTTTTCTTGTCTTTTATGACAATGAAAAAAATTCTAAAACATTTCCTATGTTTTGTGCCCAAGGAGAGTTTCTCAGTCTTTCAGGCAATTTTAAATACTTGTAATTAGTTTTCAAGACGTGACTATATCTTCTCCTTTCTTCTACTTTATCTATGTCTTTGGCCCTACAGTAATAAAACTATCTATTTAGCTTTGCTTCTCATAGTGTCATATCAGAAGGAAGACTTCAACAAATATCCCAGAATAGTTTAGTCCATGAACAAGTGGAAGAAAGAAAGAGGGGGAAAGAAAAAATCTTGGCCCATTTACTGTGCAAGGTGACCTAGATTCTTAGTTTCTACTTTGACTGTTATGTCTTAAAAGAAAGTAAGCCTCTGCAATTTGGTTTTAAGCCCTGAAAGTTATTTCTACTATCATGAACATGATAGCAGCAAGGAGAATGGGTTACAAAACTGCCTTAAATGTGTACCTAGTCCCTTCAGATTAATATCTGCCCTTTTGGATGCTTATTTGAACTGAGGCTGACCTCTGAATATTTGGAGATATGCCTGTCACTGCTTCATAATCTTAAGTACAATAATAAAAAAGGAAATTGAATCAGAGGTTTAAGGAGGTAATGGCATTGGATTTAAGGAGGTAATAGCAATGGATTCAAGCGGCAGGAATACGTGTCAGAACTATATATGGGATGTTTTTTAAATAGTCCAGCTACACATTCTGTGGAGGTATTGCTAGATTAAGTGGAAAGCACTTATATTGTCAAAAACTGGAATGTAGCCCAGACACACAGGGATGTGTTCAGCTTGTCATTCAGAGCCTCTTCAATCAGATACCAACATTTTCCAATCCAAGGGACAGCAAGTCCTTTCTTGCATATGAATTGTACACTCCAGTCTGAAAGAACTGCAGAAAAATTCCGAATTTGGACTTGAATTTATTTTCATTTGATTTGGCAGGTATTTGCTAGGTAAGTATTTGCTGTGGCATTCTTTCTAAGAGATTTTATTGAAAGAATGAATTCTTATAGAGAAATTCCTTGTTTCATACAGTCTGAAATATAAACTGTAAATTAGACATTTGGAAAAAATATATGTTTACATAAATATGTATATATATGAGCTTCTTACTAAGCTACAGTACTTTTTCAGAGAGATAATTTTCTTTTTCTGACACTGTAAGGATGCCACTTTGATGTCTGAGTTGCCAATGAGTTTACTGTGACTATACAGTTGAAGACAAAAGGCAAAGTAATATAGAATTGAAAGCTATTGTGGGAATATGTATGTTTCTTCAAATTTACTTAACCTATTACATTCTAACAGATATTGCAAATTACGAGTTATTTTCCATCATGAGATTTTGAGTTGAAGCTTCATTTAACAAAAAACTCAGAAACCCACAGAATCACTATTTAACAGGATTTATAAACAAAGGAAAACAGCAGCTTAGTCTAAAATATGTGAATCAGAAAATGACATAAAGGTGATGAGAAACAGACCATAAAAGTATATAACAATAGTTAGGAAAGAAATTAGCAAGAAAGTTAAATATGGCTTAAAATTTTAAACATGTTTTGTTGCAGGAAAGCTCCCCCTCGATCTAGATGGATGTTTAAATACAGGTCACTACACCTTTGAATAACAGAACATATCAAATTATAAAGCTTGTGAAGTCTACAAGAACATTTACGCAATTCATAAAGCAGAGGACAATCAGTTTACCAATTCAAATTAATCCTTCAAAGAAACAGTGGACACTACTGTGAAAACAAATGAATAGTGTAAGCAGGAAAATTAATGTGGTTTTATTAAATTAAATAAGTCTGATGCCATATTGGGGGGTGGGGGGAAGTCAAGCTATTAGAAGTAAAGAATGAGATTTCAAAAAGTTAGAAAGCTGTTAATACAGTTTTTTGATAAATTACATGGAAAAGATGAACTTAAAAAAAATCACAGGACAAAATGTTCTAATGCATTATAAACATCCCAAGTCTTCAATTTCAACAGAAGGATACTTTTACTGCAGAGGACAGTATTATGTCAGAGACTGAGGTTATCTTCCAAGAGATAGTTTTCAGAATATAGAATAAGGTCAAGTGAGTACAGGAGAGCGTTTTGAGAACCCGGTGACTCTGTGATTTATGCTCTTGTAAAGTTCAAAAAGCTTGGGATAAAGGGTAAAAGAGAAGCTGGATAGTCTTATGGTTTAGATATTGCTAAATAGAAGAACAAAAAAATGTGATATATTTGCTGATCAGCGAGGGAAAAGAGCATGGAATACTGAATAATAAAATATGAAACAGTGAAAAAATTCCCAGAAGTAGCAAGCAGAGAAGACACACACACACACAAAAAAAAATCACATCTTCAGATAGCAGGTAGTTTCCCTTAAAAATGTGTGTATGTGTGTAAGATGTCTTCTTTTTGTAGAACCATTTGAATTGTCTAGCGTGGAAGTTACTTTCCTGCAGACTAAAATTACTTTAAGATGCCTTGAAAGGCAGCACAGCCTGAAGATAAAATGTTTGGGGGAGAAAATAATCATTAGGATACTAGAAATCACTTTGAGATTGGAAATGAACTCTACATGTCTACATATCTGTTTTTAACCTCTCATTATAATAACCCTGACTGCTCCAATGAGATCTGCTGCAGGAATTTAGGCACAAAGTGTACATGCAGGTACCTATAAGGAGACAAGACTATTTCAGTGTCCAAATCTCAAACCAAATCTCACTAGTAGACACTAGAAGAAATTAGGGATGCATGAAAGCATCAGTACTGTGAAAGAACTAAGGTTCCCTCAGAGACCTCCAGTGCCTTAGAGCAGCAGTTAATTAGAATGAAAAGTCATTTGAGGAAAAAAATATGAGTATGTCATGGTCACCATGAAAAACATGCTTTAGCCTCAGTGCATCTATGTGGAAAATTTTGGTTTTATGCTAATTGAAACTCAGCTGAAACCATTTGCTGCCATTACTAAGGAGAGAAGTATCAACAAGAATCTGAGATGCATTCACCAGCTTGGGAGAGCGATTTCAGTTCCTCTGCAGTGTAGTGGCTACAGCACCAGGATATGCAGATGAAAAGAAACAAAACGAGGAAGAGGAAGATCAGACAGACAAGATGCCTCACAAAAACTTTTACTGCCATTATCAAAAATTTCTTAGTAAATATTCTTTGCAGTCTCCAGATTATTGAATTTTTTTAGGATGGGTGGAAACATCCTCTCCTTCCCTTGTCTACCATGGAAGCTCTGCAAATCAGCTGATTTTTAGAGCTAAATTTGAAATCAATGCCCCCATTAGAAACTAGATACAAAGTGAAACAGATCTGCCAGTGTACTTGCACTGTAAAGGCTAAGATAGGACTCGTATGCCAAGCCATCTTTCTGTGACTGCTCTTGTCATTATACCTGCTGGACAGAGTGAAGTCAATTGCCACTAAATAATCTATGGAGTTTAAAGAATAACAATATAAAAAAACAAACAAACAAAAAAAAACCTATGAAAATAATACATATCTTCCTCTTTACCTGAATAAGTGAATTCAAAAAGAAATAATAATAATAAAACCAAAACCAAAATGCCCTAATAACATGCTTTAACTCTTGGTCAGCCACAAAGCAGTTAGGAAATGGGACTACATGATCACTGCATGCTCCTTCCAACTGAAAATACTCTATTTGAAAAACCAAACCTCAAGATTAATAAGAATGTCTTCTTCCATGCAAATAATCTGGGATATATTGCTATAGAATTTATACCATGCCTGCATCTTCTGAGGTATTACAGCCTGATATATACCATCCTGGAAAACCATCACAGTATTCTTTCCAAAAAGGCAAGGTTCATTTTAGGGGTGACTTTTTGACCCTGCTACTCCTTTCAGAATGCTGTCATGATTTAGTGTTCTTTAGTCTGCTTATTTTCTCTTCGCCCCTAATTTATTCCAACTAATTCCCAAGTCAGTTTTAGCTGCAGTTCTTGATTTAGTGCTGTTCCAATCCCTTAATTTCCACTTTTTCAAAGGATCATGGTCACACTTAACGTTCTATCCAGTATTCTTGTTTCCAGTCCTACCTTTCTAAATGCTGTTTGTGGTTTTCAGTGTACAGGTAATTGTTATGATTTTTTAATTATAACAGTGCATCAAAATCATTACGTAATTTGCTGTAAATAGTTCTCACTGTGTCTCAATTGCTGAAGTTGTTAAAATCACATTTAAACAACTGTACAAAGACAATCACTGAGTAAATAAGATGTCCTTGCTAATGTTTACAAATACATTTTATTTGCTTTCTCTAAGACAAATCAGTAGAAACACAGAAAGCACTTCCCTCATCTCCAGTGGAGGGGGACTGAAGTACTTTGCATTGACATTAGGAAACTAATTCTAGACAAAAATTACTCGCTTACTTCCATTCGCAAATCTGAATGGAATTGCTTTTCATTTTGGTCACCCTCAATCACCCTCACAGCTTCCCTTTTCCCCACCCACCTTTTTTCCATACTTCTACATTTCCCCCTTGATTCTGTTGAGCAGCACCAGACAGATTCCTGGCTCCATTGACATTTTTCTTCATGTACAGGCTTTCAGATATAAACAATTCAAGAAGAGCAAAGCTCACACAAAATTTAGCTGCCTGCACCTCCATTGTGCCTAAAGAGGTAAAGGGGAACAGAGGTGAGGTCTAGAGATGAATACACTGGCGCAAATTCTTTCATCTTCTGCTACAAAGTCCATCTGCCACCATGAACTGATCAGCTGAATAACTTATATTTGACTGTATAATTCCTAAAACTTCAGGGGAAGAAAAGGGGGGAAAAAAGGTATCTTGAATATAAAAAGGATTAAAAGTTCGTTGACTTTCATTCTACTATTTGAAAAAAAATCTGATCCTACCTCTTCACAGGTGGTCCTGAAATCCATGTGCTATGACACGGCAAGTGATATTTGTCTAAAATGGAGAGAAAGATTTCATTAGAATGAAAAAGATATAGCAAAGCATAAAAGTTATCTGTCTGAGATGAGCCATTTCACTTGTCTTTCTCAGGTCCAGTTATAGCCATTGCTTAAAAGAAGAGATGATCAAAGTTGCAACAGGATTAGGAAGATGTTAGAAGTTGTTCCTGTTCTTATAACGTACACAACCTGGTTTCATTGAATATAATCAAAGGAATGCTTATGTTCGTACCACCTCCTCCCTTTCACAGGAGATTCAAACATACTTTTCTTATTGCAAGTGAAAATTTCTTTCCTTTTATGTTTTCCAATATTTTATTTCATAAGTAAGAGTATACTCAAAAATATCAAAAATAGAGACAATTAAGTGTTGCTCTTCAGAACACTCCCTCTCTTTAAAAAAAAAAACTTTCTTTGTTTCTCCCCTAATTAAAAACCATCACTCACCTTTTGTCTCATATTTTATTAATGTACCTAATCTCTCCACAGAAGCCGCTGTCATTTAACAGTGTGCTTACTCTCCAGAAATATTTATGAGTTGAAAAACAAATGTTAGAAAAGTCAGGAATACGTGTGAGTGCTGGCAAAATGTCACACCAAATCCTGCGATTATTACTTTGCCTGGCCTTTACTTAAAGTGTATTCATCGCCACGCACACTTATGCATTCATTTATTTATGTGATAAAGCCACTGGAACAGAGTCCTAGCAGATGCTACTAACAGTGTCCTGCTGCTGGGTCTGCAATAGAAACACTCATGAATCGTCATTCAGTAACATTTTCAGGGTACACAAAACAGTCCTGGGCAAAACAGTAGTTTCATTCAATTCCTGGGAAAAAAAAATCCCATAATAAAATTCTCTTCACCAAGTATTTTATTGCTATTTTGCACAAATAATGTGCTTGCCATTACTTGTATAGGTATAGTACTCAAAGTTCCAACACAAAATTTGCACCCTTAGCCTAAGTTTAAAATAAAATTTAAAATTCCTCACAAAGTACAAAAATTTATGACCTATTAATTACAATTAATCCTCTTAATAAAATCTTTTCATTAAGTCTCTTGATTTATTTTGCTGGCCTCAATGCAGTTTTATTGAACAGCACACATATGAGGTTAATGTTCTCTATTCATTGAGCTCTGCCTGTTTCACAGCCTGTTCTCTAGATTAATTTTTAGCAGAGATCGCCTAGGTTGGCTAGGTTACACTTCAGAAATTTGAAAATGACCCATCATCATTCCTTCCTTATCAGCTTTACACAAGCAGCAAGATCCAATAACGAACTGTCTCTGTAATACTGCTATCAAAAACGCTCATAAAATCAAGGTCATTATTACTATTTCAAAGATTTTCTCTCTGGTGGGTCAGTCATTGTGTTACAAAGTATGTTTCCTCATAATCTTCATGAACTCTTTTTTTCAGCTGAATAAACTGAAGTCAAAAAGAGACTTTACTCACCTTAGCCAAATATTCCGAGGACTTAGCCTTCTGGAACTATAAGGACATGTATCTTTGAAACACAAACTGAAGTAACACACAGTGCTCTCCTTTCTTGGGCCCTGGTCATGACAGGTCACTAATTCCTACTGCAGTCAAAAGTTTATTCTCTTGTGTTATGTTCTGCCTTATTAATAAAAATTCTTCAAAGTTTGGATTTGGGCAACTTTGGTTCCACAGTCAATGACAATTCCATTTTCATTCTCTTTTAGCTCCTCTTTGATCTAAACATTGCCTAACCTCATTCATTTCTATAACTCAGTATGACTCCCTTTTTATTCTTTTTCTTTTTTAGGTATAATGCATTTATTTACTTACTTCAGAAATATTTGCATTATCACAGAGAAAAAAAAAAGAATCCTTACTAATAAAATATTGTCTAAACTGTAAAGCTGGAGACACATAATTCTCAACACAAAATAAAATTCCTTGCAGAGAGTTTATGTGCTTCTCAGGCAGGCAACATCTCAGTAACTAATCTTTGCAATACAGCTGCCACTGGTTCTTCTCCTCTCTATTTCCTACTGATTCTCATCTGCAGCTGCACAGAGAATGTAAGCCCGTTATCAATGTTCTTTTTCTGACTATCAGCAGTTTTATAACACTTGATATTTCACAAACAGCACACAGAAGGTTTGATTACAAAGTGCAGTACCTCATAAATAATCTCAGAAATGTCATTGTTTCCAGCATTTATACCCCAAATAAACACTCTAGATAATTAAATTACAGGAATACATATCATGCATCATGCAGAAATGTTATATCTTATGCTGTAAAAGCCCCAGTGATTACCAATTCTCTCCTCCTGTAATACATGAAAAAAGGCAGAAAATACAAACCTAAGTAATTGCAAAAAAAATAAAATAAAATTGTAAAATGATAAACTGTGAAACCAATTGCTTACAGATATCTGTGATAACTTTCTGGCTAATCTCTGCAACCCCATCTCCAAATCACAGCCACTTTCACCTGAGCAACTTTCTAGCTCTCATAGGAGCATCCTACAGCCAGGATATTTTTTTTTTTTTTGCCCCTCCCCATCATTAGGTTGCTCTGGGACAAACTGTGCTTCAGAATGTGAGAAAGGAGCTGCCTGTGGCTTTGAATGGGGGAGGTGCAGAGGAAACAGCTCCAGGACAGAGCCTGGTTTGCAGGCACAGAGGGAGGCACAAACAGCGCACATCACTCAAAGAGAAAGGAAGGCTCCAAAAGCAGTGTGCCTTTCTCTGAAGGGGCTGGGAACCACTGCAATCAAAGATACATAAACAAGCAAGCTTTGAAAAGTTACCTGCCGTCCTTTCAACTTGACTTGCCATCTGCATCTCCCCCAAAACTGAGTTATCAGACCTATTTAGCTGACCTCTGCTGATGCATGTAAAAGGAACAGTGTGTGACAGACAGGTTGTAAAGGGATTTTGACACCTCCTTGGCAGAAAAAGCAGTTATTCAATACTGAAGAAACATTTACCAAGCAGTATTTTTATGGCATCTGTGTTCTAAAGGGAAATCAATGACTAAAACATAATGGCAAAGATAAAGGCTACAGCAGCCCTCAGAGACAAAGCTTCATTTAGGATAATGCACTGAGCACTTGAGCCATACTCTGATCTTCTTATGATAAATCAGGTTATATTCCAGTGGTATAATAGATGTAATTTCACAAAGTACTTCCAAGACTGAATATTCCAGTATACAATAATGAAATAAGATAGGAAACAAAAAGAAAATTTATTGTGTGCCCATCAAGAAGAGACACTTCGTGAAGTGTAGGAAATACCAAAAGCCAAATGAAACACTACTGATAGTAGGAAACACTTCATTCTCAAGGTTACTAGTACAAAATAAGAATACAATACTGTATGCACAAGTAACAAGTGTATAGAAAAATTATGCATTATCAAATGTAATTTTATTTAGTATATGATATCACTGAAAATCACTTGTATATGTCTTAAGTGACGGAGAAAAATCACAAGAAATTCTTATTGTCTGAGAAATGTCTGAACTGATAATGGGGAAAGAGACTAAAACCATATTTCAAAAGCAGAAATCACAGACCAGCAACTACTTATGATAATAATCTACTACTAATGTTTGCCTTTTGAAGTCCTTATGCCTCTATTCTTGCCAAAATATTTTGGGCTCTTCATTGTAAAGCTATAGAAGAAAACCAAATCTGTCGTTTTTATGTGTTAGGAAATTAAACATTTGTAAATCTGCAAGGCATTTTTTTAGCAATAATTAAAACTAAACCTCAAATCTTCTCTATTATAAATAGGGAAAATAGATTTAGAAATTATCCTTACAAATAGCATAGCTAATCCTTTGTGCTTCACAGGAAATAAAAGTATTTCTGGAAAAAGAGAAACATTACTTCAAATCCAAGTTCCATGAACACATATTCATTCCATACAGCTTGCCACAAGGTGTTTGGTACTGGAGAGTGGTCAGAGGCATGCAGACACAACAGTAAATCAAAGGAGCAGTTGAGTAACTGCAGATTAATAAACCCTCATTCAGTTATTGCTTTCCAGCACACTTCAATTATATTTTGTTTGACCACTGAGTTACTTATGTTCAGTTAACATAATGATTTTTAGTAATTTACATATTAGACTCATTTGCTGAAAAATTTCTCATTGAGTTGGCGACAGTCTCTAGATTCAAGCACTTCCTCATACCTCCTCACAAAATTCAATACATAAAGGAGGATCTGTATATCCATTGCCCAGAACTACAATTTTTAAAAATAAATGTAAGAATAAGGATGCTCACGAAGCTGGAAGACCCTCAGTTGTATGTACCTCAATCTACCAGATAGTGCAAAGACTGAGATGAACTTTGGAATCAGCAAACCTGTGCAGTTCTTTGGCAGGGAGGAAAATAATTACCTGACAAAGCTTTTTAACAAAATGTTCAGCTCTCAGCAAAGCTCATGCGTCAAAAGAATTGAAGTTGGCAATTAGTAACTAACATGTTTTTTTAATGTTTTGTTCATTTTACCCTGGTTAAAACAAGTATCGTATTTATCTGCCAGTCATAATTTATTATTTTAGTGGCAAGCCTATTTAATATGCAAGCCAAATTAATGATTCACTCTACAAACAACAATTTTTCCATAGTCAGTGATCCAGAAGGCAGTATTAACTGAATGAATTTTCTTGGGCTTCTGTTTGTTTATTCAGTGCTGTTTGCATTAACAATTATCTAGTGTCCCCCAGAACAAACACACACAAAATGACCTAACGAGTCACCCAGTCTGTTCTGGCTTGGCAAAAGAAAACTATTGCAAATGGCAAAACAAACAAACAAACAAACAAACAAACAAACCCACAAAAATAAAAAACAGAACAAAGCAACACACAATCTTTCAGAAAGAAAAGCATTATTAGAGGAGAATAATCTCAGAACAGTGATATTAAATGGCAGTAGGCTGTTGCTGCATGTCATTATGTGAAACGCACTATGGCAAATTGGAGCATGAAAGTTTGGCTCTGGGTCAAAGTCTTGAATGCTGTCAGGAGGAAAAAAAAAAAAAACTTTTGCCTGGTTTCTCACTTTTCCAATGTTACCCTTTGGTGATTCAGTGGATGTATCTAAATATAATTATGTACATGATTTCGAAGAGGATAGTGCACATGTCAGAGCTCAGGCTTGTACTAAATGTCTCCTTATTCTTCATTGCTCTGGAGGCTGCATGAACTGTGACATGATTTAGAAAACTTCTCAGTTTTGCTTAAACAACAGTGCTTTTTGTCAGAGACAAAGAGAAGTTCTTATCTGAATTTTTGGCACTGCAGTCTGGATTTTCCTTCCATTATCTCTCAACACAAAATTTTCATACGGAAGACATACTGGCATTCCTCTGCCAAGGCAATTGTTTCACACTCAAATGTAAATTTCATGCCCCTGGCAATATGCCTAATGCCAATAGTTCAGTGAGACTTTCCACATTATACTGCATCTTTTGATTTAACTTACGTTAAAAGAAACAAGACAAAAATATTGTATCAATCTTCTAAAGGAGGTTAGAAAATAAATTAATGGCAGTAAATACTTGAGAAGTATTTATCTAAGATTTTTAGATCCTTTATGAACTCCTGAAAAATATATTTATATTTGCATATATAAGCAGGTGACATGTCCAGAGTTAATTGCAGTTTTTAATGAAAAAATAATCATTAACAGTGATATTTTAAAAATCTGTATACCCTGCTTAAGAAAAATTAAAATAACAATAGCCAATGAATAATGAAAGTTGAAACCAGATTAAATTAAGAAAGGACATGATATCAGACTTATAACAGATTGTTGAATTAAAATAATATGAATATGTTTCATGTCCAGTACACAAGAGTAAAAAAAGAAGCACATATTTCCATTTTTCAAATTGACTAAAATTTTTCCCATATACTATGGAAAATGCAAACCAGGATTTTCTAATAGATATAACATCATTTCTGCTCATTTGATACAGTTTGAATCATAAATGCCAGTATGTCTTGAGAGAGCTTGAACTAACCAGATAAGAATAACTGAAAGAAATTACAAAATCTATTCTCAGAGAAATTCAGAAGTTTCATTAACTTCAATGAAAACAATAGGAATAAGTAATTTTTAATTGACTCAGGACAAATAAAAATCTAAATTTCATTTGAAATCCCATAGCCAAACCAATATTTAATTATGACCTTTCCTTATTTTGATGGGATTGAAATTAGTTGACTACGGTCAAAACATTTTTGGTCTGTTTTATTAGGTTTTATGAAATCATTCCTACCATTGAAAAGAACATTCCTGTTTTATATTCACAAAAGCAAAAAACTGTCAATTTTACATTACCAACTTACATATCACAATGTGACACATTTGCAATGGCACTAGACCTTATCAGTCCTTCCCACTGAGATGGTAACAGAAACCACAGCATCCCACTAAAACAACTGACATAATTTACCTTTCAGTGCACATTTTCATATTGTTATTTGGAGTTTGCTTTCTATTTAGAAATTGCCACCATCACCAGTTTTGCAACTGCAGTCAGTTTCTTTACTGAAATAGAATTGGGCTATCAGAGGTTAAAATGTTTGGGGAATATGACTGGAAGCCACCAAAGGAAATGGGTAGCGAGGTAGTTTGAGAACCTATAAAAGTAAACAGAGTCAGGGCAAACAAAAAAAAAAGAAAACAACCAGGTACTTATTTTTGGTAAATAACACTGTTTGACTGTTTGCAGAGACATTGAATTCAAATTACTATACTCTGGTATCAGATTCACCTAGGTAAAATACCAGAAAACAAAACAAAACAAAAAAAAAATGGACATTATAAGAGCAACACCACAGATTTCCTATTTAAAGTGGACTAAGGCATCTTGGAGTTGCACTGCTATACAAACTCTTGTTGTTTAGTGTGTCAGGTCATTGATCCTTGAATATGGCTGATTTTATTCACTGCTTTTTTTTTTCCTTCCTTTCTTCCATAAAATATGAACTTGCAGATTTCCCATAAATAATCAAGTCAATAACAAAAAACAAAAACATAGAAATATTTAAATCGATGTGTTTAACTGAACCATTTGACAGACTTAGAAGTAAGTTGGAACTGCAACTTAGCTTCTAGTACCAGGTCCTGTAATCAGCAGCAATATCCCTGTCTGAGAATTCCTATTACAAAAAGCATGTTCCTGTGGTCAGTTCCTGTGGTCACCAATAAAAAATATGTATTTGTTTTGGCATCTCTGGGACAGCATAGCTGTAATTGAGAGAAAAACCAAGGTTTATTGCAGCTCCTGCTATAGTTTTGCCTTATCTGAAAAGTCACTTATAAAAGCTACCAGTAAACAAAACACTTCCTTAGGTTACGGTAGAAAACCCAAGCAGACAAAAAAACCCCAACAAACCACAAAAAAACCAACCAAACAAAAAACCCAAACAAACAAACAAAAACAAAAGACAAACACAAAACAAACACAAAACAAACACAAAACAAACAAACAAATAAACAAACAAACCCAAACAGTAACCTATTTCAAAGAGTTGCCAACAAAGGAAGGCGGAATAATGCCAGGAACTAGGAAATTCTAGCCAATAGAGATACCATGATCATTGTTTGCATAGCCTTCAACACTTTCCTTTTTATTTTACAGCAGGTGCTTTTCTATAGAAGAATTCAGTATGTATAGAAAACAAACACCAACAACTTGGCTCAAAATTAATCAAAAATTAATTTTCCACTTGAGTTTTTATATGATTGCAGCAAAAGCCTCTTTAGCTACTCTGGAATCCAGAAAGCAGGAATTTTCTAGTAGTGCTGTTGTAATATCATCATGTCAAGTTTATTAACTGTCAAACTATTCCTGCAGTAGTACACTGTCAAAATATATAAAAAGGGAACTTGAGATATGCAAAATATGCCACATAGGAAAGCAGAGCACTTAAAGCATTGTATAATTAAAACAAAGCTAAGTAGCCAGTGAGAAATACTTTAGAGCTAATTGGAAAATATCCCTGTGAGAGTAGCACCCCTCACTGAAAATAATTTTTTATGGAAGTGGATTGAAATGAGATTGTGAAATGGTCATCCCAACAGTCCACACATCCCTATCCTGCAGGGTGTTAATCCTGCTATAAGGCTAAAGTCAGAAATAAACACCAACAATAGTGTGCTCAGCTTTTAGAAACAGAGGTTGATTCAGACAAACACTGGCTAGTGGTAAACTGTGCTGATCCAGGAACATTGAATTGCCACACAATGAAACCTGTGCAGGGCACACATGGGTGGGTAACTGGAAGTAGTATCACTATTTAATCAGTCACATTGTGGGAATTATTCATTTTGGTTATCACATTTTCTATATCATTAACTACTGTTCAGATTAGATTATATTTAATATACTCTTGAGCTCACTGAATGCCAAGACAACAAATATTGAAAGTTGTAAGGATTTTTCTTTCTAAAATCCTGGACACATTTACAACACAAGGTAATTGTAATAAAGGTGGGACTAATATCACTTATTTCATCTAGGATTGTCATTCACATGCCAGTAAATATAGATGAAAAATGATAATGAGAATGTGAACTATGCAGTCAAGCATACTGGAAGATGCTGAATTCATGATGAAAAAGTTTTACCAGGAGTAAAGTGAATAGAATGGGGAAGGGAATCTAAAACTTTGTAGGTCAGCAGAAAAGAGTTAGGGTATTTCAAACTGTAGAAGCTTTTGCTTCCTTGGGAATGCTGAGGGATGAGGAAGAATAAGACAACTTTCATGACAGTGCATGTGAAGGTTTGTAGCTATCACAGAAAATTTTATTCTAGGGAAATGCACCCAAAATCAGATCCAAATTCCACAGGCATGGTAGCGTTACAGCAGTATTTCTGTATAGAATACAAAAATTAAGCAATGCCAGCAAATTCATTGTGCCTGTTCTTAAGCTGCTAGTACAGACTCTTACATGGATTTAGTCCATGACAAGTAATCCTCTCCAAAGCAGTAGGCTACATGACTCAGGAATTAGCAAAAGGTGACTGTTAATAGACAGTTTTCTCACAGCTACCCTACTGCATAGGAAAAGACAGTTAAAAACCAGGCACATAGGCTGTTTTATGCAATTACCTCAATGCCAGAAGCCAGTTTCATTCATAATAATCAACATGACCTAGGAACTTTATATTTTGGAAACTCACAAGAATAGCAGAATGTAACAGCCAGTACATTAGCTCAAATGACAGCTTTGAAGTGTTTACCCCTGTGAGTACCAGAACATATCTCATTATAGATTACTTTTTATGTGAACTTTTCTTTTAAAGTGGGCTCCAGTTGAAAATTTAGATTGTGAATGTGTAACTGAAACTGAGTTATACTGCATACACAATGATGACTTAAATTTGTATACCTTTATTTAATTCAAGTATTTTCCAATGTTTAACCGATCTGAAAGACTTTAAAAATAAATCTTGAAATCAAACAGGACTCAAATTTCAAAAATTCCAATTATATCACCAAAATTCACTGCTATAGTAGATGAATATCTATATTGGTGCACTAAATAGTACCAAAGGTCTTCAGTTCAGACAAAGTCACTGAAGCAAAGCAGGAGTTTCACTCTTCCTTTTTACTTGCCAAGTCTTTCAGGCAAGAGACTAGGGCAGAGGACATACTTCAGGTCACAATTTCTTTATTCACTTTCAAATCTATTTCAGGGAATGTAAAGGTTACAGTTTAAAGATTCCATCCCCTCATCCTGTGGGGAACTAGAGGAAGGTATAGGGTTCTTTTTCAGCATGCATTTTCCCCCAAAGTCCTGGAACTAGGAACAAACTTTGAGAGAGAATGAGACTTGGTTAATAAAAGTAACACAACAGCACAGTGCTCATCCAAAAAGACCTGTGAAAGAGGAAAAAGCATTAAACAGGAAGAGAAAAACATGATAGAAGAGGTAGGAGATAGCTAATAAGTAGACCAAGAAAAGAAAAAAAATGTGAAGGAGGAGAAAATGGAAATATATTTTAAAACTCATTTCATTTCCCCATTAGACATTTGCTAGGATAATTTTTGCTACTTTTTTATTCCCTATGCCAATTATGACTGGTAAGCTGAAGGAAAGTACTTTAGGCATATGCAAGAACCTAACTTCTTTACATGTTTGTTTTTTTTTTTTTCTCCCTCTCTCCTTCCTCCTAAATGACTTGGGACACAAAAGACAGAAACTGGAAAAAGAGAAGTATTGTAAATCTTAGGGATTAGCCAACTATAAGCAATATTGAGGAAAGAGGGCCAGAGATGCATTAAGAAATAATTCCCCTGCATTTTCAGTTACATAGCTATGGTAACTGGGCTTTATTTTAGAAATCTTTACACAAGATTACCAGAACTATCAAAGTTCATTGCTTGTGACATGCCTACTGAAAACAAATTACTTCAACATGCAGTTTTGGGCACCATCTAAATCACAATTGCTTAAAAGCATACTTTATCATTTTAGAAATATTAAAGTGAAAGAGAGATATGGAAAGTGAACAAGCTCTGTACAGAAGTCCAGTGACACACTGAATTAAGGCAAATTAAGTCAATGTTAACACAAGACACTGATGCAGGAGATGAATATGGGTGTTGTGGGCTGTACAGCTTGTTTGAGGATCTCAGATTTGGCAAACCTGTCATAAAGAAATGATTAAGGCAGGAAGCTCAGCTAAATTAAGATCATGCAGTAGAACCAAATACTATTTTTAGAATCTGTTGACGACTACATAGCCCAGGGAAAAGACGAGCCTCTTGCTTTCGGGGCAAGTGACAGCAAGGCCATCAGGGTAAACTACAAGGACATACTGAGAGTAAATGGCAGACAAGTTAAATCTGAGACATATACATGACAATGAGAAATGATGGCTTAGCAGAAGTTCTGAAACTTAACTTCAAGGACTCTGCTACTCAGAGAACCCAAAATGTATGGTCTTTTGCCACTTAATAAACGTGCCCAAGTAAAAATTGGTCTAAGAAATCCTGGTATCTTGCAGTTATATCTGAGCACGAAATTTTATCAGGAAAAAAATTGTGAAGTATAATATACTGACATTGAGAGGGAATCTTCATTGATGGTTCTGGCTACAAAAATGTTTTCTAATGTTTGCCTGTGATACTTGATCATATTTTAAAATAATTTTTCATAAAGCATAGCTGGCAGAGCCTGATTTAAAAGTAGGTGAAAACTAGAATACTAAAGAAGATATTAGAGAGTGTTTCAGTCCTTGGGAAATGTTTCTACTTTGAAAATTAGGATTTTTGTGTGTGTGTGTGTGTTGCAAATATTACCTCTCCTAGCAACAGCACAATTTCCAGGTTGCTGCATTTCTTCACGGTCTAACAGCCATCAAATCCTGCTTAAAACAATGGCTCGCTCCATGAGAAATATTTAATCTTCCTACTGTTTAAGCTAGTCAAGTTCCTTTTCTTTTATTCTTCTTCTGAATACTAAGTGCATTCTGTAAAAATAGTAGCAGTCTTCAAGCAGCAGTTTTATCATTAAAAGTGAACATATAAAATATCATGAGAGTCTGAAAGTACTGCTGTGAGAATTTGCAACCTACCACTTGAACATGAGCATAGTTTGGGAAAGATGATAAGGACTAACAAGTAGTAAATATCCATCAAGGTTCACAGTTATTTTTGATTCTTACAATATGGTGTAATAAATGAATAAATAGGGCACATCTGTTAAAAACATAGGAGAAAAAACTTTCATGATTAGTTTATAATAGTTCACAACGACAACAAAAAAATCATCCTTAAGATATGCAGTCTCATGGTCTTCTACGCCCGGCTCTGATTTTTAAGAGACTGTCTTCAGGGAAAACCAACTGATAAACAATCTGCTGCCACAATCACAGCATAATATTTGAGAACACAGCATGTGCTACCTTCTTGATCTTGGTGTACATAAACTTACTGAAAAACAGTGCTTCCCCCTCACTATGTGATGAGGTCATGAACCTGATCACGACCATCCCTGCAGGGATTGGGATAATGGTCTTCACAAAGTCTGAAACATACAAGTACCCAATCTTTTTCCTTTATAGACCATCATTTTAAGCACAGCTTAAAAAAATTAAAGGAGGAAGGGAAATGCCTCTATAAATAATTGCCTATCTGGATTTCTTTTTAGAAAGTAAACCTTATAATCCCAATTTATATGACCTGGGATCTATAGCAATATATATATATATATATATATAAATGGGATCTATATACTTCTTCTAACCAGCCCACTTACTGGGCTGAGCAACTCCTTTTCTGGATTCTCCCTCCATTCCCGATGCACCTACTGGTTATGATGAAGTGAGGTCATAAGAACACAAATATGAACATCTTCTTATTGGAAGAAGGGTTTAGCAGAGGATTTAGAATACTGTTAGACAATTATTACATCCTGCTACTGAACCCATCTATTAATAAAGAAACACAACATCTAGGAACTTTTTTTCAGACAATTTATTTATTATATACATAAATGGAAGTGCCTCTTAACTACTTGTGAACAGACTAGTCTTGCTCAAGGCTTGAGAGTAGTTTTATGTATAAGATTTTCAAACAGGACCCTAGCACAGCAGTGGACCCTTCAAAAACAGCTTATGCTTTACCAATCCAATGAACTTTTTGGCTCTCCTTCATAAGAACAGGGCAGGAAGATAAAGCTTACATTTTCAGACCTTCCTCAACAGAACAGAAACCGAGTTTATAAGCTCTCTTAGGTCACCAGATTACATTTAGCTAGATAATACTCCTGTTCAAGTGGGATGAACACAATTTCTGTGACCTGGTTTTGTGGGATCATGTTGTATGGGCATGAATAATAATGTAAAAATATTACAATAATAACAGCAACAATAACAACAATAATGGCAACAACAACAACAACAACAACAACAACAACAACAACAACAATAATAATAATAATAGTAATAGTAATAATAATAATAATAATAATAATAATAATAATAATAATAATAATAATAATAATATAGTATCGGTGTACATAATAGAGCGCCATGTTTGGCCAAAGAACTAGCCCATCTTTACAAAGTCTAAATAACAGGCTAAAATTTCCAGACAAAGTTCCACCATTGTGGGATTTTTTTCAGTTTCTTTCATTATGTTTGACAACATTCAGCTGCTTTTGAAATTCCTTTGTCCCTAGACCAGCTGCCTGTAAAACTTCAAGATACCAACTCTGCAGTAGCCACTGCAGAAAAACACATTATACTGCCCAGTTTATCAGATCACCTTCACTGCCTGTGCATATCTACCATCACTCCATCTAGAAGCCTTCTCTGATATGGTTTTGGAACATCTTTCCCCATTTTCTGGGGAAGTAGCTGTGGTGTTCCCCAGATGTGTTCACCCAACGCTACTTCTACGCTGCAATAAGTCAGGTAGCTTGTGGCTGAACAAAAACACAGGAGGAAAAGAAATAACTTCTATTCTGAGAGCTTTTTTAATGTAAATAGCTCCTGGTGCTTTTAAGAGAAGAATTTAGCAAAGGTATTTCCCTCCCTCCCTCCCTCCTTCTTCCTTCCTTCCTTCCTTCCTTCCTTCCTTCCTTCCTTCCTTCCTTCCTTCCTTCCTTCCTTCCTATCGCTACCTTGCTAAACTGAAGCTTCACATCTGCTAAGACTGAAGCTAAATTTACTTCTTCCTAAATGTAAAAAAAATTATGATGCTAGAATTATTTTGGGATTATCTAATTTCCAGAAGAAACAGATTCAATAACTCTTCTTGAATTAATGGTAATAGTAGATTCGCATTTTTGAACATACAATAAAAAAAGCAATGTTACCAATGCATAAAGATATCACATGGCATCTTTGTAGAATAACAAGAAACCTTTGAAATTCAGGTAATCTGAAATAGTCCACATGAACAACATCAAATAAAACCCCCAACATACACTATTATAATCATTACTGAGAAGTTTTCGGGAGAAAACTTTCGTATTTACAAATCTGCATGCTATAAATCAGTTGGTCCTGAACCACAGTATTGTATTTCAACATCTAAAATTTAACTTTTAAAAAATTGGCCACATAGAGACTAGTAATTTCTTATGTTGCTGTTTTGTAGTCTTCTTTTACCCTTTATTTTAAGGAATATGGATGACAGAAAAAAAAATAAAAAGGTGAATTCCAGGTCAGAGATACTTTACTAGCCTCTGCTGCTGGAGTAAGATTATTTGCAGTGACTGCAGGAATTTTCAGTCTTTTGTAAAAGACAAAATGCTTCAGAACTGTAATTCCTTTGGATTTCAGTGAAGTTTATAATGGGGCATCTCCTTTATGATCTCCTTTCCTTAACATCCATTTTCAGCAAAAGCAATCTAAAAAACCCCAAACCTACACAACAAGAACAAAAACTGAACATACTTCTTGAATTATGTTTTCACCAATATATGTGGATCACGATGAAGTTTCAATCCATCTGTATGTTAGGTGAAAATGAACTGCATTTTTCATATGACGTTTGACTTTTAAGTGCCTTGGGGGAAGCAGTCAAGAATTTCACTAAATTGCATAGAGCTAAGAATACCAAAAAGTTGATAATTAATGATAAATGCATAAAATATCTGCACTCATTTTTCATTTTCAGTTCTAATCTTTTGCTTGTGACATCTTACCATCTCCACAACTCCATTATTATCCTTATTATTATTTTTAAATTTTTATGTCTCACTCCTTATCTTTTTACAAATTATAATAGGACTTTAAATTTCTACTGGAGTTCCTCCCAAACTCAATTTCCTTCCATTTATATCTGAAAGTTATGTAAGAAAGCTGGATGTGACATACTTGGTAAGGCTCAACAGCATCCATTCTTAGATTACAGTATTAGAAAAGTTCTAATGTATGTACACAAATATTCAAAAACTTGTACTGAAAGAATTGGCTCTAAGACTCTAGCTTCAAGTCCCATAGCTTTCTCATTTCCAAATTCTAAAGATGAGGTATCATATATATCATTTTTTGGAAAATTGCAGGTCATTTAAACTAGTATTCCAAAAGACCTGCCTGAATATTTTTTTTTTCTTCCTCTTACTATTCCAGATAAAAGAATCATTTTCCAACAAAAGGTAGTCCAAAACCAGAAAACAAAATGACACTGGAATAATACTGCAGTCTCTTTCTCAAATCCCAAAGGAAAAAAAAAAAAAAAAAAAAAATTGCCTATATTTAATTTATGTACTTTCAGAGTGATGCAAGTTAAATTGGACCAAATATAAGTGGGAAGAATTTTAAAAACTTCCCTGTAAAATGCTGAAAAGTTCTGCAACAGAAAGGAAGGGAAGTCCACAAAAGTTTAAGTGATACATTGTAATCTGCTTTGTATAATGAAAAAGAATGTGTTTCTTAATATGCAGCTCATTTGATGGATTAGCTGTGTTCAGGATGAAACCTATTGCTCATAGATTTTTTTTTTCTTTAACATGATGTAATTCCTGAAATTAATGCACACTTGAGATATATTACTGCTATCTGAATTTAGGCAATTCTCCAAATTCTTCATTTTCTACAATCTTTTTTTGAAGAGAATGCAGGTAATTCTCAGCATCTGACCTCGTACTCTGACAAATCATGCAAAAAGCTGACTGTGACTTAAACAATGCAACAGGTTTGAGATATTGCTCTCATGCTTTTTAAGTCAGAAACACAGTGATGCTTCAACCCCACTATACTCTGTGTTCTGCAATCCCCCAGGTAGTTCAATTCAGAGACACTGTTCTAAAACATAGAACAAAGGATCTCAGAAATATGTCCTACTTTGAGATTAAAATTCAGAGGGCCATTAAATTAAAGCATTGACTAATACTCCTTTTTTTTCTCTCTACTGCTTTTCCTTTCACATTTCATGAAACCATGTCAGGACTAGCCTGCTGAAGCAGAATTAGAATTCCTGGGACAAGATCTGAACCATTGAAATGTTAAACATGTCAGTGTGTGAGAGATCCACACTTCTGCTCTACAGCAATAAGTAGTACAAGGTCTAACTGTCTCTTCTCGATCCTTGGTGAAAAGAACAATTGATGTCAGTCACATTCAGCAGGTACCCACTTACTGTATCTTACCCTGCCAATCCAGACAGAAATTAGGTGCTGAAAGACCATTCATAGCCTCTGAAACTGCAAAGACAGGTATAGTACAAAAACTGAATGAAATATATACAGCCCTTGTATATTAAAAGCCTGTAGGAAAAGTCATTAAGAGACATCATGGAGTTTTCTTCAGAATTCTCTTGATAATACAGCCAATTATGGGGAAAATTAGAGAAAAGGCTAATATATACAATTTAATTTATACAGAAATCATTCTATTATTAAAACATTTTTCGGTGGCTGCTGTGGAGTTCAGTCAGTTATGAGCTCTAATGCCAGTTAATGTGCAGTAAAGAATATCCTCGTTTTTCTGTTCACTCTTCACTAAATAAATTCCAAATAATTAAATAGAAACACTTATCTGTATGTAATATTTAGTTTCAGAATCCCAGCTCCAAAAGGCGTGAATGGCTGCTGCAGAAGCATCTCAGGACATAGTTGCACTGAATAACATTAGAATGAACAATGCATTTTGATGCATATCAGAAACAGATAATATAGATAATTTGCTGCTCCTTTCAATGTCCTAATGTTATCTCACAGTTGTCTAACCAAGGGTAAAAGGCCATCAGCTCTGCCACTGTCAGACAAATAGCTCATTAAAGATTAGCAATAATCTATTTGCTTTCACCTGTTGTAGATAAAAGTGGATCAGTAAAGAAAATTAACCACAGCATGATTTCTTTCAGGTTCTGCCCACCTTTTCAGCCACAAAAAGCCATTAATTCAGCTGGGTTTTAATAAAAACCTTGGGATGAGATCATTGTCACAAGACACAGATGTGCTGGCCCTCCTTTGGCTCTCTAACTCCTCAGCACATGGAAAACGCAGTGGGTGATCCAGAGCTCGAAATAAAGCTCTGTAACCCCAACAATCACCACCTTTTGACACTCTCAAATTCATACAGAGGATGTTCAAAGTCATGGGTGTGGAAAAAAGCCTTTAAAAGGGGACGAAGGAGCGACACCAAGGTACTGCTCGTGTGTACCACCAAGGCTGCCCCTTTCCTCTTGGCAGTGAACGACAGATTACCCTGCCTAAACTGATGCACAAGGAGCATGCATGAGCTGAAAGACTCAGTAGATGGATCCAGTAAATTTTGAGTTGTAGGAGCCAACCACAATGCATAACAACATATGTTTATACAGTTTCCTTATGGAATTGATTCCTTTTTGTTGCCTGTATGAAACTGTGAACACTTCACCACCCCTTCTTTACTCAATAACACAAATAAATAGTATTTAAATTGCACCTAGTAATTACAAACTTTATTCACTTTTTTTTTTTTTTGCTATTCTATACATCATTCAGCTTGTTACAAAACCATAATTTTAATAGTTCGCCTTTTCAATATGTGTATCATAAATGCCATAAAATTTAATATATTGCTGCAGCAGGAATTATGGCTATAATTATGGAGGAAGACTCAATGCCTTCAGCAACAGCATAATACAAATGCTTCATAATAATTCCATTTCCCCTCCAAATATTCGCTCAGATTAATTTACACAAGCACATTGCCCTTTTCCTCACATGCCACAAACTCAGAGTCACCCTAGAGTGATGGATAATCGCTTTTTACACTAAGTTTTGCGCAATTGATTGGGGTGAGACTTTCTTAATGAGATGCAATGATTGTACTAACAACTGTTGCACAAGTGACTGGATGACGAGTTGTTTCTATGAAAACACTGACTTCTATGACCGCTATTACAAAAACTTTGCATCAGCAACATGAAGAAAAATGGTTTCACAAATGAAAACTTACGTGAGGCAACTACAATATGCTGACCAATTTCACTGGGTAAGGGAAAATAATGACTGAGCACAGTAAAACCAAACCTCAGTGGAATATTTTCGTGCAAATATTTGCTATATATTAAAGTTTTGTATCAAATACAGCAGTAAATATGAAAAATTAAGTCATTCTGTCTTTATAGCAATGTAGCTAAAAACATGGCCCGTTTTAAAGTTTTATACTGCAATACCCAGCACTAATTTTCAAAGATGTGGTCAGATATGTTTTTTATATTCAAATCTTCAAAGGGAATAAGATTTGCTCTGAATATGGAAAATATTAGATATATATTTAGTATTAGAGGCTGTTCAATGCTTTGAAAGAATATTGTTCTTGTAATGACTACATTTTATAATTTTCTGTCCATTTTATGAAATCAGATGAAGTTAAACAATGAAGAAAAAATCCATAAAGAAGTATCTTACTTATATATAAAAATATGTATGAGAAAAGCTACACAATTTTACAATGGAAATTAAGTAACTTGCCCTGTATTTTATTTCCCACTTTTGTCTTTTTATTAATTCTGCACAACTCTAACCAATTCCAAAAATCTTTTACCATCACTAACTTTGCTTTATTTGTTCAGAGTTTTGAAGATGAGATTTTGCCCCTGATGACTTGAATAGAAATTTTTGCCACTATCTTCAAGGACACTAAGGATTTCAAGTTTCTCATCAGATTAACAAGAAGGTGTTGAGTCTAATTATAATTTCACACACTGGACCTCTAAAGCCATAGTAACTTACAGCACTATGTAACTTAGCCTTAAGTTCTGGTTCTGTAAAGACAGATCAGTGTTTTATACACTGGTACAATCATGATATTAAAGCCCAGAGTTTCACTTATAGAAACATTTTAATAACATGTTATAGGGACCATTGTTGTGAGAAGAATATTCTGAATTTGTCCTTTACTGGGTGACCAACATTCCACTAACACCAAAATCTACCTTAATAGAAAGCATATAGATATAACTATTTTCTTCACTTAAATAATTCTCAGTCATGACACTTCTTTTCACAGTCATTGATTGGGCACCTGTTACAATACATCAAAAGAACCCTGACCACCAAAATGCTTAAGCAGAAAGACTAAGTTCTGATTTTCAAACAAAATGTAATTCATTATGATTCATGTAATGATTAAATGTAACAATACTAAAAAAATGCCTTAAAATTATCAATATTTTTAAATATACACAATTTAATATTATTAAACTAAGAAATTGCAGAAAATAAATTATCTCAAGTCAGAAAAATAAACAGTATTTTGCATTTTTATGGCCACTAATGATGATTAAACTTCCCTAAAATGTTATTTATAAGGGTTTATTTTAATTTATAGGCTGACATATGCTTCTCTTTGGAGACTGAATGATTTCTACTTGGTTTTGAAATTCTTAGTCTACTTCAGTCCCAAATTTAATACAAACTGAACTCATTAAAAGGAAATC
Organism: Taeniopygia guttata; assembly: GCF_048771995.1. Classification (NCBI taxonomy): domain Eukaryota; kingdom Metazoa; phylum Chordata; class Aves; order Passeriformes; family Estrildidae; genus Taeniopygia; species Taeniopygia guttata. The sequence continues at coordinate 111,350,888 of NC_133026.1, read as the reverse complement.
ATCCCCATTGTTTTTAAATAAATGTGAATTGAAAATATATTCAAGTGACCACTAAAAACTATTTTTATAATCTGTACTATAAGGTTCATTTTGGGACCAAAACAAGGGAAATATGTCAGACACGTCTGAACTGTATTTGTATGCTAATGTTAATGAAAAGAAAAAATATTACGACCTGCCTTTCCATTTCAGTTTTGGAGGCCAAATAGTTATGTTAGTTCAAGCAAATTTTGGATGAGCAAACAATATTTTAGAACTAGGTCTCTTAATCTTTTGTAATATTTGCATCATTGTCACTCTCTTCAGTAATAAGTAACAAACTATCAGGGGAGCAATATATAGAAGTAATCAGAAGGCCTCAATCATACCAGATAAAAAAAGAAAGCTATAGGGGATTGAAAGGGAAAATGCTACAAGTCTTCAAAAGAAGAGTAATTTTCTCACATTCCATCATTCATATGATGATTATCCCAAATTACATTCACTTTATATCACCATCCAAAGGCACCAAAGCAGTATCTTTTCTTGTAACTTTTGGGTTATAATCTGCTTTATCTGATTGTGTGAGGGCCTCTCCTGTTCACCATATTTTCAAATCCCTTCCATAGGTCAGTATACGCACTTTGATGATACCAGCTGCGAAATGATTTTATATATAAAGTGTATATGTTCTGGTCCTACCCATAAAATAATTTCTTGTTTACAGAAAGGTTCTTCTTAGCTGAAACCACATTTTTTACAAATGTATACAAATGTTCCTCAATTTTTTCTGCAAAGTATCCTTTTTGAAAGCTCTTTCAGGCTTTTTTTTTTTCTTATTTTCAGTAAGGAACATATTGCACTTCAGGTGTGGGTTGTTTTTTTTTCTCTTTCAATAAATTATTAGGTAAGGCACAATCAGCCACAGCTACCACTTACAAATAAGATGGTTATCAACTTCCTTCTGAGCTCCTCAGTCAGCATCACTTTCTACAGCATAAGGAAAAGTTCATGATTGAATCTCTAGAATATTTTCTAAATTTTGTAGTATGTGAACAACACGTGACACCTCATCACATTACAGTTTTGCAACCACTTTTGAGGAAGAAAGCTTTAACCAGGGCAAAAGCTCTAAAACATTGTAAACAAGAAAAGTTTATCAACTTCATTTTATTACAATAACCTTTTAGCAGACAAAAAAAAATTCAAGTGAGAGGTGTTCAATCCCATTCACTCCATTCTAATATCAGCAGAATCCATTGGGGCTTTCCTCAATGAATAAAAACCACAACATAATAGTCTTGATATTTATTTCCCATTCAGAATTTAATTTCCTGTTAGCCTTTTGTTTTTGCTAAGTGCTCCAAACCTGCTTCCCACTATATAAACTAGCAGCTTTTTATGTGAATTATGAAATAATAGTATTAATTTTTACTCTCATACAATTCCCTAGAACTTTAAAAGCTCTGAACTAAAAATTAAATAATTTTTTTTTTGTTTTGCTTTATCTACACCCACAGGTGTTTCAGTTCTTGAACACAGTTCTCTGCCACGGCACACTATACATATTAACACCATCACTACAAAATGGAGGATGGTAATTCTGAGCTTTAAAACAGAACATATAGACCAGGTTACCTACTGTAAAAAAAAACACATAGTAAAAGCATGAAAATATGACAGCAAATTTTAAATGGCAGGTTCACTCATTAAATGAAAATGAAGTGCAACAGGATCAACTTCAGTAATACTTCTATCTCATGTCTAATGTATTATTAAGTAGTCCTTATCATGGGGAGGTAGAACACCCTCAGCACTGATCAATATTTGATAGGCTACTGTGTCTGGGCGGTGTCCCACCACAATCAGTGCAGTATCAAACAGGAACAGCAATCTGACAACACATAAGGAGCTGCTAAATGAATGCCTGAAAGACACACTTGATAGATGAGATATTCCACAGAAAGTGAGAGAAAACATAGCTCACATATTTTTTTCTAGGAGAAAGCTTTTAAAGGTTTCAGAGGTTTGCTGAAAACATTATCTGTGTTATCCTGATTCTATGTGCCTATTTTGGAATAAATTTATATATAAATATATACAAAACCAATCCAGATTTTTTAATAAACTTGAAATGTCAAATGGAGCGGGTCTTTGCAGCTTAGTGGTCTGCCTTTCTAAATTCAAAAATATCAGAGTAACACAGATTCAAAATTTTAACACTGGACTTAAATTTGACTTTACTGAAAATCTCATCAAGTTTGTATATTTCTTAATTTTTTTTTAAGATTAAAGGAATTTACCAAAAAAGAAGTTTGCCCTTACAGTAGAGTATATTTATCCATATGAGAAAGCAAACCAAAGAAAGAAAACTGTAAAGTAAAGGGAGATGCATTTTATGCATTAAAAGTTCCTGAAGGTGCACTCCAATTCACACAATCAGATCCATGATTAAGCCACCTATTCCCCAATAGAAGAATAAATATCCCTTATTGTTCCATGTATCAATATCTCAGTAAATGGACAGTATCAAAAACAATAGTGCACTGACCCTAAGAGAGAAGGAAAGGTCAGCACCTTCATTGCTTTGCATCTTACCTTCAAAATAATCTCACTGTATTTTTCACTTACTAATTTGTGAGAATGTATGAAGAACAAGCTTGGCCATATTAGCATAATTGTTTTGTGAACACACAGACATGCACAGACACACACACAGAGTGTATTGTAAAAACACAGCTGCCCTTGCACTGTTGTGGGTTGGAGGTTTGGGGTGAGGTACAGAGTGTTGAAGTTGTGACCTTCAGAGCGATGCAGTATCTGGAATATCACTGACGGTAATATTAGCTACTGTGTACAGATTATCTTTACTTCAGAAACTGCTGTTGTCCAACACAAGTTACTAGTAGAATTTTCATTTTAATTTCAGAAACAAGGCTCTTGGAACAGCTGAAATAACATTTATGTAGCTCACATTGCCAATGGAGGGTGGCTTGAGATAACTACAAAAAAGGAGCATTTGTTCCATCCAATCTGTTCAAGCACTACAAAAGCTTCCTGTGGACTTCTGTTTATAGTTTTGGGTACAATACATCAAGGAAACAAACATGGAGCAGATGGAGACAGTTCAGGGGATGGCAATAAGAATGATCAAACACACAAAATATGACCAATAGACTGTGGTAATTTAAGTCCATATAACCCAGAATACAGGAAAGGCAGCAGACAAATACTTTTAAATAGACACATAAATACATATACACACACAAATGTGGAACTAATTCACAGTGAGAATGACTAGAGTTACACATAAGGAAGAATTTTGCAGGAGCAGAAACCATTGAGCAGTTCACAGAAATCAATTAAGGAAGCTATGATCTTCTGTTGTAAGAACCCAGTTATTAAGTTTTCTAGGATTGGTTCAAATACAGGTGATATGCTCTAGGGATGGATTGTACAGGGTGATCTCTTGAAGCTCATTCTGACATGTTTTTCTAAATTACTATTTTTAAAAGCTAATTTTCATGTAAAGTAAGCTTCACCTTATATGCTTTTTATCTGCAGAAACAAAAACCAAATGCAGCATTATATTCACAAAAATATGTGTACAGATACATTAATTACATGTCAAATATTAATGAACTCTGTTTACAGGTCGTGCATGCATATTTAACATTTAAACCATAACTGCACAAGAGAAAAAAATCAGTTGTGCTTCAAACTGTTGCTTTTATATAGAAATTCAGAAGAAAAAATGAACTAGTAAGGTACAGAACATTTTGAAAAGCAATTTAAAAATATTAATGCTTCAGCCATTAAAATTACTGAAACTGGGCTCAGCCCAGACACCAGCTTCAAAAAAGTTTCATTTACTACAAGCAAACACACAGATGTGTGAAAACGACAAATTCAAACTTTAATTTCTTCTCAGGTAATTTGGACTAATTTGTTTTGCTTATTTAATACTACTGGTATTATGGACAACAGTTGCCACTCACCATCTCTTTAAAGAAAACATAAAATTGCTTGCATTGACCATAAGGCCTTCAGTATGTGCTTTGTTTTTCTTGACAGGGATTAATTGATTTTTGGTTCCATTTGTGTCCATTTTGTGTCCATTGTGACAAAGAAGAGGAAAGTGCAGAGCAGCAATGAATGACTGTTATTTGTGCTTTCTAAATGGTGATGGTTACATTTCTGTTGTTTCATTCATATAAATAAAGGGACATAGCTACAAAAAGCAAGACCTAAATACATATGTAAGGTACTGCTCTCTTTCTATGATTTTTTTTTTAATTATTTTTTCACTTATAAACTATTTTATTAAACCTCTGCCTTTTATCTTTCGCTTAAGTGGTATTACAAAATGTACTTTTAGCAAAAACCTTACTCTTCATAAAATTGGCATGTTTCAGATGTACAAGGGTACTCAAGTACAAGTAGTTTGCTAGCAGGAAGATGTAAATGTTATCCACAAGACTACATTCACCCTTGAAACAGGACTTTCACGAGGCATAGACATTGTGCTGACAGAATTTATCAGGGCTGAACTCCAGCAGAGATAATTTTTACTGTGATTCAGAAAAAAAAAATCCATTACTGGAGCTGCAGAAGTTTTGCTGAGGAGCTTGCAATCATGGTAAAAAAAAAAAAGTGCTGGAAGGAAAATGTGTATTATGTCAGAAAAAAGCCTGCTTCATATGACATTCCAAATGTACAAATTATTTGTTTTATCACCAATGTTTCATTAGGGATGATGATGACACATTTTTTTTAGATATACAGGGATCTCAATTAATATTTACAAATCATAAATAGCTCTAATTTATTGATTTAGACAGAAAGTCTAAATAGCCTGGAAGAGACTGAAATGCTCAAAGGGAAAATAAATCAAACCACAAAATTATGAAACTGGTATCTCTAATTATAATCTCCCCTGAAAACATTTAACCTTCAAAACCAGCATGCCTGGATTATTTCCACTCATGAGCTTTTCTCAGGAAATTGCATCTATTAAAAAAAAAAAAAAGATAATGATAAATAACACATTTGCTCCATTAAAAATGAAACTTTATGAGTTTTTCCTAAATGATTGGAAAAATTCCTGTAACAAAAAGTCTATAATCATTGGCCAACTGTTCAAAAGTACATAAAATCTTGTACTCTGAAGACAGTGTTTTAACTGAGAAAACTGAAGTGTAGAAATCCACGGATGCATCATAAGCATTGTAAGAGGGTTTTTTTTATCTGCATCAAGCCAAGTATTATAATATCTTTGGCCAGTATAATGGATCAAGTGCTTCAAAGCTACAGAATTCTCTGGGATATGATATTATAACGAAACAACTCTCAAGATAAGAATGAAAAACTTGCAGCTGACATTCAAAAAGACTGAAAAGACAGGACGTATGCTGCAGAAGTTTAAAGAGCAATGAAGCATGATGTGTGGCCCCATCTGTACATTTATAAATTAGTCCCAGTCTTCATAGGCCATGTCCAAAGAACACTTTTTCTGTGATTGACAAAAATATAAATTTTTTGTAACCAGGACCAAAATTTCATTGGTTTTTGCACATTTCAGATCAAAATATTTACCACCTACAATATTTATTCACCTACTCACATAAGAAATCAATACAGTAAATACCCTGCTAAAAGGCAAAAAATAATCTTGATAATGACCTAGTTTACTGCAAGTTCCCACCTATTGGGGAAAATAATTTAAAAAGGAAAAACAAAAGTAAACACTTCCTGTTTGTTTCCTACAGCAAAATAGATCACAAAACAGACAAAACATATTTTATAGAGGAAACAATTACTGGAGATGGTATATAGCTGTCTAAGAAGTTTTATGTGATGCAAATGTCAAAAATTGCTATCTTTCCTTACACATAATCATATACAAATACACTGAACCAACAGTTGGATTACATAAATTCACCATTTTCTCAATTTTTTTTTTCCTGTACTGTAAATTCAGTGTCTTTGAATTCAGCATCTCTGTGATATATTTAATATATCATATGGCAAATGGATGATCTGGAAGCCTCGAGGTCAGCAGCACTTGTGCATATACTTTTCATATCTGCTTGTTCTGCAAATCTGTGTCTCCTTGAAATGTCCACCATGCTGCCTTGAAAACTTTAGCTGGGCAGTGCAAGCCCAGGAATCCAACAGTTCTTCAGGTAGTACTACACAATAGGCTGCAGGAGTTGTGACACATCTGCAAAACTCAGAGAAGCTCCTCAGATGTTGCAAGGGGTCTGAGAAATTTCCGAAGAATTCTAGCCAGACTATATTTAGTCTTTAAAGCATGAAAATACTTAGATTACCTTTCTATAAGGAGGTAAAAAGAAACACTGGTAAATGTGTCTCTTTAACAATGTTGTATTTTTATTCTACTGTTTAAGAAGACCTGACTGTCCTATTGGGGCATGAAACTATAAATGAATGTTTATCCCTCCCTTGAGCATAGAAATTCTTCAAAAGCAGTTGCACCACCTCTGACTGTGAAGGATGAAAACTGCTAGAGCACAATGGAAGTAATAATGAGTTCTCTGAAGTCAGACATGTCATGGCCCCAGATGCAGGCTCTGCAATCTAATAAAAAAAAAAGAAATTAATCTAGACAGTAGATTCCTGTTGAATTTTTCCACTGTCACCTGCTGTTTATTGTCATGCTACATTATGAATAAGTGAAAGATTTAAAAGGCTTCAGCATTTATTAAATTCCTAATTGGAATCACATATATTGAGATCTGAGACTACTTCAAGTCATTTTCCCTGATAAGCAAGCTCATCATAACACCCACAAAGAAGCTAGTCAATAAATATGTATAAGCATTTGCTGAAGCAGAAAGCTGTTTCTCTCTACTCCATAGGAATAAAAATTTTTGGGTAGTTTCTTTAGTCCTAATTGTAACTAAATCAATAGTCAGAAGTATGATCTGAGCCTGTACTCATGCGCAGAGACAGATGTAAAATAAGAAAGAAGTATGAAGCAGGAAAGTTCTGTGAAGTGGGCATGTTTCACAAACTCAAGGAAATGGAAAAGTTAGTACTATTTTCAACATAGTATGTCTAAAAATTCCTATTATCCAGCACATACAATAACTCACATGCAAATGGAATCACATAATAAGCTGAGTTGAAAGGGTCATGAAGATCATCAAATCCTGGCCCTTCACAGGACAGCCCCATGAATCAAATCTGAGAGTTCCTGAGCGTATTGTCCAAACACATTTAAACTCAGACAGGCTTGGTGCTGTGACCACTTCTCTGCGTAACATGCTTCAGTACCCTAACACCCTCTGGGCGAAAACCTTTTCCTGATATCCAACCTAAACCTTCCCTGAAGCAGCTTCAGGCTGCTTCTGAGAGGAAAGAGATTGGTACTTGCCTTCACTTCCTCTCATGAAGGTGTTGAAGACCACATAAAGGTCTCCCTAAAACAAAAGAAACAGCACAGAAATTTTCTTTACAGAGAAGGAAATAAAGGTGTATATTCCTGACTGAGAGCTTACAAAATACAGCAGACAAAGTGATTTAGATATGCAGGCCCTTACGTTTTTCAAAAAACAATATGTGCCCTAGGTACACTCTATATCAATGTCCAGTATTATCAGACCTTCTGTGAAAAGATTTAAGTATTCACATAGATGAATACCCTTACAGTACAAAAAAAAAAACAGTGACATTTAAAACCATGTTTTGCTTTTCATTAATGAGTCATTATTTTCTTGTCAAGTAGCACTCTAAGGCCTTGAAAGCAGTATCTGCTGTCTCCCACTGTGATGACCGCCAATTTATTTTCCTACTCTACCACTCATGCACAGACTTCCTTCTTTGAACTCAACCAACTCTCCATACTATCTCCCTTTCTAATGTACAGCTCAGACAATCAAAAGCAGGACTGAGAAAAGAAAATAAAGAAGAAAAGGAATCTGGCACTATTTCAGGATGGACCTTTTGAGCAGCTGAGATTCCATGTTCAGAAGTTGAAGGGTGAACAGAATTTTTGAGGCAAGGCAGAAAAGAAATGGTGAACATACTGCCAGGACATAAGGCAAATTCATACCAAAGAGATAAAGAACAAAATGCTGCAGGTAAAAGAAATGGTAAATTCTGAGTTTCTAGATCTAGATAGCAACCTAGAGGCAAACAGGTGTGATTTGTTGAAAACACAGACTTCTCTACAAGGAATCTTCTTATCTTCTATGTAATCTTCAAGTTGTCATACTTAAGCTTATGATTTTATTGCCCTTAGAGCTGAAAATATCCTCAGGGAAAACATTAGTCTAAAAGCAAATTAAATTGCAAGCATTTAAATATAAATCTGCTTCATTCAGAATGGTTCCCCCATTCAAATGACTCTTGGTTGATGCAAAGCAATTCTGATACTGACTCTCAAGAAAAATGACAGGGCACTTAATACTGATAGGTCTGAATCTCACTACTTGTCTGACCATAAAAGCCTTGGGGACACAACTCAATGTATCTAAATCCTACCAGTCTTCACTTTGCATACAGTTAATAGGGCTTAGTTCTGAAATAGTCCAACCAAAGTAGACTAGATTTGTTTAAGAGTCTTGTAGGTAGACATTCAAAAGTATGCAAAAAGCAAGAAGATTAGAATAGCAGCATTTCTGGGAGATATTAAAAATAAACTCTTTATTGTCTTCCTGTAGTATAAAATGAGAAGCTCAACTATTTTCTTCTGAAGTGGAGATAGAGAGAGAAGTAGTGTTAAAGAGAAACTGACTGCTGACAGTGAAGCTCCATTAATCTCTAAAGAACCAAGCATATCTAAGTTAATTGCAGATAAACATCATCCCATAGTGGAACAAATAGTCCTGATGTTTACCTGGTCCAACAGGTGCTTTTCCCTCTGGTTTCTCTCTATTCAAAGCTCTCAGTGTCATTTAGACATTGGTGAGGCAGCTCTAAAATTTACAGTCACAGTTTCACTGCAGATGTATGGACCATAGCTCTGAATAGTGGTACAAATGTTTCTTTGTATTGATACACTATATCTGGTTCTTTCCAGACATTGAATCTCAGGAGCAGTGAGATGAGAAGCATGTTTTTATAAAAACATTTTAAGACAAACACCATTAGTTCTTGGAGAGCATCAATTAAAGTCATATAATCATGAAATCATTTGGGCTGGAAAAGACTTTTAAGGTTATTGACACACCACTACCAAGTCCACTCCTAAAAAATATCCCTAAGTACCCTGGGAACTTGTATCTTAGGCTATGTCTGTTTGTGGGGTTGTGTCAGCAATTTGCCAATACAGGATAGCAGAGAATCTATAATCTAAGGCAAACTATCCCAGCTACAGACAGGAGGGCTTGTACTGTGCTTTGCAGCACAACGTCATGAGCAGAGCTATAGAGTTCCCTGTCTTAAGAAGGCTCATGCCAGTCAATTTTACAGTGTTAAACTGGCTCTTTATGAAACATATAATATGGGTATGCTCTTGTCCGTGTAGTACATTTATGTTGTCTGATTGTTTTTATTCCACAAGTAAGGTAAATAAAAAGATAGGTTACTGGATTCAGTTTCCTCTTCAATACAAACTTAAATTGTGTTTTAAATGAAAACATTTAGATCTAACTTTATAACAACAGATCCAAGAATACATCTTCAGCTTACTTAAAACTCTGCCAGCAGTAGCAGGTAGAAAATAAAAAACCTTCTGTCTGGGTGGTTCTCTCAGCATCTGTGTTTGCTCAAGTTTTACATTCAGGTATCCCTATTTTAACCAGGATGAAACAAAAACCCCTTGAGCTCATATCCATGACCTTTTCAAATCCAGCAAGTAGAGTCACTTGCAAGACACAGTCAGACAGAATTTCTCAGAAACAGCAACCTGTGCAGACTCCATAGTTCAGGTAATACTACCTACACAGACTGGTTTTTATGACGCAGCTGAAAAATTGGCCTTGTATTGTGTACAGCTCTTTTTCTTTTACTCACAAAAAGCAGACTTTATTATATAAATCTACTATCATTTCCAAACCATAACATATTTCAGTGGCAGAAAGAGATTATGATGTTTATTGACAATTTTGGAGATTTCAGGCTAAGTGAGGTGCCCTTGAACTTGGTTTATATGGACAGAATGAAGGTTTTGAACAGATACAATGGATTGCAGCTAAGCAAAACTACAGTCTTAGTTTTACCTTTGCTGAAGACAGCTTGTAGGAAAAGCTTAAAAAGACTGTAGACATTTAAAAATCACAAAAGAGAGACACATTATGCGTAAAAAAGTTGATAAGAGATAAAAAAAAAAAAAAATCTAGGCTAGGAAAATATTTTCTAATGTAATCAGTTGAAGGACAATGGACATTCATGAAAAGACTAATAACTTAACATAAAACCCATCACTATATTAATATAAAGGAAGTTTTAAAGCATCATGATAGTTGCATAGTAACAAGAGAGATTAAATGAGATCTGAATACTGTGGGGCACAGGTAATTTAGAAAAATGAAAAAGAACAAAGCATGAAAAAAATGCTTTACTACTATCTTGAAAAAAAGTAATTTTGATAGGGAATGTGAAAGAAACACAAATAATGGAGAATTACAATAGCTGGATAATCAAGAAAAAATATACCAGTAAACTACTATGGAAGATCCAAATAATTAGTAAGTAATTAACATAATGCAGATTACAAAAGATTAATTTTGAATTGGACTATATTTATATGTATTACATATAAACCAGAGAAGAATATTAATGAGGGGACATAGTAAAAAAATGCAGCACAAGAAAGTCTAAATAATGTAACATACTAAGAAAAAGACCAAAAAAAACCCAAACCCACAAAAACCCCTTGAGTAAATTTTCAGTGAAAAAGTTTGTAACTGGAATCTGAAATGAAGAAATGCAAGATCAACCATCATGACCTACTTGGACATATGAGGTCTTTGAAAAAAATAAATTAAAAAGTTCAAAACTAAATTTCTTAACTACATCCAAATAGATTTACAAAACATGCCTGAAATAGCCATTATTTCATACTGAAAGGGGTAATATAGGTAGGAAGCAGTACAGAGAAATTTAAACATCTTAGCCCGTGATAATAGTTACAAAAACTATTTTTACTTCTAGCTGAGAGGATTTCTGGTAACATGAAAACAATTAAGAAGCAACTGAAGCTACAGAAATGTCTGACTCGTAATGAACACAGGCTCAGGTATTTAGAAGTCCAGACTGAAACAAGTGGAGACAGGAGTCTATTACCCTGCAGTGTGAGAGGAGGTATAGAGGGGACCTGATGTTACTCAAGTAAAGACACACCTTAGAAATTACATTCCTTTTATATATTCTACATATATGTGTCCAAAGTAATAAATACTTAAAAACATTCCTGCCTCAAACTAAAAGGATAGACTAAATTATTTACAAATACCTTCTAGGAATTTATTGTCATAGTGCTTTGGCAACAGGGGAATCAAAGTTGGAAACAATAAGAAGTTAAATTTAAGCAGAATAATTCTTTCGTGACAATTATCTTGCTTTTTTCTTGTTTTTATTCAAGCAAGATAAATGTTTCCTAAGTTAACCAGACCAAGAAAGACTTTTGTCTTCAGCCACTAAAAATTCCTCATAATGGAATATTACTATGGGCCAGCTGTTTGCAGACATGCATTTTAAAATGTTGACACTAAAGACATATGATGTACGTACCACCTTCCTTAGTATCAGTGGTGATCATCAACTTAATATTGTACCAAATCTGGATTCTGATCAATCAGCCTCTTCCTCCCCTTGTTTATAACACCATAGGCTGGCAACAAGTTCTCCTGCTTGAGATTTCACAGACAGTGAGTGATGCTTGAGGTGATGGCTGATCCCAGACATGCATCCTGAGCAGCTTTCAATTCCTCAAGAAAGGTAGATGCTCCTTTCCTCCCCTCTTTCCCCTTTCACTATGAATCTCTATTTCCATATGAAGAACATTTGGCTGTATGGGCCTCTAGGGAGGAGCTGCTATGCAGGGACTGGAGGGGCAAAGTACATGTCAATACAGTACATACCAAAAGGCAATTTGAAAAGGAGTCTCAGATACCAACTGAACTGACAGTGGAATTCAGCTGGCTCCCTGTGTTCAAAATATTGTACTTAGATTTTAAATGGTATTGTTAACTGCTGCATTTTTATGGTATACTGAGAGAGTAAAACAATATTAAATTCTTAAAAAACACAGTAGGAGCACCACTAGAACATACCCAAACTATGACACAGAAAACCAAGACCTCAGCCTTTAGATACTGAACATGGCAGATTGTTGACTGTCTGCAAATGTCATTTCAGAATGACAAAGTCCATGTAGTTAGACTATAGCACTACCAGAGCTGCATACTGAGAATATCTGTAACAGAAGCAATGCAAACACAAGTTTCATGGGGGGAAAAAAAAAAAAAAATTCTTATTTGCCGGGCAAATACAGACACAATTTCTAAAATACCCAACAGTGGGTTTAATCATCTGGAAAGAATCCAAAGCATCCTACCAAGAATGCAATTAGTCTGCAAATAGGGTAGGTCTAACCACTTCTGCCTGGTTGGTCCTCACCATTTCCTAAGTACCTACCTCTACAGGGAGCCTACACCATGTAAACAGCTACCAGGTGGAAGCTATGTCTACTCTTCAGGACTGGACCAGTGACTGTTTTGAATAAATGAGATTGATCAAAAATGAAATGGTTTTCACAGTAGCCTGTTATTTCTTTATTTCTACCTATTAATTCAATTGAGGATGCCAAACCACTTTGAATGGAAAGTCTGGAAAGATCCTCAAATTAACTTTGCCAGTGCAGCTATTATGCCCTGCTGATAAAAAGTTAATTCAAATATTAGATTATTAAGCACAGATGCAATCCAAAATTACATAAAAAGTAAAATGTTGGGTTTTTTTCTTAAATATTTCATCAGTATAATCTTTTCCTTCCCATAGCAGAAAAAATCCCTAGTCTCATGTTATGGAATTACAACAATGTTTTGCTATGTAGATAAACTTCTCTGGAAGGGTAGTCTGTTTTATTAGCAACCACAGACAGCTCTGCTGTTATTTTGCTGAAAGCCATATGCTTCCAAAACAAATCAGTCCTACACTTGACTCATGCACAGTCCATATGAATATCTAGAAGGCTAATACAGACATACAGCCAACCAATCAGAATAAAAGTATCAGCATTGTTTCAGGTTCATCTTCCGGTGTTTTATTAGCAGATTTTCATTTAAGTCTCAACTAACAAGTATAGGCAAAGTTAGATGACCCTTTAATACACTTTTTGTGTAGCACAAAAATATGAAAATAACCAGGATCCAAGGAAAGCATAAAATGTGCAGGAAAATGAGATATTTAAATTAATCAAAATAAGTTAACCCAAATGGATAGTAAATAACATTACAAATAAGTACTGACATTTCTCATCCTTCTTTTAAGAATTATTCAATGTCCAGACTAAATGTAAATATATTTCATTTTCCTACAGGTATGATTTGAATTTTAAGTTTACACCTATAGATGGTGAAAGAGACACTCCATTTTTACTTTTATTTGACAAGCACATCATTGAGTAAAAATTGATTCTCATTTTCCACGAAGCACCATTGGCCTTTAAATACAGTATTCATCTAAAGAGATTCCTTACTTGCATCTTTCAGCAGCCTTGCACTAGTAATGATAACTGACATAACAATGAATCAAGTTTTAAATTGATTTTAGACATTTAGACACTAAAGGTTAGACATATATATATATATATATACGCAAAAAAAAAAAAATAGCTGTATTGGTATGTACCACTATACATACATACACACACATACACCACCCCTGCTCACCTGTCCAAAGCATGGCCTACATCAAGCTGCAAAGCCACCCCAAAAGAGCAGCTGACAAATGCTTAAAAGCTGAGCACAGCCCTATCTGGAACACAGTTTAAAAAACTTTTCAATAAAGTCACATTCTCATAGCAAAGCCAGATGAGCACACAGATATCTATATTAAGAAAATATCCGAGCTAAAAACCTTCACCCAAGTATGGTCTTAATGCAATTTAAAGACTATTTTGTCTCAGGAAATCTGTATTTGGTGCAAAGGATCTTTTTTTTTTTTTTATTACTCGCAGCCTTACTAAAAACTATAAAATAAGGAAATAAAAAGTGTCTCTTTCAGGTCTCAGAGAATAGTAGTTCATATGCATTTTTTTCACAATCACCTTAGCTTTAATTTAGATAAACCACAAAACAGTTGCTAGTCCTTTCACAATCCATTTTGAAGAATACAAAATATTTTATGGCACAAGATAGGGAAAATTAACTGAAAACTTCTCCACACCGTTCTAACAGTTGCTTACAGATATCCTATTCACCATCTCATTCTTAGGATTTGTCTTTTACATATGATATATTTCATTAATTACAGAGCTGAAATCTATACAAGATTACCTTTGATCCAGGCACTCCTGGACAGTCTCTGTTCTCTATGGTACATTTGCTATTACAAGACAGAAACAAGGACAGGACAGCAGTTTAGATAAAGCAGTTAATATATGTGAATTATTTTTAGTAAGGGATGATATCTGTTATTTAGCTTTCATAAATTATTTTTTCTTAAAACATACTTTAAATTACAAAGGATGAACAAGTCAGAAAATGAAAGCCAGATGATCACACTGGATTCAAGAAGACATTAATGCTAGAATAATTTTGAAGGTATTGACTACTCTTGTTACTAAGTCTATTAATTAACTGCAAATATTCTGCTTGATTTAAAATTTTTAAAGTGCAGGATGTGTAAATATTTTCAGGGCCTTCTAAGTGCCTCTTTACCATTTTATTCTAATGTAAATTACAAATGATTACAACAGACACACTGTGTATGCACAAGGACTTATTATCTTCCCATCCAATCAATTAAATACCAACATAAACATTATACAGCAGTATATAAAACAAAACAGGCAACTATTTCTTCTGGAATATTATGTTTACTCATATACTTACTCATTTAGCAGTGTGATAAAATCCAGTTTCTCAAAGTGATAAGCATTTTCTTTTTTTTTTTTTTATATTTACAATTTATGCAATGTCAAAGAATGATCATTCTGAAAATAAAATAAAGATGAGTATACAAGCAAACCTTTTAAACACTTGACAAAATTGTAATTTGAGATATTTTTTTTTCTTATTAACTTATACCTATTCCGCAAAATAAAGAAGAGGGATCAATTAAATCTATGCACAAGAATTTCTCAGCAATATTAGGCCTTCCATAATGGAGTGGCAGAGGTTGAATTTTTTCTTTAATCCACTTTCTACCAACTGTACAAAGTAATTAGGCTACATCTTAGAGACGCATCATATGTCTATACATACATTTACCTGGGAACTGGTACTCCACATTGTTTTTGTCTTACCTCAACGTAAAACCTTTTCTCTCTGTTATTGGAGAGCATTTATTTTACTAGTTTGGCCTTTTTCAAGGCAGATGCAAAATTATATGCCATGATCCAAAAAAAAAAAAAAAAAAAAACAAACCCAAAACAGAACAAAAAAGCCACATAAAGTTCCTTTTTATTTCATTCAAAATTCAAATATTTCTAAGGAGGATTACTTTTCATTCTTTCCAAACATAGTGAAGATGTCAGATCGCTGACCCAACTGCACGTTTCTCAAACACAGCAGTGCAAAGCACCTCAAGCAATCAAGAAATCACTAACAACTAAAGCCACCTTCGTCTTTTTGAACAATGCAACTGTTGAGTCTGCTGATTCAACAGGCCTTCTTGCAGCTTGTGGAAGGCAGTAGGTATCTTTCCTATGGGATGATGTGCACAAGAACTGCGTAAACAGATCTTATTACAACACAACATTGAGTACTTTTGGCCCATGTTTCAAACAGAAGAAAGACCCAGTACTTGAAACAGGGAAAGAAGCTCTTGGTAGACACTAACTGAGCAGTGTCAAAAAACTGTGGAAAAACTGAAGACAACAGAAAAACACTTTAATGCTCGGTAATCCAACAAAGTTTTTATATCATCATAAACTAAACCAACTTAAACACAGACTCTGATAAATCTCCAGCAAATATAAATCCTCTCTTACCTTTCCAGATCACATATTAACATTCAATAAGGAGTACAATCTGTGGTACAGAGATGGTGGACACGGCCAGACCCGTTCTTTAACCTTACTGCAGACCATAATTTTCTACTGCGCAATTGATTATTTTTACACCAAATCATCATGCTTTTTTGTTAGAAGGAATTGAGGAGGAAAAAAATATGTGTTGTGGAAACAGAACAGAGCTGTGACTTAGAAAATGTGCAAACACATCTCTCAGTGGGATTTTGTCACCGCAATCACAGCAGCATTGCTGTAAATAGCTTCTCTTTAGATGAGTTGCTCAGGCTTCAGAATGACATTATTAGTATTAAATGGTACCTTTGGAAACTAGCAATTTATGTTATAAATTCTCTGTTGTTTTCCTGAAGCTTTAAATGGGAAAATGCAACTTGTTTTAGACTTTCTGTAAATAGGAAAAGTTTCATTGAGACTTTCAAATTATAGTCTTCAGAAGTCAAACATAAGTGCTTGTGACAGGCACAGTTTGAAATCTTAACTGTTTATGGCAAGATATATTTTTCCATTCACTCAGAATGTAAGATTTCAAAAGTTTTTAGAAAGGCTGTGAGGTGGAAAAGTTCAGCATGTACGCATAGCTGATGAAGAATCATTTGGAGATATGAACATACCTGGGGCTGCCAAAAAAATGTATGTGATAAAGATGGTACATTAGGTCAGAGGGAACTAAAAGTGAATTTCTGATTCTTCAGGGACATTCTCCTTTTAGTCAATAAAGGGCAAATGGTCATCCTCTTGTTCCATTTCTCTCTGCAGGCTTCAGTGAAGCTGACCATAAGGTAAGGCTGTACTTCAAGACAAGGACAGACAAGTTCCTGGCAAACTGCTTAAAAGACCTCTTATTTGTGATCTCCCTTGTATGTGACTACATTTTTATCCTTTTCAAAAATTAAAGGCTGCTTGCAGAAGAAGTACTGTTACAGCACAGTCTTAAGTACTAATAGACAAGTAACACTGTCCTACCTACTCAATAAATCTACTACAGACCACCAAACTGGTCCAAGTGCTTTGAAGAAAATCTGGTCACTGGTGAAGAATAAGCATCAAAAACTTGAAACAAAAATTAATTTTCCTCCTCCCCTCCTCCCCTAAAGAATAAGCCAGCCCATAGGAAAACTTCCTTGAATTGAAAGATCAGAGAGACAAGTGGTACTAAGGCCTTAGTTCAATTGTACTATTGAGTTTTTTGCTAAAGTTCAGTTTTTATATATTTCTTTTAAAGTGATTTGTACTTCCTCTCAACTAAGAGATTCTTCCCATTTATAAAACTCTTACCTGCTATTCACCTTGTTATCCTCCCACAGTGCAGCTAAGAATTGCCTGGAGATATCTGGAATATTTGAGTACCTAGGAAACTCCCTAATAAATATGTAAAAATAAAAAGTAATTAAACATGAAGCTTGACCAGGCTACTTTATTAAATGTAAACTCTATAGTTTATAGTAATGAAGTCAAGTTTTTTGCTGTCATCTTTATGTTGGAACCTCCACAATGAGATTAAGAATAAATGAAGTTTCCTAAAGCACCAGATAAGGACTGAAATAAATTACTTTACCTTCTAAGAAAAAATAATTATCTTTGGAGAA
Organism: Taeniopygia guttata; assembly: GCF_048771995.1. NCBI lineage: Eukaryota > Metazoa > Chordata > Aves > Passeriformes > Estrildidae > Taeniopygia > Taeniopygia guttata. Next base: position 111,333,158 of record NC_133026.1, on the reverse strand, counting down.
CTGAAGTTTTTGCATACAATGCCAAAGAAAGTCTTTGAGAGCCTCAACATATCCCAGAATATTGGGGAATTAAGGACAATGGGGTGTAGTCTTCTGCTGACATACAAAAACATAATATGTATGTATTATAAAGAAATAGCTTCAAGCAGAAAACTCCTACTCCACTGCATGCATTTCTCCTTCTAGAGAGAAGACAGAAGAATAAACAATGTATGATTTGACACAAAACATAAAGACATGAAATTTACCGTGACACAATAATAGAAAAAAAGAAAATTAGAAAGGTTGAAAACACCCAGATCTTCTGGGTTTGTTTGGTTCCCCCTCATTCCAACTCATTTTCAGCTGTAATTCTCTTTTCAGATAAAAATGAAAAGGGTATTTGTATACCTAGGAATTCACCTAGTTATTCTAACTGTGGGTATTACTTACTACCCTTGTCCTGACTATGTCCTTAGCTACTCAAAAAAAAATTAGTTTTTGCTCAAACTGTAATGATGTCATCCTTCCTACAACATAAAAGATGAAAAGGCAAGAAAGTGAGCAAAACAACATCCATTATTTCACGGGAAGTTGAAGAAGAAACAAAAGCTGAACTGAGAAAGTTATGTGTCTTCAATAATTAGAAGGCAGGCTAAGAAACTACATATAATTTCCATAACTTATAAACCTCACTTCAAAAATAAATTTATTGCAATTAGGGTTTGGAGTTTTTCTGTAGTAAAAGATGTTCATAAAAGTTTTATGAAACCCAAACAGAAAATTTGCAGCTACAAGATGCAAGGTAAAACAGCTTAATGTGAAGACTTCACTGCCATCCCATGCAAAGTTTTCACTGTTTCAAATAGCTTTGCTTGAATTGAGAGTTGCTTAGAAAACCTACCACTACTAGTCTATGATCACGTATCAGCAAACAGAAGTGCACTTTTGTCTATGTTGAAAAACAGCCCCCTGGCTGGAAAAGGTCAAGGGAACAGCAGATGCAAATAAAAGAAAAGGTAATTGCTAGGCTAAAAACATGAAAGGCAAATACGGAGTTAAGCATAAACAAATAAAATTTATAAAAAAGAAAGATATTCGCTGCGTAAATAACTTCTATGGAGACAAGGACTATCTAGTTTGCGGGGATTTGTGAGGCTGCAGTAAGAACACCACAGCTGTCAGTTACTGTACAAATGAAGTACAAGATGATGAACAATGATGGATAATTTGCTGCATTCTGCACTTGGGTATCTTGCTGACACATAAAATCTCCTCTGCTATCATGTACACCAGCCCATCACAGAAGGGCTACAGTCACAGGAAAAGATAAATACACCCAGCCATTATATAGGGCTATTTGCACATGACTCTACAATTTTCAGATCTTAATGCCTCTATATTTAAAATGTTACAGACATCAAAGGAAATGACAAGAAAATAAAGTTTTAAAGAGTAAGTGTTCATAGTCTTTGTTTGCCTCTCCTTCAGGCACAAAAATAGATCATGCAGAGGATCTGGTCAAAGTCATTATAAAGGAGTAAACAAGGATTTCAAAATCAGATTGTGAGGACTTACATTGTAGGTATCAAGGAGGAAAGAAGGTCCTGATCCCTTACAGTTGGATTTGGTTTAAAGGGGTGAATGCAGAATTAATTGCTTATTTAATAAGCAACTTTGACTGACACAATAAATCAGACCTATATTATATGAAAAGGCCAGTCACAGACAGATCAATGCCACTTAACTCATCTTTATTTTAATTTCCACCTCTTCTGACTGCATTTTGAAAGGAAGGACAAAAAACAGGCACCAAAATTAAGCCTGCTTTTTCTCTGGGTTTTTTAGAAACTTCTGAGTCCTCAACAGCATGTTATTTGCAGGTTCTGGTTCCTTCTGAAGCTAATTAGGGTCACTAGTCCTATTCTCATATTTCTCCCCCAGACCAAAACACAATCCAAATTAATTACCCTACCTTCATAGACATCATAAAATTGATGCAGTTTTTCAGGGAAATATCTAGGATGGAAATCACAGCCACAAGAAACACCACTCCCACTGGAACCCTAATATCATATAATCATAGTATCATTTAAGTTAGAAAACCTTTAAATTCATGATATCTAGCCACAACCTAACACTGCCAAGGCCAGTACTAAACCCTGTCCTTAAGTGCCACATCCACACAGCTTTTAAATGACTCCAGAGACTCTGACTCACCCTGGGCTGAATCATCTTTTCCCTAGGGGCAATGATGCTTGACAACCCTTTCATTGTATAAATTTTTCCTAATATCTAATCTTAACTCCACTGGAACAACTTGAGAATACTTTCTTTGGTACTCTCAGTTGTTACCCGGGAAAAGAGACTGACCACCACTTCACTACAACCTCCTTTCAGGTGCAATAAAGTCTCTCCTGAGCTTCCCTTTCTCAGGACTAAACATCTCCAGCTCCCTCAGCCATTCCTTACCAGACCTTTGCTCCAGACCCTTCACCAGCTCTATTGTCCTTCTCTGGAAGGACAGGTGCTCCAGCACCTCAATGTTTTTTCCTGAACTGAGAAGCCCAAAACTGGACACAGGATACAAGGTGTGGCCTCACCAGTACCAAGTACGGGAGAATAATCACTGTCCTGGTCCCTTTGGTACACTATTTCTGATAAAGGCCAGGATGCAGCTGGGCACACCCCCCACAGGAGTGTTCACCACTGCTGGTGCTGGTGTCTGGTAGAACAGGGTACAGCCCACAGCTGGCACTGGGGTAGCAGTGTGTTCCCACCAGGAGCTCGGCTTGGGCAGTTCTATCAGTTATGGTAGGTGCAAAACTTAAAAGATGTCATGGCTTTCATCCAGATGGGATTCCTTCTGCCCTTGCACTCAAACTGCCATGCCACAGCCACGTCCTGTTTGCAGCCCTGGGTGTTGACATATAAGGACTTCCTTTATATGTCTGGAGGGCTTGGCCAGCCTTGCTTCTGGCCCTGCCCAGATTCCACCAACCACTGTGTCACAAGCAGTGAGCTCCTGTTGGCTGTCTTTGATCCTGGAGGATCTGTTGCCCAGCAAGGATGAGCTAGCCAGCTCACCAACAGACAGATCTAATCAGTTTACCTGAACAGCCAAGATGAATGGGATTGTACCTGCAAGTCCTACCTTTACCAAACTGCTGATGTTACTGATTTTTTGACACTAATGCATGTGTTGCTGGGACCACATTGTTTTATGAACCTTTTTCAGAAGCACAACTAACAAACCTGCCAAGCTGTTTATAAGTTCATATCTCCTGTAAAGTCATTCATTCCTTCTAAGACAAATTCTCCTGAACTAGTACTCCAACTTACACATGCTGAGCATGTTTTGCTATCAGTTACAATCTCTTGAGAAGTTACACAAGCCACTAAACTTCATACTACTTCTTCCAAACGCCTCAGCTTTCAAACACATTGCCTTAGCTTACACTTGCCACAGCATGTACAGCTCCATGTGTGACCGCTTTATTTACTTTTTATTTTGTTAGGGTCTGACTTTGAGCTGAGTATTTCTTTCCAGATCAGATCTCCATTATAACGAATGTTCCGTTGTGCCCCGAGTTTTGCCAGAGAGACTTGTATGAAAGATAGCTGCTGGAACAGCAGCTGCACATAAACATAACATCAGCTGAACCTGAACATAAAGTGCCCTGGCCCAGAGAGTGGGTTGATTTTAACTGTGGTCATGAGAAATTACAAACATCAGAACTGAAGAAAAAAAATCCTTAGGGATTTAGAGAAAGACCAGAAGACTGTTGCACATGCAAGAAGAAATGGTGAATACCAAAGGTATTGAATCAGCAATATAGAAGAATATGATTGGCAGAGGATAGCATGGTAAATAGCCTTGGGAATCTGTAGAGAGTTCAGAGCTAAATACCAAAGGAAAGGCAATCCATTCAAGAAAGTCTCTGTTTGCCTCTTTACATCTGAGCAACGTCCACTGTTGTCCAGCATGATTATAGAATTCCATATAATTTTTTTACAGTCATATTTTAGTATAAAAACATCTTTCTTTTTTCCTGGTATTTAACAATTATGGTTTCCTGTACCAAGCAACTTAGGTATTAAATCACAACTTAAAGTGTTTGCTTTTTTAATGATATTTGGCCTGGTACCCATGCAAGTATGGTAGAGAACTAAGCAGATTACAGAAGGTATATCAAAAGTCATATTTACTAGGATTGCTCTCCAGACACAGCAATCCTAGTAAATGCAATGGGTAAATGCAGTATTAACCTATGAACTATTAAAGGCAAACAGTCCAAGGAACTAGAGATTGCCAAAACAGCATCCAGCATTAACAGCTCATCTTGTACAACGCAAATATAAAGCTGTGTTTTCTTCATGTACAGTGCATTTAAGATTTCTTCAATGCACAATAAAACAGCAATATCTGGAACAGTAATTTTACATGTGCTCTCCTTAGATAGATTTTTGACCACATGTTCATATTTCCTTCACCAAGCTTTCCTTGTAGCACATAAAATGAACTTTCAAGGATGTTTCTGTCACCTGCTAAAACTCACACAGAAAAGCTTTTCCCAATCTACCTTTACCTACATCTACTTCCGAAAATGTTGATAATTTTTTGGCATTCATTCACAGTGGAATTCAAACACTTGCAGATATGTCCACACTTCCGAGACATCTCAGACCATTTATCAGGTAATTATAACAGAATCACAATATCACAGCACTTTTATGGTTGTTAGGCACCTCTGGAGATCATCCAGTCCAACCTCCCTGCCAAGGCAAAGTCACCCATTGCAGGTTACACAGGAACGTGTCCAAGTGGGTTTTGAACATGTTCAGAGACTGAGACTCCATTACCTGCTTGGGCATCCTGTACCAGTACTCTGCCACCCTCAATGTTAAGAAGTTCTTTCTCAGGCTGAGGTGAAACTTCTAGTTTCTAGTTTATGGGTGTTCTTTCTCATTCTGTTTCTGGGTGTCATCACAAAGGATCTAGCATCATCCCCTTGGCACCTGCCTTCATATGCATTGATGAGATTCCCTCTCAAAATTTTCCAGACTGAACATCCCAAGCTCACACAGTCTCTATTCATAAGAAAGATTCTCCTGTCCTTGCATCATTCTTGTGACCCTCCACTGGACCCTCTCCAGTAACTCCCTATCATCCTTGTACTGAGGAGCCCAGAACTGGACACAACAGGGCTGAGCAGAGGAAGAGAATCACCTCCCTTAACCTGCTGGCTACACTCTTCACAATGCGCCCCTGGATACCACTGGCACTCCTGGCCACAAGTTTTCAAAAAAGGGACTTGTGCACTAAAGTAGCTTTCTCATGCATGACTACCTCAGGCTAGCTCCCCTCTGGATGCCTTAAGCATCTTGAGGCTCTGCTAGATGGCCACATACACATTATGTATCAAAACATTTTATACAACTCTTGCAGCAGGTCTGTAGATGAGAAAACTAAGGCTGAAAGCTTTTTTTTTTTTATTATTTATAGCATAATTAAAGTTATGTGAAATTCTGAGATACAATTGCAGAGAGGACAGACCATTGTAACACTGGTGAGTAATTGCAAAGAATGACTGGCAGTCCTGAGTAACAAGCAAAGCAGTTCATTAGATATTTTTTTATAAACCAAATGACATAAATTGTTTGGGACTTATATACTGTCTGCAACATGTTTGAGACGTAGCTGAGATAACCAAGACCATTACATATTCAAAATAATAATAATTTAATTTTGTAAAAACAGAAGTGATTAAAGTAAAGGAACTTTGAATTTTGTATTGGATCTAAATGCGGATTTTTTTTAAAAATAAATTACAGTGTTACTGTAGTGTTTGTAAAATCTCATTTAAATGGTTCTTAAATAAACAAGCATTCTCCTGCTGTACTGAAAATTCAGCCATTCACATGGAGTATTGGACTAATTAAAATTTCTTACCGGATATGAGAAGCTTAGGTCCTGTACTCTGATTCCACTGCACAACTTCATTAAATAATCTCAGTCTGATTGTGAAACCAACTACAGATCCTTTAATTTATTAAAACAAATTTTTAAATCAAACTACAGAACAGTAGAATAGAGAAGAAAATTAGATCTTTGGAATCTCTAGCTTAAATAATCAAAAACTATACGAGCAAATATTTTCCCTGCAACACATTGCATAATAATATTATAACATGTGGATCTAATTGTGTGCATGTTGTAGCTTTACACATACACATAGAAGCCACCTGAATTTGTTCAGATGCTTTGCTTTGAATGTAATATTGCTGCTTCCATTTGGCTTATTTCTGCTGTCTTTCCTAAGGCAAATCATCCAGTACAAGACAGATTTCTTCATTCACTAGTACATTTCTGGATGAATAGTTCCACTCTCAAAGGGTACAAACTCTATTCTTAAATAAGGATTATACAGTCATTTGTTTAAACAGGAGAAACAAAAGGAAGTAGTGCATTTGTTTCTTACTGAAAAACAGAATATGAAACATAGAACCCCAAGTCATTACAGACATGACCTAGATGCTTATTTTTTTGAATGCCTAAAAAGATTTTTTCAGGCACCAGATTCCTTCCTAACTGCTTAAGCATTCAAGTTTTCATAAAAGAGGCTTACACACTAAATTATCTTTCGCATGGATGACTATCTCAGGATAGATCCCCTTCATATACCTTAAGCATTTTGAAGCTCAGTCTGTTAGATGGCCACATAAACATGATGCGTCAAAACTTATAAAACTTTTGCATCAGGTCTGCGAAATGCAGGTGGGAAAAGCTACAACTGAGAGATAGATAAAAAAAATTCTCTAGGAAGAAAATTTTTGCTTCATAAAGTAGTTAAAGTCACATGCAAGTTTGAGAAACAATTGCAGAGACATCAGACCACTGTATCTTTACTTTTTTTTAAGTATCTACCAATACAGTTATATGAAGAAGATAAAGAACTGAAGTAAAACCAAAATGAGAATGTCTACTACTCCCAAATTCCTACTGATGTAAAGGATAGGTCTAAAATCAAAACAAGTCCTAAAAAACATGATCGCTTAGAGAAAAAAAAAAATCAACAAAACAATATTTTTTCTTTTAAGTCATCAGGACTTTATTTGCCTTGCAGATGATGCTAGAAGACAATGCTTCAGAGAATCCTTGACACTCATCTATGACCAATCCCAGACTCTGCAAAATTTCTGCTACATGAAATGGAAAGTTTTGCACCATTTTATGACTCATGGACTCAGAGGTCCTTTTCAGTGGTACAATCACTGAAAGTAATAACAAAATCCAGAGTTTACTTTGGGGATTAGGGAGCTCTATTTCTATTTATTTTACAACAGCATATTGCAGCTCTGATCTTTCCAGGGGTGTATATCACCTAGACAAAGTACTTAAGAACTTTGTGTGACTACTGGTTGCCACAAGAACCGCTAGCATTAGAGAAGATTGAGCCAAATATTCTAGTATCCAGCATTTTAATCACCAAAAAATTTGTTGGCAAACACTGCTCCAATAACACTAATTGGATAAAGTAGGTGCAGGGCTAATTAAGCTGTACTGATTCTTATTTGTTTATGTCCTAAATACATATTTTTACTAGATTCCATTCTACTTGATAGGAGGTTGTTGAAGTTAATCACATAGGATAAGTTTAGCCATCTGCAATGAAGTTCCAAAGAAGTATCAGGAAATCTTCAATTTGGTTTTCATAAGCTGTGGCAGAGAATTTGGCCTGAAGCCAGTCTTCTGTTACTGCTTTAAATTTGGCCCACTGTCAACATCTGCAAACAAAACCTGCATAGCTTTTACAATACAGCATTTAATAATTTAGTATTAAATTAAGCTACGTATTCCTTAATGGATTTGGGTACATAAAACGAAAACTGAGTTTTTTGGAACAGCCAAAAAGACAAGAGAAAAAAACCTAAGTGGATATGATATAGTTTGTTGTACTTTTCACATGTACATCTATTAATAAGGAAAATAATTAATAGGGAAGAGACATTCCAATCAAAACTGTTCTACAGCCAGTGTTTATACAGATTATGTCCATGTGTGGAATATATGGATATTTTTGAGAAAGAGTAGAAGACTGAAAAAAAATGCTATGCTAGGAAAGCTGTGGTAAACTCAAACCAGCATAGACCACTGCTCTTTCAGCTATTTTAATAGGAATAGGACATAAAGTAAACATTTTTTGCCCTGAAATTTTTAAATATCTGAAATCCCTGAGAAGCACTTCTGCTAATGACCATAGTAGGGCAGAAATAACATTTTTACAAATTCAGCCTAATTGTAGACCTGGAAAACATGTGTTCAACCTACCCCCATTCCCCTTAAGATGCAAATCATCCTTTTCATTATGTTTGAGTCCACACCACTACAATCAAAAATGAAAATGTGTCACTTTTTAATGACCAAGACCTCCCATAGATGCCAACAAACATAATTTAAATACCATACATAGAGGCAGGTAAAGAAATGTGTAAAATTGTCCTTTTTTATAATTTCCTTCCCTTCCTGTCCCTTCCCTTCCATTTCCCTTTGTGTTCAGCAATGTACCCATTTTAACATTATCCTTGTGAACAATACTTTCCTTTCTTTGTTAGATGTGATACTGAGAACTTTGCATGGAGAACTAGAAATGTAATATATTTAGCATTTCTTTCTATTTAAAAATAGATGAGCACACATAGTTTTGCAGTACCATTAAGTATAGCAGCTTGTTAGCACAATGTTTTCACATATGACACAGTTTATAATCTAGCACAAGATGTGGACTTACAATTTCTTAATGAATGCACTTGGAGTTTTCCTTTAAATGGTGAACACAGAATAAACCTGCTTGTGGGAAAAGAATGCTGTGTGTCTCTGTTATTGCTTTAGCCTAGAACTGTTACAGCAGCTGCCTTTGTGGATGGCTTACAGCTGCATTAGAGTTCAAAAATGTATGATTAAAAGCTCAGCATTTAAGTTTAAACACAAAGCTGAGAATCACAAGAATTTAGTTCTAGCAGCTTTAAAAACCAGAAAATTTCACAACAGTTTGTATACTGTTCTGATCAATGTTTTTACATAAGAACATTTTAGGTAAATAACCTGATGTACAAATAATGCACAGATACAAGAATTGAGTTTAGTTGGTAATTTTTAAAAGTTTTTTTTCTGCTTATTTTAGCGACATTCCTTCTCCCCTTTTACTAATCCCTTTCTGAAAAAAGTATTGTACTGCTTCATTTTTAACAGAAAGTTTAATAACCATGATTTGGAAATATCTGAGATTAACTAGCTACTATGGCTTGATTTATTTTTCCTTTAATTCAGTTATACTTGGACAATCATGAAAATCAGTCCTATGGAAGAAAAAAAACAGCAAAAAAAAAAGCAGAAAATATATTTTCCACTTATCTTCCTCCTAATTCCTTCCTTCTCAGAAAACATTTAAATGTATTTTTATATGCATATTTTAACAAATTGGTCATTTAAGAGATAGATTATTTTCTCTTAACTTTGCAACACCTGTAAATTATATCAAAATTAATGAAAATCTGAACCCATTATGAGTTCTTAGCATGTTTTTATTTCACAAGTAGTAGTGTATCTTTCTTTCTTTACTGTCCTACATTCAGATATTGAGATACTGTCTGGATTTTAATTACAGACAGAACAATAAAAAAAAAAAAAAAAAAAGTAGAGTGTCCTCAAGGCTAAAGTGTCATTTCGGATTGAATTATACATCTGGCATTTAATTTTCACTTTTGACACTAGTCACAGCTTTTGTCAGAAAGAATTATTGTTTGGATGCTAGCTTTTTATACATCATGAGAGAAAGCTGTCTGACTCATTCCCTTAACCCAACAACGTCGTCAGAAGTATTCTCATTGTGAAATGACTCAAGAAATCAGCTGTTTTGGATGCATGAAGATGCATCTTTTTTCAAGCTCCTTTCTCCCTAAGTAATTGTCATTTCCACCAATCTCTATTGCTGGATACATGGGAAACTGCAATGTTAAGTCACTATAATGTTCCTAAAAATTACTCTTATAAGACACTTCAGAATAAATGAAAACAAAACAAATTTGCAATAGGTGGTACAAAAAGGTTCATCTTGCTGCACACGCACATTACTTACTGATGTTCTCCAGCAAAGATATTTTAAAATTTGCAGTACATTTTGAAACAAGGGAGTATTGAAAAAAACTATTGAAGAGCAACACAGAGCACTAGCTGCTCTCTGCTACTGCTAAGTGAAGATTCAGCCTTAAGCATGCTTAGAAGAGAAAACTGAATCCATAGAATGACAGGATACCCTACAGGATGCCTGAAGCCTGGGCACATTTAATCTCTTATAGTGTATGTGGTGTTGTGTCACTCTAGGAAGCAGCCCAATAAACTGTGGTCTTGTCAACCGCAGTCTATTTTCTCCAAGAGAGTATGGGATAAAAGATCTTAGGCTTAGCTCCTGCACAAATGGAGTCAGTGCTGCAGAGACAGAGACTTTACAAGGGTCTGCAGTGACTAGACAACAGATAATGGTTTTAAAATTAGTTCCGATTTGGATTACGCACAAGGAAGAAATTCTGTGCTGTGACTGTAGTGAGATAACTGGAACAGGTTGCCCAGAGAAGCTGTGGATGTGCCATCTCTGGAAGTGTTCAATGCCAGGCTGGATGGGGCTTTGAGCAAACTGACATCACTGTCCATGGCAGGTGGTTGGAGCTACATGAACTGTAAAGATCTCTTTCAACCCAAACCATTCTGTAGTTCTATGATGCTGTACTTCAGGCTGCACTAAGGAGTAATATGGACTCAGCTTTTAAACTTGACCTTTTTTTGTTTCTGCCCAGGGCTTCCACAACATCTACTGAATTCTAAATGTAGAATGGGATTTAACATGGACTGATGCTTGAATTTAAAGTACAAAATATAAATGCACTATAAAATATAAAAAATATAAACATATAAAGAACAAATACATTGTGACTTGCTTTTTGCCATACTGATGCCTAAAGGAAACTTACAGAACACATGCTAAATTTAGATCCTAACCACTCAGTCTACTTTACTTTCAGTAAGGAGACCTAAACCACTTCCTTTCCCCTTCTGCCTTTTTAAGTTACTAACATTATATCACCAAAGGTTTTGGCAACTTCAGTGGATAGAACTTCCTAATGTTAATGGAACATCAAAAATGTCATCAAATTTTCCAAAACTGAGAGCTGGTAAGCTCAAGCTGGCTGTAGCCCAGGGCAGCCAGTCCTCAAAAGAATCTTCAGGCTTTTCACGATGGGCTTGCTGATAGGCTTGCAAAAGCTTTAAAAATGGAAAACTCTGAGAAATACTTTTTCCTGAATGCTAGTTGACATAGTTTATTCAGAGCTGAGCTATTCTAGTTCAAAGACACTGACTAGACCTTTTTCAATTACTTTGAGCTGAATTGGCTTCAGATTACTTAAGGGGTTGATAGAAATGATACTATTTAGCATTTATTATTATAATAACAATCATCATCATTAACAATGCACTCTCCACATAATAGATGTGTTTTACTCTAGTCCTGTAAACATTTAAGAAATAATGTTTTGATCCTAAACCAAAACAGTAAGTTAATGAAAATAATGCAGTCGCCACTGATCAATATATCTTAAATGGAGTTAGGAAATTCTTCCTAAAACAGAAGCTAAACATGAAGAAACTGTATGTCAATTATTTCACATATGTGACTAAGATTCTAAGTGAAGATTAAAATGATAATAGATAGATGTTTCTGAGACTCTAAGTGAAAATTATAAGAGAATAATGCTTTTTTAATAGTACTCAACTGCAGCTCAATAATAGTGCTGATTCACTAATTCCAAAAAAAAACCCACTAATTATCCTACTAAAAACAACCACAACATTACTTAATTTTACAAGGGAAACATGCTCAAAGGTATATAAAATCCTTATCACGTGTGCCAGGTCAGTTCAGATGGTTAGAATATGATAATGGGAGACATTTTGGAGAATGCAAAGCATTTTTCTCATGGCCATTTAAGATATCTGCTCAGACATTTATAAATAAAACTGTAAATGTTACATTAGAGAGTATATGGTACAAACAGCCCACTTGCTTGTTAAGAATAATGAAAAACTGGGTAAAAAAACAGAAGCAATCTTAATATTTAAGTGGAAAAAAAGAATGCATGCAGACATGCACATTAACCTCTACATAGTTTTTTTTTTTAATTTTATGAATTCATGAGTATGTGTGAGCTCAGGTGTAAGGTATGAGACACTCATCTCTCAACAAGGGATCCATTGTTTTTTCTTACAAATATAGGACAGGATAGCAAAATGGAGCATTTATGCTGAATCAATATTGATAGACAAACATATGGGGTTTTTTTATTATTTTAAACAGATTAACAAAACAAAATTAGGACAATGCTGTTATGATTTCAGAACCATTCCTCAAAAATGCAAAAGTGTTGGAGCTGCAATTGCTTGCTTCAACACAATGCAGTCTTTTGCCAATGCTTCGTGATACAACTTGTAGTTATAAAGTTACATGCTTAGTCTTTGCAAGAAGAACTGGAGACAAAGCCAAATTTGTCATAACATCAGTGATGTTGCTAACTGTCCTTATAAATAAGACTTTAAATGCAGCAGAATACATATCCAGTAATGATAAGCTTACTGGTTTAATGTAATCCTTTTTTTTTTCCATTTACCTGCAAGAACTCAAACAGAGTGAATGGGTAAACAGAAAGAAAATTCAAATTGTAGTGATTGAAACACAATTTAAAAACCCATCCAAACCCTCAACCACATGTTGTGTTGTTTCTTCAACTACCCACACACACACAGAAAAAACCAAAAAACCCAAAGAGAAACACTTACAAATGTACTGACAGCTAAACAATTAAAAATCAACTCATCTAGGAGGTAAAAATAAAAGGTAATAAGATTTCAGAAATTCTCTATAAGCAAACCCCATCTTTTCACTTATATTTTAATAGAAGAAAGTTATTCTGGCAAGAACCCATGCTGAACAATAAATTCATGCACTTCTAGCAGCAGACTATCTGATGATACATAATTAATCTTTGATTGATTGCTTAAATTTAGACACTGCAATTATTTTTGCAAAGACTGTCACAAGCAGAAAGAGTTACAAAAGTTTTTTTCAGTATTGATTGCAATAATTCTATTTAAATCACACTTGGACTTATACTCTTTCAACCTCTCCTTTATCCAACTCTGACTAGTTTGGTTTTATTTTTATATTTCTGATGTCTGAATTATTATTTATGCTCCAAGTTAATTTCTGACTTCATTATTACAATTTGCTTTGTTATGGTACTCTTGAGTCTTGTTTGATCTCGCAAAATTTAAAAATTTGAGACTCAAAGCAGATACTTGAATTTGGTCTCAGATACTATCTCAACACTTCTACATCATGAAAGACTTCAACACACTACTGCACAAATTGTATCAATAACTGTATAAATGAGGGCTACATAGTACAGTTGAAGTGTCCACCTACATAATAATGAATAAGTACAACATTTGCAGTAAAAACTTCCCTAATATTAATTTTATAGATCTGAAACCAGTGGATTTATAGTAAGTCTTTTTACAGATTGTATTCTACATTTTGGCTATGGTTCTTCAACAAATATGTTCATTTCATCAGCAACTACACATCATTACCCGACTCTAAGTCAAAATGTTTGCCCTACCAGTACATGCTACCAGACACATTTATTACGCTTTGCCTCACAGATGACACTCATTCACTCACTCTTATCTCATCATCATTTCTGTATTTTCTCTATTAACTTGCGAAGTTCTACAAAGCTTTTGAGAAGCACAGATTACTGCTTATCCTCTTGAAGTCACTAATTCTTTGCAGCACTGTGTTTTCGGTAAACCACTTAAACTGTTGTGCATATTCTTTTTTCATCCTAGAAGCTGGAATATTCAGGTCAGCTTTCTAGGATTTTTGAACAGCTAGTTCAAATAGCAGCAAAGCTGCTCATCCTCAAAGGCTTGCATGCAAGGTCCTAACGACTGTACAATACACAAAATTTAGAGTCTCAAGGTTTTCTGTAGTCTGTGTGTAGGGAGAAAAAAATACTTAAAGTGAATTATAATGAATGGGATAGCATCAGACTGGTGACCAGTTACTAGTGGGGTTCTGCAGGGTTCATCCTTGGCCTGACTCTTTTCAACATCTTCATTAACCACATGCATGCAGGACTAGAAGGAATACTAAGGAAGTTTGCTGACAATAGTAAATTGGGAGGAGCTGTCAACTCCCTCAAGGGCAGAGAGACACTGCAGAGAGACCTCAATAAATTAAGGGCAAATGCAGGATTATGCAGCTGGGCAACCCTGGCTGTCTGTGTAGACTGGGGAGGAAGATGCTGAAGAGCAGCGCTGCAGAAAGGGACCTGGGGGTCCTGGTTTGTGGGAAGTTGCACATGAGCCAGCAGTGCCCTGGCAGCCAGAAGGGCCAGCACTGTCCTGGGAGGCATCAGGCTCAGCATGGCCAGCCAGGCAAGGGAGGGGATTGTCCTGCTCTGCTCTGCCCTGGGGCGGCCTCACCTCAAGTGCTGGGGGCAGCTTTGGACACCATAGTATAAGAAAGATATAGTAAGCTCTTAGGGCCAAACAAGGGCCATGAGGATGGTGAAGGGTCTCAAGGGGGAAGCCATATGAGGAGTGGTTGAGGTCACTTAGCTTAGCCTGGAGAAAAGGAAATTGAGGGGAGAACTCACTGTAGTCTACAATTTCCTTGAGAAGAGCAGGGGCAGGTATTGATCTCTTTACCCTCATGACTATTGACAGAATTCAAGGAAATGGCATGAAGTTAGTCAGGGGAGCCTTAGGTTGGATATCAGGAAAACGTTTTTCACCCAGAGGGTGGCTGGGCACTGAAACAGCCTGCCCAGGGAAGTGGTCACAGCACCAACCTGCCTGAGCTCAGGATGCATTTGGACAACACTCTCAGGCACAGGGATGCTTGAGATGTCCTGTGCAGGCCAAGAGTCGGTCTTGATGATCCTGATGAGTCCCTGTAGTGGTTTTGGTTCACCAATTTGACTTTTCCTGGCCAATGCACCAATTAATGCGGTGGGACTAGCACTGGCCAAATGCCAGTGCACTCTTTAGAATACACTTACTCATCTCCTGCTGTGAGATGGGTGCGGTGGGACTAGCACTGGCCAAATGCCAGTGCACTCTTTAGAATACACTTACTCATCTCCTGCTGTGAGACAGGATTAGGAAGAAGGCAAAACAGAATCAAAACTTTAAGAGGGTATAAAGAAAAAAACTTTATTAACAGTAACTAAAAGAAAGGATAAAAAGAATCAGAATAAAACCTTCAGAACACTTCTCCTCTCCCCTACAACCTTTTCTTTCCCACTCAAAATATATAGAAACAATACAGTCAGTTTATCACTTCTAGAATAGTCTTTCTGCAGTTCACATAGAACGAGGAGTTTCTCTTGTCATGTTATGGAGACTTCTCCACATGAAAACAGCTCTCTCATGGTTCTTAATTTCCATGAATAGCAGCCACCCAGGAATCTGCAATAGTGAAGTCCCTCCCATCTTTCACAGCTTTTCCCACAGCTTATGGGACAGTCAACTTATGGGGTACTATTTTACAGATGAGCTATGCAAGAGCAAAGGTCGTCTTTATCTATCTCGGAGATCCTCTTCATCTCTGAAAACAGAGGTCTTCTTCTTCTTCACCTGAGGCCAAAGGGTCTTCATCACTCCTCTCTCTCTGTTCAAATTTCTCAAGGGATCACAGCTATTTCAACATCTGCTTGCTTTAGCATAGATGCCTTTGCTCATATTTACAATTTGAAACTTCATCGCCCCATACTTTTCAATGGGTTACAGGGAAAAATTCTGATGTGTCAATTACATTCTTCTCCATAGCCTTACAAGAGGATTTCAGCCCAAACCTAAGGCAACTCCTCATTCTCCTTCCATCTTGGACTTGACTCTTTACTGCCCTTAGTGTCTTCATGTTGTTCCTTTACTTGTCTTCACTCTGTCCTTTCCTTTCACCAGAGAGAGGATCAATGCTTTGCAAGTTCCATCCGTGCAGTGAAAGAGTTACATCTCACCCAGGCCTGCGGGTGGGCATGTGAGTACTTACAGCGATATATTTCAGGCCATGCTGGGGGCTGTGTCAGGATCAGCCGCATGGCTGGTCTTTTGTTTCTGCTGTGTTCCATTCGAGCTGCAGGGCCACTCTGCAGGAGCTGCAGGGCTGCCTCTGGCCTCAGCTGCATGATCTCATGCAGCGGCAGCACTGAGGGGAGGGGACCCTGCGGGAAGGTGTCGGCACCATGGCCTGGCCCTGCTCAGCCCAGCCAGAGGCAGATCTAGTTTTAATTTACTCATTAACATGCCTATTCTCAAAGCCAGCCAGCAATCGGTTTTGCTAGGCACAGAGGAAGTTCTCAGCCACTCCTCACAGAAAAAAAATCACTTCCGCAGGTGGCCCCAATGAAAAAGCAGAATAGTCCCTTCCAACATTATGATATTTTATGATATTCACTGTACAGCATATATGAACACCTTTCTGTCCAGAAACCTTGGTTGGTATTGTAGTAAGCCAACAGTAGAAAAAAGAAGCCAAGTATTGCCAATACCACTTCCAAACTTCCGCTTGTTTTCAAAGCCAGCCAGCAATTGGTTTTGCTAGGGACAGAGGAAGTTCTCAGCTGCTCCTCAAAGAAAAAATCACTTCCATGGGTGGCTCCAACGCAAAACCAGCACAGTCCCTTCCAACTTCCAAACATCCATTTGTTTTCCAACATTAACTTATGTAGAAAGTGATAACTACTGCACTGTTGTACAGCTTTCAATTTTTTAAAGACAATCCGATTGAATAAAGAAATAAGACTCAAACTAATTAAGATAGCTAGTGAGTTCAAAAGGCTTTCATCAATATAGCACACTCATACTATATATTCCCAGAAAACATACCTCTTTTTGCTAATTAAACTACTTGAATACAAAAAATAGAACCAAAATACAGTGTATTCACCAGCCTGTTCACAATCACTTGCTCCAAACATTAATGCAAGGCAAAAGAGCATCAGACTGTGTATTTAAAATTGCTTATAATACAAGTATGAATGCATTGTTTGATGCAATTTATAAATCCCACTGTAGTATTCAGTGTGTCACAATTTGCTACCTAGGCTAACTTTCACTTCATTTTTGAAACGGATTTTGTTTTCTGTAATTTTTATTTTACTCCAAATGAATTTGAGGCAGACTATGACGTAATGGCCCCTTTTCACAAGTAAGCACTTCTTTCCTTGCCACACTTGTTGTGCTGGTGTAGACATATGGATCATCATGAAGCCAGTCACCTAGGTAATATTTTCAGTGTCTTTCTTGTACCATTTTAGGAAAGAATATCTCAAATTTGCACATCAGCCACAGGAATCTCTTACTGACTTTTCGGAAGACACCAGACTCTCACAGCTTTTCTTGATTGCTTTATTTCAATTTTCAAATCAGAATCTGTCTAATTAAAAACTGAAATATAATGTTTCCAACCTTTTCCACTCCAAAATGTAATTGTTTAAGCCATTCTAGTTGCCTGCACCTCTCATTTTCTTATGCTTCTCATACTCTGCAGCTGTTGATACCTCTCGTTTTCCTCCTTCACTGGTTTTTAACAGTTCACTAAGCATAAATTCTGCAGCTTGCTAATCCTGAGATTCATTTTCCTCCAACTCACCATCTTGTTACAGTGCTATATCTTTACTTGGCTTCTGCCTTACAACCTGAATTTCTTCCAAGGCTGCTGCTTTATGAAATTTTTTAGGTTTGTGTATTCTTTTCAGTTGGGCAGCTGCTGGAGAATGGCAGCCATTGCCCTCCATGCATTTTCTAGCTTACACACTCAAGGTTCTTTTGCTCAGTCCAGTCACCTCAGGAGCTTAGCATAATAAGCCCCAAAGCTGTGAGTTTTCAAGGAGATTTTAGGCGAAAATTTAGTACATAAGAAGAGACTTCTCCTAAAGACATAAGAGGCACATCAAAAGGAATGAACTAAGGGGGAAATGCAGACAATGACAGCAGCATTAAGTATATAAAGTGGAACAAAGCATGAGACCCCAGAGAAACATGGAAAGACCAAGATATCAGTAGAATGATTTTCTGCTTAAATAGCTCAGAAAGGATTCTATAAGCTTTGCTTCAGAAAACTTTAACCCCAATGGCTTCAATAAATCCATTGATTCAAAGGAAACTATATTATCTTGTAATATGATACTTAGTTTGTCGTTTTCTATATCAGAGTACATGAAAAGACTCAGTAACTAGGCATTGGCAGTAGACTGTTGTAAGAGTAAAATGTATTTTGTACCTCAGGATAGTTGTCATTTACTTGATTGGCATAATCAACTGATAAAAAAACCCAAAACTTTTTAGTTTTCTTTATTTCTGCACCCCAAAGGTCAACCTTTATTTTCATTCTTCTCTACATCCCACATGCCTACACAACATCATCTACTTCAATAGATACAATTCTTTCCAAACACAAAAGAAATGCAAATCCGATATTCAGACAATTCCTTTCTAGTCAGTTAAGTTTTAAAAAAAAAAAAAAAAACAAAATAAAAAACAAAGCAAAACAAAACAAACAAGATCGAATCAGCCAACCAACCAACCAAGAAATCCACAAACCAAAACTCAACAAAATAAACAAACAAGTAAAAACCCCATAAAATAAAACACTGAATAGGTACAACATTGGGATGCACACCTGACGAGCAGTTACTTACCAAACTAACCCTTTTTATCCATCTGAATTCAATTATCATGTGCAGGTTTCCAGCAAATTATTTTGATTGATTTAATTCATCATTTCTGAGACTAAAGATGGATGGTATGGAAATAAGCATTAGCCTCAGGTCTTCCCACACTAAGACCTAGAGTGCAGCGATGGCCTTTTTATCTGATCACACATATCTTCCAGACCAACATGACAAAGGCTCATGTTGGCATAAAGACAAGGTCCTACGTCACTGAAGACTGTAGCTTCTTATAGTCTCCTTTTGGGATCCAGCTGCACAATTAAAAGTTTAAAAAAATCATTGTGATTAAACTTGCAGTACAACTTGAGAATTTGTCACAAAAAGTTTGGCTTTAGTTTTCCTACTACAGAAAAATCCCTGAAAGATTTGTACATCCAAAATTATAGGCATGATATTTATTCCTCTGTCTTGGCCACTATGTCCTAACAGTTTTATATATATCCATTTCTCACACATTTGTTTCTTGCCTTCATAAAGGAGACAAACACAGATTGGAAGCCCTTAGTTTATAAGATGTATTATAGGAGGGCAGAAACATAATGGACATAGTTTTATGTTTTCACTTTCTACAAAGCACCTTTCTTTTCCAAGGCAGGAGTTACCAACTTTCTTCCTCATTTTACTCTACTAACATTAGGCTTCCTGAAGTGAGATCTAGAAAACCTCACACCAGCATAAAAAAAAAGTCATATTTCTTTATTATCAACAACAATAATAGTATGCTTATTTTAGCCTTTATCCATACACTTGTATCCTTAATAAAATTGTTCAGCATTTGAATGCTCACAAATTCAGCCTTTGGCTTTTCCAGTATTCTCCATCAGATATGTCTATTCACTTCCCACAGGTTGTCCTTTCACTCAAAATGTACTGCTTTAATTTGACACATTTGCCTTGCAACTAATCTTCCTAAGTTTTGCTCTTCTGCTGTGATTATGTCTCCCATTCTCCTTCTTCCTTCTAACCACTAATTTCAATTAATTAATCAGAATCTGGAATTGAAAAATAGAATAGTCTCAGCATTGTAGGATGCTTGAAAGGGAAATGGGAATTTTTGATTTGCCCCACAGTCATCTGCTGCCCTTTTAGGTTGGTTTTTAATTAACAACATGCATTATAGTATCTCTCCTTAAAAATTGTCTCTATCATAACCTTAGATAATAAAAACTAAAATAACTACTATTAAATACACAGTTAAGGGCAATAGAAATTAAGACCAGTCCTGCAGTCACTGTGGGTGAAAATTTGCAAGGCTGGAAGGGAATCCAACAAACCTTTGCCTCTACTGGAAAAACAGTAATTTGCTGGTATAGGTAATTGGGAGCTACCAATTAAGTATACTGAGTATTGAGCATTGAGAATAGCAAAACTCTACAGTGTTTAGCAAGTAGCACTTCGTACTGATAGTGGAATTGTCAAGTATTTTACCTGTTTCTCACAGTTATTTTAAAAGACTTTTGAACTTAAATCCTGCAGTTTCTGTATCAGGTGCACTTAAGAAGGCACATTAGCAGTATTCTATGAGTATTTATGATTTTTCCACACCTGAACTTACATTTTCTACATCTGAATCTTTTTTTCCTCCATAATTAATATTCCATTTTATAAAACTTAATTACAAAGGTTCAAAAATGCCTTAATATTCTACTAGATATTACAAAGCATTATGCCATTTATATAAAAATGCTTGGAAAAAAAAAGAATCACATTAATGTCAATTTAAAAACATAATTGAACACTGTATGACCGGGGCATGACTTATCAAACTATAACTCTCATGAAGACTGAAGAAGCTCAAAGACAGAGTGACAGATAAGAACACACCATAGTTTGACTTGAAAATTAATACAGTGTGTGAGAAGTCAGAAACGGAAGACAGCTCCTACAACAAGGGGTGGTGTAAAAATTATCCTTAAGGACTGCCAACAGAACTGAAAGGATGTATGGCATGTATTTTCTATTATTATTTATGACTACCTCAGGTCATGAAGATTACAACCTTTAAAATTAAATCTCCAGAAAACAAGTATAAACATGACAAAAGAGAAAATGAACAGCAGAAAAATTGCAGCTTCTGGAAAGCTTAAGACTGGCTTTACATGGAAAAGATACCAAGGTGCCTGTCTATAATGATGGTAAATACAAGAAAAATACTTTCCCAGAAAAAAAAGACAGTATACTATGCTATGTTGAAGAGACAGACTCAAGAGACCTCCATTTCTTTAAATTAATTCTTCAGCTCACAGATATAATTTCAGGTTTCCTGGACAGAATCTCAGTCAACAGGCCTCTGTTAATAGCCAGACTTCTTTCAGATACAGGGGAAGCAGCACTACAGATACAACTGAGATTCAAAATTTAGCACACTGTCTACAGCCCTAATTAACTGCAAAAGTTGGATGATGTCCAGAGCTGCAGTCCTTAGCTTAAAAGTCTGCCTATAACAGAAGGATCTGTATTAAATCCAAGTTAACCCAGAATACAATTATAATGCAGTGCACTTGCACTCATTTTAACACAGAGAATACTGCAGACAGAAAATGTAGTGGGTCTTTTTTGCTCTCCCTTGGGTTTTTTTTGTTGGAAAATTTCAGCTATAAAAAATGTCATTCTTTCTAAGAGTGAAACTGATAAAATTATTTCCCTCCTGCTAAAAACACTTTCTTAGAAATTAAGATAATGTATTATAACATCCAGGAACACACGGAACCAATCAGTAAATTGAGTTTTACATCAGAACTCTTTCTTTAGACATTTTCATAGGAAATGGACACGCCTTAATTCCAGCAGAAATACACAGCACATGAACTTGTAATATTTAGAATGATAGAATCATAGAATTGTATAGGTTGGAAGACCCCTAAGTCATTGAGTCCAAGCATAAAGTCAGCACTGCTAAATCCACCACGAAACCATGTCCCTAGGTGCCACATCTACATGAATTTTCAATACCTCCAGAGATGGTGATTCACCCAGTTCCCTGGGCAGCGTGTTCCAATGCTTGACAGCCCTTTCCATTAATAAATTCTTCCTAAGATCCAGTCTAAACCTCCCCTAGCACAATTTGAGGCCATTTTATCTTGTCCTTTCACTTGTTACCTGGGAGAAAAGACCACCCCTAATCTGGCTACAATCTCTTTTTAGGTAGACGTAGAGAGCAGTAAGGTCCACGACATTTTATATCAGATCCAATGAAACACTTCGGTTTTCAAGAGCTCATAATGAAATTTGAAGTTTTATCCACACATATAAGGATTAGAAAATGTATTAATTTTGCACAGAGAATCTTAGTGTTGCCATTTCTTAACTTTTTAGGCCCTGGCCTTATTATTAATATTTAAACATATTTCTAGTTCCCATTATCTACATATGTAATTATTCAGCCAAAAAAAGGTGGATATTATAGAACTTGGTAATATCCATAATTCAGAGAAAGAAATAATCTCTTTTAAAAAAAATCCTCCTAAACAAAAATTGTCAGAAAATTTATTTGTGATTAGAATTTAAAAATTTAGAGTAATGAAACACTGTCCCAAAAGTCAGAAATTAATTGCTTCAAAATGCAATCAAAATACATAACTATTTACAAGGAAAAAATCCATCTTTAGAGAAAATTGTGGGTTTATTAAACATAAAGATTCGTTATTCATGTAGATTTTTTGCTCCTTTGGGGAAGATTTCTGTACACAAGTTGCATCCAATAGTTAGTACTGTCATTCCATTGTCATTTAATTACTTTATCTATAAAGCTCTTTCATTGTGCATACACAAGATTATTGGTTTCTTTTACAGCCCATTAGTGTACCCCTGATACTTTCCTTGAAACTAGATTAATTCAAAGGACAGCATGTCAGCTGGGTAAGCAACTCACACAGAGCACATCAATACTCTAGTTTTCTGTAACTTCAGGAGTGCGTGATTATGATTCTCAACAGATTCAGTCAGAAGGAGTTCTGAAGAGGTTTCCATTTCAATTATGCATGCCTCATTATCATACTTTAGTGAAGGAGAAAGTGCATTACAAGGTGAGAATCAAAAACAGTTAGATGAAAAGCACAAAGCATATGTATCTTAGAAGGACTTCTAAATTTTTCTGAAATAATATTAATCCATTGTAATATTCATCACCCCTTATACAACACTGCATTTTCACACAGCCCTTTGCAATCAGCTCTCAGAGCATCTTTCACAGGAAAGCATATAGCTTTAGTAAAGAAAACATGTGGTTCTTACGGAGAAGACAAGTTAGATGACATTCTGTGATTCAGTGGGATTGAAGGAGACCTGTTTTTCTGAGGTTGAAGTTAGGTGCTGAGAAAACAGGAAAGCACATAGTGGAGAGGAAATGGGCCATTGTTATGAAAGACAGAATTGATGGAGACCAAACCTTAGACTAACAGAGCTAAAACAAGACTGAAGCACCATACAATTAGGGGAAATTTAGAGCACGACACAGAGGTTCACAAAGCGGAAGCTACAGCAGGGTTTGGAAGGGATAGAGAAGAAACTTAACTCTGAAGGTAAAAGACAGAACACAAAAGGATTTAAAGAGAGAACAGATGTCATTAGAAGAATAGAACTGTCAATAACTATTTTTGTAAGACTGGTACACTGAAATGCAGAATGGGCAGAGAGGAAAGAGGGGATGGATCAATATGAAGAGACTAACGGAAAAAACATTTGAGGGAAAAAAAAAAAGAGGAGGAATTCAACCAAGAAAGAAGCATAAAGTTGATAATTCAGGATGGGAGAAAATGGATGAGGAATAAGAATCACGTACTGTGACAAAGATGCCTGAGACAGCAGAAAAGGTATAAGGAAATAACAGAGAAGTCCATTTTAAACAGTAAGGATGCATGCTAAAGAGCAAAATACAGGGAAGCCTGATTGGAGATCTCTTAGAACATGCCTAAAGGAGGAACATTTACACACACACAAAAAACCAAAACAAAATATGAAGGCAAAGAGAAAGAATGAACTTACTGTGTTAACAGAAAAAGGAAAAAAAATCTTTTTCCTTCACCTAATTTTTTAAAGTAGATAATGAAATAATTTTTAAATTAGGTGAAGGCCATGGATATGTTTATGAAGAAAAAATAAAAAAAATAATTCTTTTACTTAAATATAATTTCCTAATTTATCAAAAGAATAAAAATTGCAAAGTGAAAGAAGGAATGAGCAAGAAAGGCAGTGAGAAAAAAAGTATAGATTAAGGGATCGTGAAGATGAAAAGTATGAGTAACAGAAAAGAGACAAAATTAAAGGCTGGGATAGGTAATAAAAGGCAGAGGAAATAATCTTTCTGTGTATCAAATTTAAATTGCAAAATTTTCAAAGATTATTCACCACATTTATAGAATCAAACCACATTGATGTATGGGGCTTTGAGGAACCTGGTCTAAGAGAAAGTGCCCCTTCCCATGGGAGAGAGCCTGGAATTAGATGGTCTTCCTATGTGAGAGAGCCTGGAATTAGACGGTCTTTAAAGACCCCTTTAAAGATCCAATCCCACCAATAAGAAGGTCTTTAAAGATCCCTTTAAAGAACCCAAACCATTCTTTTGTTCTATGATTCTACTCGTAAGCTCTAAGACACTGCTAACAAACCCAATGTATCAGTAAATGGGTGTGCTACTGCGTAACCACCAAATAGTAATTAAATGGAAGAGTAAAGACATAATAGAGGAATATTAATTTAAAAAGGTAGTAACAGGAAGTGCTGCAGAGACCCTTCCTCTGCTGCACAAAGGAAAATAATTGAAAACTCAGTATATGTTTGAAAAATGTGAACTGTACAAGCTAAGCACAACAGCAGATGCCGACCTGTAACCTCTGCTAGACACATTTTAAAATATTTTCAAAAGACTTAAGAAAGGGTCTGTTGGTTTCTGAATTCTTCTCCTGAATAAAAGACTGATCTCAAAGTGTCTACACACAACAGGTACTCTACTTTAAAAAATGGTAATATTGGTATATTAGTGAACCTTTTAATCCTATGGACTCTCAGTAATTTCAAACATATTCAGATGACAGCTGGATAGGAGTTATGATGAATCAAAACATGCACTTAGCTCCCTCACTAAGAGGAATGTTAACACAGTGATAGAATAAATAAGGCACTTCTACTAATAGGAATGGGCATAAAGACTCCAGAGAAAAATGAAAGGTGTTTGAAAAGCTTATTTGCATGACAGAAAACAGTGCTCTTGCCACTGTCACAGCAACAGCAACAATGCAAAGTGCTGCAGTTTAATACCAAAGGACAAAGTTTTAATTAATTCTTTTAATTGGTGTCATAGTAAAAGCAGTGCTGGAAAAATACTAATAAATCATAACACATATTAAATACATATTAAAAAACTCACAATACAAAACCTTGCAATAAAATAAATCAAACCTTTAGAATGGGTGCACATAGGACAAAAAACATGTGTGTCTATTTAAAATGAATTGTGCAAGTTCTGAAGTGTAGAATTCTGCTCAAAAATTGTAGGAAAAAAGTAACAAATTTTCAAAAATCAGTGATCTTTTTACTTCTTTAGGTGGGAATTTCATCAATTTGCAGCATCAAGCAACTTTGGCACAAAATTTTCAAAATATGCTTTTGATCCAGTGAACATAATTCAATTAATAGCTGTTAAATCTTTTTCATGGGATTCTTCATTCAAAATACTCCATTGTGTACACTGACATTATCTTTTTGGTTAAAAAAAAAAAACAAAAAACAACAAAACAAAACAAAACAAAACAAGTGGCTAAATAAGTCATCTACAGCAGGCAAAAGAGATTTCTTTATTAGGAAGTAAAATGTTTACCTCCGACAGTTTAGTAAGAACAAATATAGTATTCAATTTGCTTATGTGTTCATACATCTATTTAAAATAGTTCTGTTCCATTACAACGGTGTAATGGTGGATAAATTTACAATGTAAAATTATTTAGAGCAGTGGAATTCAAAGAGTAGGGCAAAATGCTCTTCATGTTCCCACAAAGCAATTACAAGAGAACTGAAAAACAAAGTGAACTTCCTGTTCCTCTATCATAACAACATATTCTGAATTGAGCAGTAATGCTCAGTTAAAACTATAACAGCACTTAAAGGTCCATGGGTCTTTATAACCCTTTTAACTACAAGACATCAAACTACATTCACATGTATGAATCTCAATATAGATGCCATAGTCTTGAAAATAAGCATTCACAAAATGTTACTGATATGGAGGCAGGATCTAGTCAAGGAAAAAAGAAAGGAAGAAATAAGAAAATTAACTAATCAAATCTATACAATTATTAATTAGATTTAGACCAAGGAAATGTTTTGTCCTTACCACACTTCAGAAGCTTTATGTTTCTCATTAAAATAAACTCCCCCAAATCTTCCTAGAATGCTGAAAATTATCTCTCTAATTGGATGTTCAACACTTCAGAGCTCTAATGGTCTCATGGTTTAACATGGTTTGTTTCTTACAAGTAAGTAAATGGTGAAAGTAAGCTACATTGATGTTTAAACTCTTCATTTCTAATAAATACAAGTAATGAAATCTTGACAGAGCTCCTGATGTGGTGAAATTTTAATCATAAATTTTACTGTAAAGCTAAAGTTTTCAGACAAAGCTTTGAATCAAATAACATAAAAATTGCAGAATCGGCCATATACCTATTGGTTGATTTGGCGGCAGGTAGACCCAAAAGGGGCTGAGCACCTTCCTACCAATGCTATTGTATGAAACAAGCAGCATTAAATACTGAAGTTTCATCTACAGAGCTTCTATATAAGTCTCTTCCCCACTCACAAACTACAAAGTGAACAGCAGAAAGTGAGACAAGGTTGGAAGCATTTATCCAAAATTTGTGAAGTTGTTAGTGATGGAAAGCAGCTGTTTTAAAAATCTGAGGTTGCAAGTGTTTATGGATTTTTATTTTCTTATGAGATATAAAATAACATAGCATGCAGTAAATGTACAGAAAGGTCCTCTACCATTTGGGGACCTTCTTCCCCATTTTGCCAGTAATCTGTTTTCCATGCTCTGCATCCCAAGCTCCAGCCACTGCATATTCCAGCAAAAAAAACCTACCAATTCTAACAGTTCTCAGGCATAAAATCTTCTAATAATAGTATATTTCCTAATGTTGCTTTGAAAAGAAGTGTAGTGCTTTTTTAAATCTGAGACTTCTTCTGGTTAAACAGTCAACCTAAGTGATGCATAACACATTATCTGAGTAAGCAATAAGACATATACTTTCCCAACTTGTAATGAATATCATACAGATCATTTAGCAATTTTGAACCCTACACTTCCTAGGTCTTAATAGCATGTGGGATAGAAGATAGGTAAGTGAATTATTAGACTAGCAAGCTGTTGTGTGCTAAACCCAGAAAGCAGCTAACTGACAACACAGCCTTGCTCTCTTCCACCCACAGTGGGATGAAGGAAGAGGAACAGAAGAGTAAAAGCAAGAAAACTTGGGAATCAAGATAAAAACTGCTTAATACGTGAAAGAGAAGTTCAAGAAGAGAGAAGCAAAACAAAACAAGTAATGCAAAGCTGATCATTAACCACTTCTCATGGACAGATTGACAGCTTGTCCAAAGATAGACTAAACTCCTTTTTAACGCTGAGCATGACCCTATGACATGAAATATCTCACTAGTTAGTTTGGGTCACCTGACTGGTGGTGTGCCCTCCCACTTCTTGCCCCCACCCTAATCCATTCACTGTGGAGACACATTAAAAGAGAAAGCGTTGATGCTGTTCACCAATAGCCAAAACATCAGTGTGCTATCAGTACCATTTTGGTCATAAATCTAAAATGCAGCACCATACCAAATGCTGTGAAGAAAATTAACTCTATCCCAGCCAGGCTTAGTCCACAAGAAATTTCTGAGGAAACACAGTCACAGGTAGATGGAGAAAATAATACCTTGTATCTTTGCACTAATCTCACTGCATTCTACTTCATATAAGAAGTTCCTGATACATGAATATTTTTGCTAACAAGTACCATTTTTTGTATTTGATTTTTGATATTCTGTTATGAATTATACTGGTTTAATATTTCAGACTTGAAATTTCTTTATGCTTTTATTGCTCCTTCAATGCTAGGTCTGAAACCTAGTTTGGTTTGACAAAAATATTTTTACCTAGATGTTCTAGAGCAACAGATCTCCATGCACACCAATTCAAACACTCCTCACACAATGAAGTCTTGCTCACAGTGAAGATACTCCACCTGAAAAATTCTCCTTTTGTTCCCTAGCTTTCAAAAACAATATTTAAGTATGCATTTTGGTACGGGTCCATTCAATTTACTAGCAGTCTACTACCATCTCAAGAGAAACAAGATTTTGCCTTTGACATTACAGAAGAGATTGCTATGTAATTGTCACAGAATTTTAACCTGAAAGTAATTTAAATCTATTTTAAACAAAAATTAACAGGTAGCTAGCTACAGAATATGTGGGATATCAGAGAAATACCTAGGGAACAGATGTACCAATAAAGGAATACAGCGTACAAGAGGTGTCACTTTTCAGGGTTAAGCAGAAAATGAAGCATGCACTGACCTTTCACTTGGATCCACACGGCCATCTAAATGAATTTAAACTAGATACAAGATCTGTACAGTCCAATTTAATTTCATGAAGTAATTTTTCAAACAACTATATGCCAGTTACAATATGCAAGATGGAAATTGGGTGCTGAATCCTTCATTGTAACAACTACATACTAATTTGTCTGTCAACTCTGTTGCTAGTTGAAGTGTGTCTATTAATCTATCTATGTTTGGATCAATTCCATTTTCCTAATTTTCTGGGCAGCTTTCACAAAGACTCCATATTTCATAAAAAGAACCTCCCACAGCACACATTTTCTTCTGCCTTCCCATATGTTACATTTTCCTTCAAGATAGCTCTGGTCTAGTGCCCAAGGTTAACATGCTTCTGTCACATGCTTAGTTGCACAACTAATGAATTCTTCTGGATCTACAGAATCAGAAAGCACCTGATTTACTCTTGTGAGCAGGAATTCCTCATTCAGTAAGGTGCTTGCTAAGAGAAAGAAAAAATAATTTTTTATTATTTTTAAGGTTTATTTAACACTATTTCATAGTGATTTTACATCAACACCTTTGAAGCAATTAAAGCAAATGGCAAAATCAGGTTAATACACATCTATAGTAAGCACAGGGTACAGATAATTTAACAAGGAAAAGAGCTCTGTGCATGACTAACCAGTTACAGATCACTATTTTCTGTGATATTTCATATTTCATTACTAAAACAGGATGACCACAACTGACTCATTATGCTAAGTGTGTAGTATGGATGTTCAAGCAGATTATTCATTTTGTCACTTTTTTCCCTTTGGGCTTTTTGAATGGAATACTGGATTTCAAAGAACACTTTGTTGTTAGAAATACAGACTATTCCAATAGACTATTGACCCTCAGGACCACAGTAGTGCTCATCATCATAATTAATTTGGCTGCTGTAAGATAGATTTGCATCACACTGTCTCTTTCACCACTGACGTAATAGTACAGATACCTCTTATTATAAAGCAATTGATGATTTGTGCTATCTAGATGTAGGAGCCCCAAGCCACAGATGTATTATTTATGGAAAAGGAATAACAGATATGTTTTGGACTGAAGGTCACTAAAATTATGTTTTGCTGTGAATTCTGCTTGCAAGGGTGACACAAGAAAAACCTAGTGGGCGCACAGCCACATGGGATAACAGGAATGTTGCCTTCTGCTCCCTTTACAGTTAGTGGAGAGACAGGAACTTCTGCAGCACAGCCAAGCCCATCCAAATCTCGAGTGCTGCGGAGGATGCTCTCTCTCCTTCTACTGCAGGGAAGCCCAGATTAGTCAGTAGACACACCACCCTCAAACTTTTACCATTAGAGAGGACTAATCCAGGCCTTAGTGTTTTGCTATCCTCCTTCATTCTATCTGGATTAGAATTCTTGTTCTGTTGTACCACAGTTAATAGGTTTACCACAATGGATGGATCTGCCAAAGAAAAGGTTCTGCAATTTCCTACACAGTGCTTAAAGGTGAAACAAAATGAATGCTGAGCTGTTTCTTGCCTGAATGGGCACATCAGTAAGAAAGATGTGGAGGAAACCTTTCCTTATAACAGTGAACACCGAAACATTGTTAAACATCACACTGTCAGCAAGAGTCAGAAAAGCCCAGGCTCTCCCTTTATACACGAGGATAAGCATGGTCATCTCAGTGCACTGGGTTTTTTCCTCCTTGTGGCAGTGACTCAAAGTAATTATCTTGACCATGGCTGTAAAGCATAGATAAGTAGCCCAATAAAGTTGAAAGGAAAAACAAATTGTTTGGAATAAATTATTAACTCAGATGAAAATACAACAATAGGTATTACTTGATAGGTAGTACAGTATGTTTGGCTCCCAGAAGGAATAAATGCAAACATTATATAATCAACAGCATTTACTGTATTTACAGCAAGGAGGGTAGATTTTCATCATTATCTACATCAAAGTCAGAAGGACACTTTGATTTACTGCAGATTAAAAAGCCTTGTGTGAGATAAATAGAGTACACTAAGTATTTTCAGATTTTTAGAATAACTTCAGGAAATGGAAATATTAAAGTTATGCTCAGGTAAGACTTAAAGAAGGTGGTTAACTTAAGGATGTAAACAAGCAAACTGCTAAATTATGACACTTTGAGATTTTTTTCAAGGAACAACTGCTATCTACATCACTAAATGATTCTCTTATATTTAACACACCTTTTATCCACATCAAGAATGAAAATAACTAGCAAATAATTTCTAAGAAAAACTAATATCTTTACTCATACAAAAATATTTTAAAATATTGAAGATTATATAAAATTCTCCCCATTCCTTATAGCTATAGGGAAAGGTTCTCAAACTGACAGTTTGAATGAGAAAAAGTATCCTTTTCTATCACAAAATCTCTGCACCACAGATATCATCATAAAACACTAACAGAGAAATGTTCAAAGTTTTAAACATTTTCTTTGATGACATGTTCTTTCTAGTCAAGGAAATTATGACAAGTAAGATATAAAATGTCTCTTCTTCTCTTTCAGAGCAATTCACTACTGACAGTGGTCTGTCATTCCCATGAGCTTCCACTTTCTTTCAGTCAGACAAACAAAATACCCAACTGCCATCTCAGCTGTTTTATTCCTCACCAGCAGGTTCCCTTCTGAAGATTTCAGTCATTTCTGTGACACTGCTGTCTCTCCGATTTAACAAACAAGTCACACTCCCTCCTTGGAAGATGGGAGTGATATTTTTATACTACAGTGATCAAAACAGACAAATGTACAATCAGTCTTTAATCAGAAGATAGTCAGCAGAACAATTGCAAGACAACTGATGCAGGGCTTTTATGGTAGAATTTACCATGCATGATTCAACACCTAACAGGCAGACATCTAGCCTTGGCTTCCCTTTCAGAGAAAGTTCCCCCAGTTCTGAGAAAAGCATCAGCAACTCCGAGTGATTCATTCCACCTTAGATACATCCTTTAGAAGGAATTGAATCCTCTTGGGCAACATCTGGGTATGACTGTGACCAATACCAGTTAAGATGCATTAGAGAGTGAGCATTGTTGTACCATTGTACAGCATGTACAGAATCAAACCTAAAATCTTCATATACAAACAAGTGTTAATTACTAAATGGCTGAACAGCAACTGTTCTATGTGTAGTGTATATATATATCAATAGATCTATCTGTATGTGTATATATAGATATTCATATGTATTTTGAATATTCATATAATGAAAGATTTGCATAAGTGAAATGTATTTGGGGACAGCAGGACAGAAATAAAACCTATTTTTTCAGTTTTGCTTATGCCCTATCATTATATTAATTAGTAAAGTATTCTGGAAAAATACACTAACTTTAACATAATGGTATAATTTAGTCATGGCAGTTATTTCTCATAACCCCTAAGTACTTGAAGATGCTGCTTTTTTAGGTTTGTTTTATTTTGTTTATTTTGGAGTTTTTTGCTTTGTTGTGGGTTTTTTCTTTTCCTTTTCTATTATTTTATGAAAGTAGAGTCTTTGAAGGGTTTGAACCATATTTCAGAAATATTTCATGTTCAGCAGTGGAAGTTATGATATAACATTTCCTACCTTGACAACATAAATTTTGGTTTTATCATTTTCAAGTGATCCCAAGGATCCCAGAAAGCTGACGGGCTCAGTATCCTTACGGAAGTTAGACTTTCTATCTGATCCAAATAACTAGAAGTAAGTATCACATTGTTTAACACAACCTTATCTGCCACATATATATTCAAGCCACTGGGAGAAATTGTTGCCATGATATGAACCTAAAGAGACAAAAAATTAAGGTACTGAAAAAGGGTGAAAGAAGAAAAGACTGGCCACAGAAGCTGTGAAATATTTCCTACTGCATATAACCTGTAGAGCTTGTGCACATCCTGAGGCTGAGCAGAAATATAAGAACATGTGGCTCTTCTCTATTCAGTTCTTAATAAGCAAATAAATAAAAATATAATTGCATGCATGCTTTCCAATAATTCAAGACAACTGTTCAGAGTATTAATTTTTCTCCTGTTTGTTTACTAAATTCCATGCTGTTTGCTTTGTAGACAAGAATAAAAAGCAAAAACAGAACAAAAAAGAATCAAGTATCAAGGCAAATGAGGACACCATACAAAGAAGCAATGCAAAATCAAATTAAAAATATGAAACAACAAGATATTGCAAAACAAAGCATATGGGGAACACTCCTGCACAGAATTAGAGTACAATTTAGGTTCTCTCAACATCTCAGTAACATTGTGAGGTGTTTTAAAAAAAATAATTAAGCTGAGTTACAATAATGTCTACCACATTTTACTGTGTGCTGAAGTAGGCAGAAAATTATGCCATTTATGAAATTTTACAGCATTATCCCATAACTTGAGTTTTGATTTATGAAACAAAAAAATATTTTTGAGATTATTAAACTTAAAAATTGTGTACAGGTTTTAACTACATTTGTCAATTTTTAACTACATTAAAAAAAAAGATGCAACTAAGAAGTATCATCAAGATTATGACAGCGTCTAACACATACCATGCAATTTTTAAACCTACTAAAATGTGATTCATAGGACAAAAGATAACATTCTAAACATCCAGATGTGATATGAAAAAGTACACAAAAGAACAACAAAAAAAAGTTTTAGAACTGGAGAAGAGCTTACAGTAGCACAGACTGATTAATCATTTGTTCACAGGTTGCTTTATCTTATTTATTTATTTTGGCTTTGAATTATACACATTATTTTCATCTCCATCTGTCACAAAGCAACATTTGTTCCAGTTTTAATTTGTAGCATTCCTTGTTTCCTTCATGTCATTAGCATTTCTTTTTCCATTAAGTACAAGTAGCCTGTTTAAAGACCAGAATTGCCAGTATGGATTTTGAATTTGACACATCTTACAGGATGTAATACTTCACATTCTCATTACAACTAATTCCATAAGCATTTTAAAGGAGAAGATTATTTTGTGCAAAACTTTTGGGGTGCATATTGTTATAAACACGCAAGAAATTTAAAGACAAAAAACATGCCAAAAGATATCCCTGGTGAAAGGAATATGGTTAATTGGGACAAGAAACAAAGAGATGTGAGTCAAAGAAACAAAAAAATACCTGTTGGAGGTACCTGTAGATACACATATGTCATACAAGTCAGTCAGAAATTAAAATATGATTGACAAAACTTGAACTCAATGTGAAGTGAAGAAAGCACAATCTGATTACAGGATTTATCAACATTGATTTAATTCTAAAATGAAATTCTGAACTCTTGTTAGATTGATTTAAGTAAAGACATTGAAGGCTATGGATCCAGAAAAATTTCCAAGTATAGTTTAGATACTCTCATCAACTTCATTGTTAAACCTGACAACATTTAAACAACAAGACTGTCTTAATTTAATCAAGTCCTCAGTACAAATCCTGCCATTACTTGACGTATTTATCTTACAAATTTCTACAACTAGCATAGTCAAAATCACACAGATGCTGGTATTTCAGGGGAAAAAATGTTTTTTTATTTATATTTCCACAATCAAAAATTTCATTTCACATGTAATAAAAGTTGTGGAGACTTAAAATTCTTTGAACTGAAATTCAATTTTGTCTGTAGTATTTGACAAGCAACCTTCAAATTTTTGATATCACTGATCATTCACATAAAGACTGAAAATAAATTATTTTGCTTAAGTCCTAAAGCTTAGGCTCAAAATTCCTACAGGAATTCCTACAGGAATTTTGTAGCTATTTCATTGTAAAACTAAGATAAACTTTGAAATTAACATAGGCATTAAGCAGCCACTTTATGAGTTAGCTCCACTTTCCCAGCTTCAGTGCTGTAGACACTAATGATGGAGTGTTTTCCTTCTGAAAGACACTGTACCTCAAACCAAATGAATCTCAAACTGAGATTAAGATGAGCCAATGTGACACTGAACTCCAAAAATGCAGCTGTCCACTACAAATTGTAAAGTCAAGAGACAACTCTGCAGCAGATGAATAAGACTTACACTTCCTAAAATGTCCAGAGGGATTACAATTTTGGAATAGCAGAAAGCTTAGCAGAAGAAATCCTGACTGCAGTACAAACACTGAGTTACACACACTGATTCTGATGACAGTTGATAAGTGGCCAAGAAGAGCATTGTCAAGCATATGATGAAGTCCACTTGTTGAAGCCATGGTACTTCCCACAATCCCAAGCAAAACATAGAGCTGACAGAAGTTAAACATGGGAATCAGTGTGCTGGAACCTAAATGCTCTGTTTTACATGGAAGTAAGATAAACCACATATTTTCACTTGCAGAAGCTGGGAAGGCACCACCAGAAGACAATAAACAGCAACTACAAGATGAAAACACCAGGAGCTGAATCAAAACATTCTACACATTTTTGACTTGTGGTATCTCTTCCTGAAGAATTTCTGATGAATATTAGAATACATAAGGGCACCTCTAGCCCAGGACTTAAACTTTTGAGTTCTTCCCTTCCTGCATGAAACATCAGCAGTCATAAACCTCATTCTTCTTCTATTTTTCTGTTCTACAGAAATAGTGCCCACGATTCGTTTAGATCTTTATATTGTGTCTTTTATCATAGTAGCCGAGATCTAATTCTGGGCTTTAAAAATTCAGATTTCAGTCAGATAAATAAATTCTGAAAATCCACAAGAATCAGATGGACCTGCGCTATCGCACTGAACAGCTAAGCTCCACTTGTCCATGAACAACAGCTGTGTAGTTTAGATCAGACATTAGTTGTATTGACTTGAATGTTTCTTCTACTTGTCTAACTTTCTCAACAGCAGGAAAATTATATCTCAATTGTAAGTCATCTTGTTTCAAGAAATAATGTCACTTCTTTTCATTGTGACAATTTCAAAGACGGGATGGAGGATCATCTGAATTTCTAAACCTTCCGTACACTAATGTTCTACCTAAAACTTCATCTCCTTATTAACAGCATCACTTGTAAGGTAAGAGTCTCTTCCGCCTGCTGAGGAAAATCACACAGCACCCGGCAGTAAGCAGAACTGACACAAGAAATATGACAGCAAGATTCCACAACAGAAGCATGTTTTAATTTCATTAATTTCTTTATGCCCTGAGGTATCATTTGTGATTCTCATGGCAAATGCAAACCAGATATTTATAAATGGCAAACAAAAAAGCCAAACAATTTATTGCATCTTGATTTATGGTATCACATTGTTTTGCTTCTAGAATTTCAGCATAATCAGGAAACTTACAGAAAACAGCACCAATTGCTCAAGATTTATGCAGTGAAGCACACATATGAAACAATTACATAATTACAATATAATAGCTAGTGTATCATATTTATTAATTCTTTCAGATTATCAGATTATCTGTTTTCCTATTCCACTGTTGTCATGCTTGGATTTAAGAACATTTTACTTTCCCAAACCTCAACTGAATTACTGAAATGATTGATTTTAAGTACAGACATGTTTGTGAGATTAATGTTTTAGCTTTGTCTTTTCACATGCCATGCAATGCATGTAATATGATGAAACATTCTAATATTGGTGAAGCCCTGAAGCGGTGGGCCTTTGCATCTCAATCTTCATTCTGTGAATTGTTCATTGGGGTACTCATTCAAAGTGCTTCTGCTGTGGTATCAAATGCCTTCAGTGGCTAAACTTTATTTGCTATCTCAGACTCTGAGATTTCTACTGTACACAAGGTGATAATCGTGTTAAAATTCTGGCAACACAAGAGAAACACATTTAAGTTATACACCTTCAGAGGTACGAACACAGTTAAAAAGCTTAGGCATCCAAATCAATCATAAAAAATAAAGCTAGGATACAGTGTTTCTTTACAGCTGGCTCATTTCTTTATTCTTGTATTTCTTACTAGTACAAGATTATTTATAAGGCAGCCTAAAGTTAAAGTGTTGAGGAAAAAACCTAAGTTGCTCCTCCCCTCTGCTAAAACATTTTGAAGCTTTTTTTTTTTTCTTTCCTGAATGAAACTGGATAGAATTCAGATCAAGCACATCTAAAGTTAAAGATTAAAGTTGAAATGTTTCTTCATAATATCTCCACTCACACCTAAGCATTTTTTTGTTCTTGGTTTGTGTGAACAGAGAAGGGCAAAGAAAAAACATTCTCCAATGTATGGAGAGGAAGAAAAGTATAATTGTCAAGATCTTTATTGTAGTTTCTTTCTCTGACTTCTAGTATATGTTATTATGATTTTTTTAAAATCAGACAGGCCTCATAAACAGAATTTAAGTACATTTGCTGTGCACACCTTAGTCTCAATTTAGAGACTAATTATATTGTCTAGAATTTGACATTCAAGTTTCCCATGTTTATGCAAACATTGTTTTCCAATTTTTATTAAAGGTACTACTTTTTTTTTTTTTTATTGAGTTAAAAGTAGTTTATAGAAGTGAGAAATTTGAAGCACTTCATGGATGGCTTCCAAATATTTCAGTACAAAAAAAAATCTGCTAGTAATTGTTCTGAATTTTTTTCCCCTCATTTTGGCATTGTGGAATAGAATAGAGCTGGATTCCTCAATGATTAACTTACTCCCCTTCACTAGAAATCATTAATTCACTAAACAACTTTAATTACTGTTTGGAGCTTACACTCAATACAATTCAGCACAAACAAATATTTAGCAGTTCAAGATGTTCTTTATTTTAAGCACCTCTGTTTCTACGCTTAAGAAGCTAGTTTGTGATAAATATAGACTATTGAATCAGGCTTTTGATGATGGGGGAGGGAAGAGAGTAACCCAAAAAAAACCTAAACCAAGCCCATTTCTTTTTGAAAATTTTTTACTGAATGGATTAAATGAGTGAAATCAAGATAAACCCTATATTGTATTGGAAGAATACAAGTGCATTAAACAAAATTAATTTCAGAAAACATGAGTTTTCTGTTTATATTGCTAGTTGGTGTGGCTGAGATAACTACTTTCTAGGACCACTGGATGAGGACTGTGGGCGAACACGCACAAACCCACTAAGGCCCTAACAGATGAGGCCATGCAAAAACACAAACCTGAACTCCCTCTCCTCTTTAAGCCAGTTCTTATACTCACTGGAAATCTCTTCTAGCACAGCCTCAGGTGAGAAGATTAGAAGACAAAATCTCACAGTGTTTTTGAGATGAAAGTAGCTCATCTCTCTGCTTAGCTATCCTATGTATAATGCCAAAGGGAATTTTTTCACTGGGTTAAATCCCAACTCAACTGAATTCACTCTGTGAACTGTGAACTGTAATTGATGATGGTTTTAACGCTGCAATCTTGTCAGGGAACAGCAAGAGGTGCAAAAAATATATTGGGGTTTTTTAATTTATATTCACAGGGTGTATATGTTCCTCTTTCAACTTTAATGCTTCTTTTTATTTGAATATTAGTTTATTCCAGAAGAATTAATGGAATTATGAAATATCAACAGTTTTTTACTAAAATCAAAGGATCACAATAATTTTGGTATGGTATAAATAAAGCAAAAAGCATCATTTAAAAAAAAAAAAACAAACAGTAGTCAACAGAAAGTGATGATATCCTGAAGGCATATATTGCTTGTATTTGACATCACTTTCTATTGTAGTAAGAGTTGAACACACTAGCAATTTGGCTAAGGATCTATCTTGTTAACAAAAAATATAAGAGAACAGTAATTTTAGCACCATAAACTCAAATATAATGGGTGATCAAATAATTTCTAGCTGCTACCAAATTCTGCAAGATTATTGGGAAATTGGATTGCTCTCTCTAGATATTTTATTGAGAACTTCAGGTACCATCTATTCCAGAAGTATATGCATGTGATCTAATACAAAGAAGAGTGAATGGAGAGAGGGGAAAGATTTTTTTTATGCTTACATGCAGGTTCATCGTCAGTCAGTTCAGCAGTGTGTATTAATCCACATCCTCTGAATGTTTGATACAGTTTTCTGTGGAACAAGTTACATGGCAGATAAATAAAATAGCTTTCAAAAATAATTTGTAACTAGCAAGTCCCCTTTTGTGAAGGAAAATATTCAACACACTAAATTTGTATGAAATATACAGTAAATGGAACTATGAAGTTTTATTTTACAGTATGCTTATCTTTCCTATAAAATGTGACTGTTTAATGATTTACCCACCCATATTCTACCATGGGATGGAAGGCTATGGTGGCCGTGTTTTGTTTTCTGCTATTTTTGCTGTCGACAAAAGTCTTCACAGTGATTCTACAGAAAAATGGACTTCCATGTCAAATCTCCCTGCTGACCCTACTGAGTGCTGTTTCCATTTCTGTCTCAGTGAGTTAAAGACAGTTACCTCCATCTCCAGCTAACATATCCCTAGATCACAGAAGCCATTTCCCCTAAGCTATCCAACTACTAACATAGTTAGACTAAAATAACAACCATTTTTTTAACATGCTTTTGCTATATCTGAAGGGAAAGACCCTGCATCTCAAAGCATGCTATTTCTTCCAACAATACTTGCTGGTCTAACAAAAATATACATTTGCATTAATAATGAAACAAACTGAAATCTTCAAGCTGCTTAAAGGTGAAACAGATAATACCTTGCAGAACGTTTAACTCACAAATTTTCCCGTCATTATGAGCCCAGTGAAGCTAAACCACTTTCTTATTTCTGTATGCTGTACTCAGCATGTGTAACTTCTTCACAACAGAAAGCAATTTTTTGCTTCAACATTCTGTCACAAGTTCTCACTTAAAGCCTCATTTGAGGATTTTGACTTCTATCACAGGTTGATTTCTGCCAAATACAGTTCGTAGGTGATAAATTCTTCTTTTCCCCATTCACTTAGAGAACTTTTTATCCTACCTTTGTATGATAACTGGATTCCAAGTGACAGCGTCTTTCCAGCAGTAAGTATACATACTGAAATTAATGAAAATCTGAAAAAGGAGATATTGCCTGAAATAATGCAAAATATGCAGCAATTTGGGAAAATAACCTGAAATTTTTAAAGAGCAGTTTAATTTAAACATTCTAGGAGTTTGAAACCACATTGCTTTCTAAGGCCCTTTCCTGAAACAAAGGTTTAACTTAACCTTTTCATTTAGATATATGACAGAATTTTAACAAGTCTTATTTGCAGCAGCCATAAAAGTCACATTACACAGAGAATTTAAAACTCTGTCCCTTTATGTTCTCCATTTTTCCTAAGTTGGCAGACATTTTAATGCAAGAAAATTATAGATTAAAGCTTATCACACAGGTTCACCTCTCCATTTTCCATTATTCTATTACAATTAAAAGCTTTTTAAAGACAGTTCAGCTGGATTCCATGGTCATGAGTGGACAACAAAAAAATCAGGAGAGTCTGCCCTAATGCCTATGTGTGAAGGAGAAAGACTCTCATTCAAAAAAACAAGAGGTCTGAGAAGAGACTACAGGGGTCAGGTTAGTAGAGGCAGACATTGACAACAGAACAACCGCTGATGAATCCAGAGGAGTCCACTGAAGAGCTGTGTTGTACATGTCTGTGATCTCTGGCACTGCCAACAACCCCACAGCAAGAACCTACTCGGTCCCTTAGGTGGGTGACCAAAATAACCAGTGTAGTCTATTACAGGAAGAAAACACTAGAAACCAAAGACAAGCAGTTGGGAAATATGTGTAGACTTCACAACCAAGAGGCTGGCAGTGAAGAAAGCAAGCTGTTATTTTTCTCTCACTTGTTGCTATCTAGCCTCTAAAAAGCAGGTCACAGTCTTTTAAAAAGAGGGAAAGAAGCTTGCATTTTACATATTATTAATGGTGGTGTACAATGCACACAAAAAAGTTTTAAATAATTATACTTCCTTGTTAGCATTACAACTAAGATTTCTTCACACAGGATTGGTTAATTTGGATGTAAACATGTATATTATAGCTGCACTTCTTTTTCTTTTGTTTTCCCTTTTTAACTGGAAAGCAAGTTCAAGCTTTTACTTACCCAAATGTGGTGGATGGCAATAAAGTACAAAGAATACAGAGCTCCTTTTCCTATCAGCTACCAGAATATACCTCTACAGATGTACACTAGAAACTTGTCAAACCTTGATAATATTGGCATAAAGAGAAGCAAGGCTGTTTT
Organism: Taeniopygia guttata; assembly: GCF_048771995.1. Classification (NCBI taxonomy): domain Eukaryota; kingdom Metazoa; phylum Chordata; class Aves; order Passeriformes; family Estrildidae; genus Taeniopygia; species Taeniopygia guttata. The sequence goes on along the minus strand of NC_133026.1, from coordinate 111,292,653 downwards.
TCAGCTCTTGCTCTCATGTTGGGAAAATCCTTTTCCTTTGATTGTAACAACAAGTGAAATACAGCACTTGAAATTTATCCAGTAGCTACCTGAATCCCAGATTAGAGAGGTCCTTCCTCCAAGTAACTAAAAGCAAAACAAGCTGAGATTGCATATGAACATCAAAAATATAAAGAACAGAAATCTGACAACCACCAAAGTCCCAAGTGTTACCTGGGGTTTTCTTAATAGGTCTTTTATAGAAGGCAGTAATTTTAAAAAGCCTAATAATTTGTGTTTGTCGAGAACCTACTTTCACATTTGGATTTGCTACTTTTGAAAGGAATGGAGTGCATTTTTTTTCAGGTACTTGATGTAGTGATATAATGATCAGAATTAGTATAAATCTGGTATTATTATTATTATTGTTGAAGGAATGTTCAGAATTTGTGAATTAAAACAAGTCTTACAAAAATGTCACAACAGCTTTGAGCATCTTATTTTATATCTTGATATTCTAAGTGCTTGATGAAGTCTAATTGATGGCTTTTTCTCCTCTCTTCCAAAACAATAGTTTCAAACAGCAGAGGTTTTCTTTATAAAACACAGTACCGTATACTATAGGGACAATCTCAAATTAAGCTCTACTTTAAGTTTTGGTGTGTAGGAATGAAATGTATCCAAGATCACTTGTATCCAGTACCCAGAAATCTAAGAAACTTTTTTATTCATGTTCCTAATTTCTTATTTAAGTGACAACACTGCAAAATGTAGGCTGGTTAAAACAGTTCCTGAGGGCAACAAATTGAAAATAACATCCTGTTCCATATGGGCAACTAGACATCCCACCCAAGCTGAAGATTTTCAAATCTTAAATTTAGGAGCAGGAACTTGACATTGCAAATCTTGATCATTTAACTCAAGCATCTCTCAATCTTAATCACTTTTGGAAAATCTGTTTGGTACAAGAGGGTCAAGCATGCATATATGCTTTATATCCTCACACAACACATGACACACAGTATTCTTCCAAATACCACATTCCACTATGATTCAAAGTCCCTGGGATTTGGGGATTCTTTTTGGAACGCAGGGATTTTGTTTAGGATTTTTGTTGTTGTCATGGTTTGACACTGGCACAATGCCAGTGCCCCCATGAAAATGCAATCTCTCAACTGAATGCTGTGAAATGCGATCGAGAACAGAGCAAAGCCGGCCCAAGCCTAATAACAAGAAAAAACTTTATTAAACTACTACCACTATGCTACTATAAAAAAGGGAAAAACATAAAAAGAAACACACACAATTCAAAATTAAAACCTTCCAAAGCATTCCTCCTCCCACCACCCAACTCAAACAAACCACAGTGAGACACAATCTGGACCCCAATCAGGTTTCCACCCTACAGATAATCAACATCTGCAGGGAGAGAGGAGTCTCTTCTGTGCCACAGACCCCCCAAGAAACACAGCTGCCACATCCTGTGCTTCCATGTCACCACATGGCACCGTCCGGAGAAAAAGTTTGCCAGTGGTGACCCTCTCCTTTCCATGCACAGTGCTCTCACCACCAATGCATGGATGGACAGACTGCTTTTAGGATTTTTCCTTTCAAGGATGCCCTGCCAAGAGGGGAAAAAACAACAGTTCAGTTTTTTATTTTTGGGACCAACAGTCCCCCCCATTTTCCCCTGGGGCCGAGAATCCAAGAACAGAAATCTTCTTCTCTTCTTCCTCTGCGAAGACATGGGGCACCATCACAAACCTCCTTAACTTTTCTCTGTTCGCTCCACTTCTGTCTTTTCCCAGCTGAAGCATGGTCTCTTTGGTTCACCGGCATCCTCCTAAAATACAGTCTCTCTTGGAGGAGAAGATCAGTTCAGTCTGTGGCTACCAAAAAAAAGTCCAGCCAAAAGCCACTCCATCATCTCCTCCCACCTAGAATTTCTCCTTCCAGCATCCCAGGTCCCAGGCTGTCTCTCTTCCTCTCTTTCAAACCGAGGAGGAGAAAAATTTCACAAAGCTTTCATTTCTCAGGAAGGGTTAAAAGTCCCAACTCCCAGAGATGGCTTGCTGCCCAGGCTCCAGCTCCCACAGCCCGGCTGGGCACCTTGCGGCCCTCCCGCTCTTCTCCTTCGCCGTGGTGAACTGCTGATAAAACCACCGCCGTCTCTTTTTCTCTCTTGGGAGAGAGAGACTCTGGGCGGGGGGGGGGAATGGAGACATCCCAGATTTCTCCACCCTTCCATCTGCAGGGGGCCAGCCCGGTTCCAGTCCCTTCACCCTTGGGCCTACCTCCGAAGGCCACATGGCTTCTCCCCTCCCCCACCCAGCCACGGCCGGGCAGGGGAGAGTCCTGCACTGACTGCTGACCGGAACCCAAGAGAGCGAGTTCTCCTGGGAATTCTGCTTTTAACCCCTCTGTGTTCTCAGAGGCGTGTCTACCTTCAATTGGTCAATGTCCAAATTGAACTCTTCCTTCCGGAAAAACTCTTTTTCTGTGTCAAACCACAACAGTTGTTTTGTTGGTTTTTGGTTTTTTTTAAACAGGATTCATGATAGCAGACTATGGCAGAAACAAAAATGAAAATGAAAATAAAATTACAACATAGGCTAATAATGGAATTTAGAGGAGGGACCCTTCTGAATCACAGAATGGCACTTAAAAATCAGAGAGGCAAAAAAAAGCCAGGTACTAAAATTTATCACCACTAAAATTTTACTGTAGCCTACTATGTGCGTAGCCTGTACAGGAGTGATTAAAAAAAAAAAAAAGCCCCAAACCAATGCTATTATTTATCTCATAAACAAATCTGGCTTTCAAGTAGTGTGGTGTCCAGGACTGAGCACTGGCCAGACCAGATTATACAGGATATAAGGTTGAAAGATCTCACTTCTACTATCAAGTATAAATTCCAGCAACTGCAAGCAGCCTCAGCACACAAAGTTCTCTGTATATGTATCAAGCTTCATTGTATGAGTAATCAAACTCCTTGTCTTCACTGGTTCTAGTGCCATGACTTTTTTGAAACATCACAATCTGCAATTTGAAAAGACAATGAGAAGAAACAGTGACAATGGCAAGGAATTAATTCATATAATGACTTTCTCTAATATTAAAATGTATGCAAAGTAACCTATGAAAAAAATAAATGAATCATGAATATTCATAGTCTGGAATGGGTAACAATACTTTTGAAAAGAATGAATACAGTTAATCACCTCAAAGGCTTTTTTTTAAGAAAGAGTGCTTCCAATAGATTCTTTATTATTCCTACCCTATAAGATATTTTTTTTTTAATCTTCACAGGTGAAAATATCTGCAAAAATTCCTGCCCTTTTAAGGTATTTTACTCTGACATAAAGACTGGAGACTCACTCTAAGTTAACTAGCACAAGCATCTGAGAAAGTCTTATGTGAACACAAGAATAATAACTCCAAATAATCACACAACAACCAGGCAAAACCAAACTATATACGTTAGTCTGGCAATTTTCTTAATTAATTGCTTCTAAGTTTAAGGTGAAGCCTTACACGCTCCTTCATTTCCAATGTCAGTCTTGGCTCACCTTGTCTGTAGCCCTCATCAGTTAGAGCAATTCTGTACTGGAAAAACTTAATTCCTTTTTTCTCAAGCATGGCAAACTTCCTAAGAAATGGAATAGAGTCACAGGTGGGACCAGCCATGCTTCCTGGGAGGACAGACTGGCAGAACATAATCCATTCAATTAAAAAGAAAAATAGAAATAGCTGCTTGCTTAAAGTAATTAGTGACTTTAATTATTTTTTTTAATTTTACTAAATAAAACTGTTCCATTTCCCCATGATAAAGCTATGTAAATGGCATACATTTGACAGTTTTCATGCACACACAGGGGCACCCCTAAGCCATACCTGCATTACTCCACCACTACTGATTTGCTATATTTCCATAAAACGTTTCCAAAAACCCTCTAGTCCACTAAGACCTAAAACTAAAGTCACTACAAAAACATAACTCTTCAGTACTAAGCTAAATCTTCTGTCAAAACAGTTAGGGTGACTCCTGAAAGCAGATTATGACAGGTCTACTCAGGCAGTGCAGAGGGAGATTGGGTGTGGGGTCACCAGATCCTCTCCAGCAGCATTACACCTTCCTTTATGAAATGTCTTAGGCCTTATCAACTCATAAGACACTAAATACATATTTGACTTTGATATTCACCGGAATTATGTGCTAAACCCGTGGAAGCCAAAAAATAGAATTGAAACCAGGAAAAAAATGTTATGACTTCAAATTTTTGCCGTTCAGTCTATAATTCTTAACTATTCCTGAAAGAATTCCTATCATTGTGTGAGCAAAGGACATGATTGTTCAGTCAAGAAAAAGGGAATGGAGGTGAGAGTAAGATCTGATTCAACAGGTGGGTTCACCAGTTTATATACATATCAGTACACTTAGTACTACAACCCTGTACATAAAATAAGGGTAATATTTTGGTTTTGCACTACAAAAAAGCTATTTTCAGATAAAGCAAAAGGAGTAGAAATATTCCAAGTATGATAGGGTTCAAAAGTATGAGAACCAGCGTTGTGCCTTTCTCCCATAAATGAACAGTGTCATAACCCAGAACTGATGCAATACCATACACCAGATCCTCATCAGTCATAGTCCTTTACAGAGCTGTAAGACCAACCAGATCTTAGAAAGAAAAAAGATATATAAGAATTTGGACTTTAAAACATTGTGATGTCTTTGTAACATGTTACCTCAGAAAGATCTCTTGCACACACCCCAAGACCCCCACTCCCAAATTGTATGTTTTGTTCATATTTTCCCCTTCACAAGACATATTTTCCCCTTCACAAGACTTCAAAGTCATAACTTTGAAGTTGTTAAACATATAGCATCACCACATTAAAAATGTGAGGCTTAGCTTATGTGAGACTTTATTTTGAAAGGAGCTTAATTACAAACCTATGTTGCGTGAGACACATTCATATTTCACACACATGTTAGTAATCCGAGTTGCATTACATAAATGATCTTTAAGACAACCACTTTTTAGAAGTTACTGTCTTCAGGACTGATGCAAAGAAAGACATGCCTAAGCGATCTTCCAGCAGATTTCACAGATGGCTCACAAGACTGTCACAAGGCACAGAAGGAAGAAAGATGCTTATTTCTTTATAGAGATGCAAATACAAAGCACAATCTGGATTCAAGGCTAAAAGCTGTTTATTTACCAATACCTCTCCTAAACCTTACTCATGCTCAGTAATATTTCTTACATCAAAGTGAATTACAAAAAGTAAGAATTAATAGGCTGCAAGGAAATAAGTGAATTTCATGTTGATTTGATGTCAGGTCTTGCCATACAAAAATATGGAATATGTGCTCTACAAGTGCAACTTTCTATGCACTTTTCTACGCAGGTATAACACAGATTAGTTGGTTAGTACAAGTGAACACAAGAAAGCAGCACTGAGAAGTCACAGGATACATTGGTTATACCATTTCAGGAAAAAATGCAAGTTTTTTTAAAAGGTAACTATGAGTTAATGTTGTAGAACAACTTCTGAGAATCAGAACCATCATCAGAGGTTGTGCCCTACCACTATGCTGTGAATCACAACAAAATACAAATGTACATATTTATTTTTTAAAGCCTACCACACTCATCATAATAGATTCTTTCCCTGATTTATAAGGCAGGGCTTTTTTCAGAATTTGCTTCTTAATTAAGGAAAAAAGCAAAAGGAAATGAGGTCTAATGGATCATACTGGCATTTTTTAATAACCTTCACATGAACCAATCCTTTTATCAGCCTTCTCATGGCACTAAGAAAAATAACACTCCATGAAAAAAAAACAGACAAAAAATATTTTAATATCAGGATACATTTTCTTCCCTTCAGATTCTTAAGACTCAACCAACCTGGCTGCAAGCATCTGGCACCAAGCAAGTGGCATATGTAAGTTGTTTACAGACTTTGTGTATCTCAGAAATAGAAAGCCTAGAGCTCTTGTCAAGAAGTCTCAATTTGCTCTAAAACACTGTTCTTCTAAGACATCAGCCCCTGAGACTCTCATCGTTTTGGTCAGCAAAATTCTTTATATATTCTTTATCTCAAGTGAGGCTTGCAGAAGGAAATAACAGTGTTCAAGTGTATGTCCCACACTGAAATCCAGGGACAGTGCCCAAGAGGTATTAGAAAGCATGAGCCAATAGTCTGGTCTTGACTCCTTGTATCAGTTCTACTACACATAATGAGTCTTTTGCTCTTCTCTTCTTGGGGAGACAATCTTTTTTTTTCCTAATTTCAGCCAGGCATTAATTTTGTTTTGTTGTGTTCTATGTTAAGAGTTACTATTAGAGACTAGAAGCTTCATTGCAAATAGTCTTTTATAGAAGTTTCATTACAAGAAGTCTTTTCACCAAAAAACATATTTTACAACACTTCATTCTCCTAGACAGTTGTTTAGTTACACACTCCAGTCTCATAACTTACAAATGTTTTGAGAAATTATGTGAGACTGGCATTTAATACAGCATAATGATTTAACTTCATGGTTCTATATAAGGCTGAATGCACTATGGAGACTTCTATCTCTCTCTCTCTCTCTCTCTCTCTCTCTCTCTCTGAGATTCTTGTGATATACTAAACAAATAGATGGGCAAAAAATATCTTCTTGTTATATAAAACAAGATGTTGTAATAAATTTCATAGGCAATTCCAATACCCCACTGTACTTTCTAGAGCTCTCAAATCAGAAATAGAAAAAATTTCTCCTGGGTGGTTCTTTTCCACACAGACTCATTACATTCCCTTTTATTTTGCAATACAGCAATGCATTACTGCCTCTATGGCTGACATAATTATAGGTAAATGTATTCTATAAGTGGTGTCTTCCCTGCCCAGATCTTTCCTCCCACACTGTCTATAACAAGTCCTTTTTTTCCATTCTCTGTTTCATCAGCTGTACTATTTTCATCCAATATATATTTTTGTGTGTGAAATATATATTAGTTTTATATATTCAGGTAAGTTCGGAGAAGGTCAAGAACAAATTAACAATTTTTGAAACTAAACCCAAACAACAAAGCAAACCTAGTACTACGGGTCTTCTGAGATTCAACCATCATCAAACTGTAGAGGCTGATATTTCTTTAATTATTATTAAAGAAGAAGTTATTTTTAGGTTTTGTGCATTGCAGTCTACTTGCTGTTACCTATGATAATCGTCATTAAAAAATTATCCTATTTCCTCTAGCAGTGTGATCACTGGACAGCTGATACCGTTATTCCCACAGTGGCATATGAAGAAAACCATATTTACTTTCTTTCACATGTAAAGGCAGTCGTAACAAAAGATGTCAGCTTCAAAATGTAGTGCACTTCTATCTCTACTGATTAATGTCTTTCCAGGATTTTCCAGTAGCTTGTAAGTTTTTAATTAATACCTAAATTAGTTAATATCTAAATTAATTTTGGGAGATTTTTAAACTATCACTCAGCATTTATTGCTCATCTGGGCAGTGTACAGCAAATTAAGTAATTAGGTCACTGATATTCTGTCATCACCTTTCATCTTCTTGATGTTTACCAGCATGATACACACACACACACACACACACACACACACACACACACACACACACACACACACATATATATATATATCTCCAGATGAATATGTAAAATTATATGGAATTTTCTGTACAACCACAAAACAAGGATTCTTCACATTTTGACATCAATTTTGGAAGGGATTCAGATTTCTGTCTAGTATTAGCTTATATTACATTTTATTCAGTGCAAGTCAAATTTCTTCAACATATTTGTTACTTTAAAAGTGACAGAGATCACTAAGTATGGTTTTATATGTTGGACAGCTCAGAGATTTCAAGCATTTCCAATTATATATTTTTGCAAGCTTTAATCTTCCAATGGAAAGTCAGTCTCCCTCTACAATGGAAGTAAATACTGATAGATAATACTTTTCTATATCCATTTCATGACCACCAGATATAAATACTTCAGAAATAATGTTGTGATTTGCTATTCTAATTACAAGAGTCTGTCACTTTTCTTCCTCAGGAGTAAAAAGATGTCCCATGTAAATAATGCATGTGATACAAAGATAAAACTCATCCAGAAGAAAAATTATATCTAGAGGGCAGATGAACTGAAGTAGGCAAGTAAAAGTTCTGATATTGCCACTGAAGAACTTGTATTAAAACTGAAAACAGGAAAAAAAAATCAGAAACAACAGGGAATAAGGTTAGCTCTAACTGGCTCTTGACATGGAATGTATTTCCTTCATTAGAACTTTTGGAAACTTTAAAAGAAGACTTTAAGGTAACACAAAAAAATACTATTGTTACATGGCTTGAGAAAGCAGAGCAGTCTGACTTGAAAACACAGCATCTACTCCCTGCCTGAAAACATGTGCTCTCCATCTAAGTTTGGCTATTATTATTTGGTTAAAGAGAAGAAATGAAGGAGCTCTCTTGTTTTACCAGATTCAAAATACATCACTCTTCCTATCATTGTGCAGACTACTCAAGCTTTTTGATTAACATGTCTCCCTCACCCATATTTCTGCCCTTTTGGTTTTTGTTTGGTAGTTGTTTCATTTGGGGATATTTTTGTTTAAAAGATACAGAGTTTACTTGACTTTGTGTCTTCCATGTGACTACTAAGACTTCAGGACCACAGGCGCCACACTAACAATTGAGCAGAACTAAGCATCCCATTGTCCATAAAAGCTTGTCAAGTGTCATAGTAGTTTAAAAAATTCTTCTAGATTAAACTTACTTGTGTGAGTTAAAAGGCATAACAGGAACTCCATATTCTGCTTGATGTACTTATTTCTTACATTACTTTCTTTTCCTCCAAGTATGGGTATGTAACCAGAAACAGGTGCACAATACCTCAACCAATTTTTTCAAATATGTGGCCAGAATCTTCAACACCATTTGGAAGATATGAAGCTTCCCTTATTAAACTGCAGCTAGACTTATGTATGTGGGGGTTTCCCAAGCCAAAAATACTACACTGACGCATAGAGCTCTGAGGAAACTCTAAAAAAGGACTATGTAAAGCTTAACATCCAGGCAAATGTCAATGAATTTGTTACTTTTTTTCCTTTGCAACACTAACTAATAAAATCCCTTTTCTGAAAATAAACATATTCCTAAAACTCCCATTTATTCCACAGGTTTATTACAATGGAAGACAATTAAGCCTTACTGAGCATTTCAGATTCAAATGACAGAACTGCTTCTCATTCTTCTCTGTTTTTAATAAACAACTCTCCATGATTTTGGATTATAAGCAGCCAACACATCTGTAGGCTATCCCTGTTTTGACAAGCTTTAGTCTGTCTTGGCTTAGGGTCAAACATGACAAATTTCCAGGCAGGTAACACTTGTCACGTCTTAAAGTCATTCAGACAGTAACCATGTCTGCTGCTTGCAGAAACAACATCTGCCACTGCTACAAACAAGAGTTCTTAATTCACACAATCTCTAGCTGAGCTCTCAGCTCATTAGGATCTCCCAACTGCTGCCTCTTACACAGGAAAAACACACCTGTCATGGAACAAGCAGAGTGCCTCACTCTCTGCTGCAGCCCTGAACAAAGCGTCTCCTGCTGCGCCTGAGCTTCACAGGATCAAGCGCCTCTTCACCCTCAGAAGTAAGATCTTGTCAGACTGTGTCTCAGCATTACCTGCTGAGTACCTAAGTGAGAAGATCTTCAGCTCTGAAGCTTTCACACACACCCTGCTAAAACCCCAGGTGCAGTGGTGCTTACTTCAGGCATGGGGCTCCCTCCGCAAAGCCCTCCAGCACGCCACAGCTCCCCCTCCTTTGGGCACCTCGCCTAGGAAGAGATTTTGGAGCCACAATATCAGCTTAACATTTACCATACACTAATGTTTCCTCAAGGCCCCCAGACCTACCTATAACTGCATAAGGTTATACACTTGGCAGGACCATACTGGAACATTTAAGTCCCCATTCCTACTTACTCATTCAAAGGCATCTGTCCCAATCTTGCTTTAAAGTGGGAAACTCTTGTAGTATGGAAAAGGACCTAGAAAAACCTGGCAGTTAAAAATAACAAAGTTCACCTTTACAATGCTTGATAGGTGTCAGAACAACCCTCTGGCTGCCCTGGCTGTCTCGAGACCCTGGCAGGGGGCTCAGAGACACTGTCATGACATTAAAAACATCTGTGCTTCGATTTTAGCCCGTGGAAAAACCTGCCAACTCAATATGAGGAATTACAAGCCACAAGGGTTTGAATAGTGTGATATTTGAATTACCACAGGGTGAAAAAAGTAGAATTTTGGAATTTTTAGAATGTAGTTCAGGGGGTCAAGATGGAGGGATTTAGACGTGTCCTACCCTTCTTCTCCTTCTTCTTGTCCTCCATGTCTCGGTGTGATAGTGACACTTTTCTATTGGTTTAAGGTAGAGACACGCTGTCTAACATAGATGATAGGTATTGGCACAATTTTGTAAACAGACTATACATAACTTTTGATATAAAATGTAAACGCTGCCCGAGGCGAGAAGCAGATTGCCATGGCCTCCTTACTAGATGGAGCTCAGCAGGTAGAAAAAGAATGTTATAAATAACAAAAAATAAACAACTTTGAGAAGTTTATCCTAGGTATTTCAGACTCCTTCTCTGACTGCACGGACTAAGAAACAAAGACTTTTACAATCTTGATGTCACCCCAGCACTGCTGACCCTGAGAGATAGAAAATTACTTCTCTTTTAAAACAAATAATGTGCTAGGAAGAGGTGAGATTTCACTCAGGAAAAACTTCAAAGGCAGTAGCTTTTGTAGGATTAACATCTGAAAGACTGTATCAGTCTAATTTTCCTTTTAAATAATCCTATTCAAACATTGACTTAGAAATACAAGATAAGAAAATGGTCTTTGAAGGAAAAAAAAGAATTTTTATGTCTTCCTACATTTTGACAAAATTATTTGAAAAAATACTTAGAACAAAATTTAGCAATTTTACATGGCTCAAAAAAATTAAAATGACAAATATATTCAGGGATTTGAGCTGATTAATCTTTAAAACATGAGACAAGTACAACTGACATTTTGAGATAAAATCTTCAGTACATATTACTTGATGCCAGAAGGTAAACTAAGAGACTAACAGTAGGGGGGAAACCCCTGAGATAATCTTTTCAGAGGTAAATTCCATGTTTTGTTTTCTGGAGTTGATGTTTTCTTAACACATCAAATAATCTAGTGCCTGTAGGCACTAGATACCTTCTGGCATCCTTCATTCTTACACAGAAAGGGTTACTGCACAGCACAAGGAGTTTCAGTCTGGAGATCTGCTTTCCATTTCTTACTGCTACACAAACTTCCCATGTGATTTGCAGCAAAACCCTTTTTATCTCTTTCCAGTAAGGCAACACCTGTGAACTATAACTTAGGATAAGTATACAACCAATAGAATTGCCAAAGTATTGCTGTATGAGCAAAAACAAAAATCATTTATAATAATAAAAAACATTTCTTTGGTAGTAGAAGTCAAACTAGTTCTTTGCAGATTTACATACACTGTGAAATGAGCCCAAATCTCTGTAAATGTGGCATTTGATCAACAATTGGGAAGGACATTATTTATCCATTTCTGGAATAGCATCTGGATGAAGTTGCAGCAATTTTCTTTACAGGGGCAAATCTAAGCAAAAAAGAAAAAATAAATCCATAATTTAAAGCCTAAAACTTTGTTGAACTGATGCCATGAGTTCAGTTGTGAGACGCTTCCTTACATTTAACTTCCAAGTTTTGTTTTTCTTTTATTTTTTTTCAGAGCATTAAATGTAAATGCTGAAAAATATTTTTATCCACATAATAGTATCATAGTTCAAGAAACAGCCTTATTTTCATATTCTGCTTTTACTACCCTGCTTATTATTTTTTTAATACAAATCAGAAGTTTGGTTTTGAAACAAGAAAAACAGTATTTCATAAAGCACTGCTCAACCACTAGGCTCCACTGGGCTGAAGGAATCATAAAAGCACCAGAAATTAATGAGCATGGTGAACCACAATCCAAGCTCCCAGAGGCAAGATAAAACAACTGAGTACTGAAATGAGTTTCTTGTGGCATATCATAGGGTACTCATTATAGATGTAAACACAAAAATTTCACTTTTTTGGGGTGCTGTATGTGCAACATGGATGCATGATCTCCACTTGAAGCATTTAACATATTTCATCTCATTCTAGGGAGCTTGTTTTAATGCAAGAAATAAAAAAGGCACTCTGATGTATAAAAGATTAAAGACCCTCAGCCAACATTTGGCAACATTATATTAAGAGTTTTTGACTACAGACTCATGAGAAAGTGTTTGCTTTTTAACATCCTTTTTATTGAATTTTTGCAATAAAAGGGATAAAAAAATTATTTGATAATCACCATGACAAAATATCCTAAAAAAAAGTATTTCCCTCTAGAAATTACTCATTATATATGAGGATGAGTACCAGCAAATGTAAAAGCAGAAAATACCTGGTGTCCTTCATTAGAAAAGACATTATTATTTACAGTCACTGTTACTTTCCCACAAAGATTCAAAATTTTTATTTTTCTTCTTATAAACAAATGAGACTAATATACAGTTATGATGACAATTTGGTTGATAAATCTGGAAATAAATATATTTTTGAAAGTTTTTTCTTTGTTGGAAAAGGAGCAGGAACACCTTTGGGAATCAACTGTTATTAATAACAATGTCGTATTATTGCTGACTTTAGGAGTTACATTCTTCTAGCTGGATCTTATTATAAACTTCCAGCTGTTCAATACAGTTAGCAGAGAGAAGCATTAGTTTGAGAAGCAGCAGGAAGCCAATGCCAGCAGCAGCAGCAGTTGCCACACGCTGTGAAGAGGGTGAGGCTTGCAAGGTCCCTGGACAGGGCTTTGAGCAATCTGGTCTAGTGGAGAATGCCCCTGCCTGTGGCAGAAAGACTAGATTGTCTTTAAAGGCCTCTTCCAACTCAAACTATTCTCTGATTCAATGACAAAGAAAATCAAGAGAAAAAATGGTTCGCATTAACAAACCAGTAAGCTACTGGTTTGGATATTTGGATATTCCTTAGCAGCACAAGATAGGAAGTTGTTCCAAAAGTTAATTAGCCAGCACTTTATTTACTTTTTTAGTAAATTTTTATATCTTTTTAATAGGATCAATAGGTAAATTCAGTATGCTGAAACTCACATTTGGTATTTAATTAACAGCTTCAGGGAACTCAGCAGTAGCAACAGGCCTTAAATGCTATTGATATTGTAATTGGAAACCGTAGATCTAGTCTGGTAAGAATCATTTAACATTGGAAAGCTACTGTAGAATTCTGTACTACACTGCAATAACATCACAGTTCCTCACAGACACCTAAGAAGAATGATGTGAATTGTAAATACTACAGTCTAAGAAGGGACATTTAGGCAACACTTGTTACTTTCTAATTGTATTTAAAAAGATAAACCATGTATAAATCATATATAGAACATAAAGTTTTCTTGAGACCTCTCACCTCTTGCCAAACCACTCCACCCAAAGCTATCCCTGCTGTTTTATTATGTTTATTTCCTGGTATTCTGAAAGAATTCACAAAATCTTAATGACTTAAGGTGTGAATCCTCTCCCACTAAATCTTCCAGTGAATTCAGTAAGATACACCCCATTCAGCTTCTTTGTAATTGAGCTCTGTTCAGTTTATCTATTCACTAAAGAATTTCAACAAATTCACCAAAGATTTCTAGAAACAAGGAAATATCCAACTTATTGTGAGCATCTGTGGCCTTACATAAACACAAAATGAGCATGATGGTTTTTTCTAATCTTACAGTGGGAAAGATCACAGTGTACCAAAAAGCCTCTAATAATTTGAGGACACTGGATATTAAAAGTAGAAATTAAACCTGGGTATAATCTTAATAATACCAACGAAGTAATTTTCAGATTTTAAAATGGATTTGGGGAGAAGATTCCTTTGTGTGCTTGTTTTACAAATAACCATATCACTGTCATGTCCGTGAATCCCAATTATGTAGCTAATTAATTGTAATTCATTCATTCATTGTAATTACCTGTAATTGTAAAAGCAACTAAATCCCCTGAAGTTTCTCACTCATTAATTCCCACATAACATGGTTCTGTAAGACTCTTTTCCCTTGGCAGTCTGATGATCAGATTACCATAACACCATTATGGAATCAGGTTGAGGAGAGCTATTGTCTTTGTCTAAAAGGAACACCATAACATCCTCAAAAATCACTTTTTTTTTTTTTCTTGAAAATTATAACATGTAATATGCATTTATGAGTATATGTATCGGGAAGTGCAGTGGTACTGTAAGTCCAAATATTATTACAAATCTACTGTGTGTATTTTCAATCTAGCATGGGAAAAAACAGAAGAGAAAGAGAACTGCAAAAACTGAAGTAGAAACTTGTATTAAAATAATTAAGTGCTAAGTGCATAAAAAATTTACCCATCCGCACTCAAAGAGAAAGGTTTATCAACATAAAGTGACTCATATGGAATCTGCACTCCTTACAAGAAATATATTTTCAAGATTTTCTTTCTTTTAAACAAAACTGGCAGGAGTTTTAGTGCTCATTAAACTGAAAACTGAGTATTGTTGTTCAGAAAAATAGGCACAGAAAAATATGAGAAGCTAAAGCATAACTCTGTTAATACAAAACAAACCAGGCACTCCCTACTATCTTCTTCTTTAAAGCAGGAAAACATCCTAGAAAAGGATTTTATTTCACATTTTCTCTGCTTTAGCACTGGTCCCACAAACTCTTCAGATAGGAACTCCAATGCCTGCAATATCTACCTCCATATAAACCAGCACTTTATCACCTCTTGGAGGAGAAGGAACAATGAAACCCATAATCCACCGAGCATCTTTTCTGGCATGTAGGTACAGAGACAGTAAACAGGTAAAATAATTAGCATTTAGGCAAACAAAATATGATTGTCTACAAAATAATATTCTTTTATTTTAATCAGATGGTTTTGAAATGTGAATGACTTTTAAAAAGCCTCTCACTTCTGAGATCAGTTATGCACAGAAAAAATTCTAGAGTAAAAGCTACCTGTACTTTCATACACCACATTTAGGTGCCTCCAGGTCCACGACTAGGCAGAACAGATACACTCTCACAACTGGGCTCTCTGGAACAAACTCTCTCCAGTCACCACAGAGGCAGTGAAATACTAATGATTTATTTTATCAGCTCCAGTTGCTCCAGTATTCATTGTGCACAGTTGTGTCTTCACGTGTAGGTTGCAAAGGTCACAAGGATGGAAGGAAGCCACTGTAACATCAAGTCCAGCTTCTTATTATCCCAAGCAACACCTCAAAAGCTTGGGCTTTTCACAGAATCACAGAATATTCTGAGTTGGAAGGGACGTACAAGGATCATTGAGTCCAACTTCTGGCCCTGACCATCCCCAAGAGTCACACCATGTGCCCAAGACTATTGTACAAGCACATCTTGAACGGTATTTTGTTCCTTCCCTCTTTAAAAAAAATGTTTCAGAACTGCACTCTCCCACCATTTTTTTTCCTTCCTAAGTTTTCAATAAATCTTTTCTTAAGCCAAAACTGACTTGTTGAAACCCTGCTTCTCTGCAGTTATTGGATATATTTTTACACATAGCTTCTACCCAAGTGCTGAATAGCAAACCCAGTAAGCAGCTCCTGGGCAACACACAGACCTGTACTTGACACAGGTACCCCAAAAAAGTTCTGTGCCTGCGGCTCAGAGCTGACCCAACATAGCACAGCTGATGGACACGGCTTGGAAACGGCAGAGCTGCCCAACCCTGACTGGCTCCACACAGGCACTGTCAGGCAGGGACTCCTGAAGAGTGCAGGAATATCCTCTTGGGTGTCCTTTAATAAAATACCCCCTTTCCCTACCCTGGGAGTTTTCTCTTGCCTCACTTTTATCTGCCTGCATCTGGGCTTCTAAATATTAGTGAATAGAATTGGGAAGATGAGACTGATGTGCTGGACTAATGTGGAGCCAGCCATGCTCTGGCACCAAATATAACTACACAGAAAGCAGCAGGTAACCCACTGACTTTGTTGTTTCTGTAATTCCCCTCCTAATTACCTTCACTGCTTAAATACCTTCCAGTTACTTCGCCCATTCCAGCCTTCACTCGCAACAGGGGAGGTTTTAGTCGCACCCAGAGGAGGTTTAGATTGGATATTAAGAAAAATTTCTTCACCAAAAGGGCTGCTAAGCATTGGAAGAGGCTGCCCAGGGAAGTGGTTGAGTCACCATCCCTGAAGGCATTTTAGAGATGTGCAGATATGGCAGACAGGGACATGGTTTAGTGGTGGACTTGGCAGTGTTACATGCATAGCTGGACTCAATGATCTTGAAGGTCTTTTCCAATGTGAATGATTCTGAGTCTAGTATTTAGTCCACTATGATTAACAACTTCTAAGTTAGTAAAAAACACTAACAAAGTTTCAATTGTCTCAAGATCAGGGTTTTTGTTTTTTTGCTTTGTTTTTAATCATGCCTTCCTTAGTTTTCATGGACCACTAAGTTATTTCAGAAATCCTGTCTCCAAGACATCTTTGTCTCTCTTAACTCCCTGTTGTCTGGTAGTCAGAAATGAGGAGCTGAAGCAGAAATTAATACGTAAATATCATAATCTGAAACTAAGGTTCTTTTTAATTCAGCTCTATTGTTCATTTTTAATCTTTATAAGATTCTATTGACCCAGTTTCACAGTGACTTTTTTCTGTAATTTTGCCTCCTGCTCAGTGAAGTGAGTACAACCCTCTATTCATTTACTGAATTAATAGAGTTTTCTATTAAGGACAATATATTCCCCTGAATATAGTTTTGGCAATTCCATTATATTTATGCACTTTATCTGTGTTGCATCATTGCTTTACTTGAATTTTAGGGATTTGTCTTGTGAAAGTACTAACTTGAGCCTGTATCTCTTCATCAAGAAGTATATACATAGTAACAAATGGACTATCTAGTTCTTTATTTTTAAGTGTTCACAATGAAATTTCCACTAATTATTCTTTTCTATCATTAATCTATTATTACAATGGAATTCCTAAGGGGAAAGTGAAATGCTGAATCAGAAGCTTGTGAGTTTCCATCAACAGAGAACTTTCTTAATAACAGATAAAATGTGCACAGAAAATGACCTTGTATCATAGCCTTAAATAGGCACACTTACAAAGAGAATGTGGCTTCAGTCTTAGCAAACTGTTCATTTTACTTAAATGAGTATCCAATTTCTTTCCTGTCTTCATATGGAATAGTAAATGATCTGATATTTCTCCTTGTGATTTCCCCTGATCAAAGGTCATATGTCAGCACGTTACACTTGGTTTGAGATATGTGACCAACATAACCTATTTAACTGGAACTTGTCAATACCATTATTTTGTCCTTTTTACTCAAATTTCATTACTTTCTATCTTATGCTATCTGGGTAGTACTGGTATGCAGGATCTGAGCAGCTCATGGCACTGGGACATGCACCTTGTAAGAACATTCCTACCTCTTCCACCTCTCCCCATCAGCTGGAATCAGTTTCATGGGAGTTGCACTAACAGCATCGCAGTTGTGTGCATGTTGACCTTTGCTGACAGTTCAAGTGAGCTTGAATCTGTCATGTTATTTCTATGTCTCCATGTCTCCAACTCAACCTGCAGAAAAATGAGTTTCTGCATCTACTAACTCAGTTTTCCACTTCAACAGAATGCCTCCAATATATCTGCTGTCTTCCTTTGACAACACAGCATCTTCCAGCAGGGTTATCTGAAGATTACCCTCTGCAGGATCCCTACCTCCGTGTCTCCCATCTCTCAGGGGCACTTGGTTTCTCGCATCAGAGACTCATTTATCTACTTCAAGTGACACAAAAGAGACACTTAGAACCCAGATTCAAAATACACAAAAGCTGGAAACTCAAATAAGGACCCAGATGACATTCTCCCACAGACTGTGCTTCCTTCACCTCCTCTTTCAACAAAGGGGATCTGGCTTTATTGCCCCTCTCTTTCTGTTAAGTTGTACCTATCAAGGTACTTTTTTACTCCCCTGCAGCTTTTAAAGAATAGACTCTTGTTGCATGTCTCCCACTACCTGTCCACAGACACCTGAGGCTACATCTTTTGAAATTTTTACAATGCTGAGTTCCAAACATGTCTTATGCAATCTCAGCTAAATGTTGAGAGTGTATTACATGTTTGCCCTAACCACAAAAATATTGGAAAACATTTTAAATGCATTCAGTGTTCTTATGCAGCATGTTTGGCTGCTAATTCACCACACAGAAAATTTTATTGAGATAAAATTTACAGTTGTTTTTCAGAGCCTTCCTATATTACCTGGAAAAAATATCTTCTTTCAGAGTTTTATTTCTAGTATCACAGAAATAGGAATAAATCACTGAGACAGTGTAACACAGTTTTCTACGTGGTATCTTGGATGACTGCATAAATGGAAATCAAGAGTGATTCAATTTCAAGAATTATATTTGTTACAAAGAGATTATGCTTACCTAGTGTCGACAAAGGCAAGACTTATTTTCTTGGGAAACTATCACAAAATAACTGACTTAGAAATAATAATACTCACATTCCTTTGCAGTACATTTTAAATCCAAGGATTTGTATATTTACCAAATAAAGGGCATGAAAAAAGCTAAAAAATAGCTTGAATGTAAACACAGAGCAAGATTTCAAGCTTTTTACAAGCCTTTTGCATTTTCTTTTTACTTTTTTCCCCCTGTTTTTTTCTTTTTTCAACAGTCACACAAAGGTTGTAAGGGAGAGTCTGAAGGATTAGTAAACCATTACTCAAAGCTAGGACAGCTATGGATGTCAGAGCCAACTTCAACATAAGCTAATTTGCTCAAAGCCTTCTTGACTGAAGTTTGAAACATCTCTAAGCATGAAGATTCCACACCTCCATGCAAGTAAGTAAAATCAAAACCACTTCTACTTTTACTGTCATAACATATGCAGATGTCAGATGCCAGAAAATATTTTCATATTGAGTTTTACCAATACAGAAAAAATATATGTGTCTGTATAAATTATGTTTCCAAAAAAAGAGAATTTGCTTTCCTGATACCACATTTAGGAAGTGGAAAATACTCCTCACATTTACATGCACAAGTCTTCAGTGAAGAAATTAACTACTGCAAAGTGAAAATCAGTGTGTACGGATTAATCATAGACCTTGTATAAATATAAGAGATGAGCTATGTAGTCAAGCAATCTTAAATTTTGAAATAATCTTTTTCATAGTTTTGAAGAAAAAAAAGTAAAAATTCTGCATTTTTATTTGTCTATTAAAGAATACACTGCTATGCACATTATAAAGAAGCTCACAACTATATCCACTCACATGCTCACATGCATATATTAATGTCTTCATTTTTCATCAGGATAACCTTGAAAATACAGAATTTACTGGAATCTTCCATTTACTACCAAAAGGGAAGATATTATTTAAAGGGACCTGAGTGTCATACAAAATGGCAGCTATATTAAAATGTAATTTGCAAATTCAGCTACTTTTGCACTTTGAGTCATATAAATTGACAAATGATCACTTCTTGGTCTTGCCAAGACCAAGAAATCAATCATTTATAGCAGCACGTAATGTTTTTTGCCCCAATTTTCAGTTTTCTATAAAGAATGAAGCATCATAAAAAGAATATGGGAGGTATAAAGAGCACATTGCTACTAGCATGTCCAATTCTGCCCAAGTGGCATAAAACCAAAAATACATTACTATCTGACAGGTCTTTCTTGATTTAGACGAAATGAGTTGTGAGTTTCACTCATTACCACATTAATAACCATTTTGAAATCACCACTGTCCTCCTGCTCTCTTGAGCCAGCATTCCAGACAGCACTCTTTACTCATCACCACAAGCACACTCATCTGACTCATTTATTTTTCCAGTGTTAGCCAGAAACACAAGCTAATTGAAATGAAAAATTTCAAGGAATAATTCTAGGCATGCCCGAAATTCATGGCATTAAACAGTTTCTCAAAAACAAATTAAATTTTATTTTATATTTTTAATTTTTTTACAAGATTGAAATATTATGCATGCTGACTTTTGACACATTTTATATTCCTAAAAACACTGAAAAAACAGAGCAGAGCTGTTTTCCTGATGGCATAGAAAAGGAAACTTCCACAAACTGCCAGTTTGCTATCCAAACTGAATATATAATAATGGGAAAGCTATTCCAAGAAGAAATCCATAAAGTTTAGGAAAACTGCAGAAGTTGTATTGTGATGACCTTGATGCCAGTTTTACCCGTACTCCAACAAAAGTCAGGTTTGAAAAATGGAAAGAACCTTGATCTGAACTCAGACTTCGATATCTGTTTTGAAAAGAACTGGGTATTGGTGAGACAGAGAAAATATTTTGATTAAGAACTAGGGACAAAATCTATAGATAAAACAGAGATTCATCAGATGAGTTTATTTGAAATAAAAAGGCAATGTACTCACCTAATTTCAAAGTGTTGGCAAAATAACCTTTATGCAGAGGAGAAGGAAAAAAAAACCAAAATATTTTTAATCTGGACTGTGAGGCTCAAGTAGCCTCAAACGGCTTTTCAAAGTGTTCATGTTGCTCAAGAAAATATGGACAAAAGCGTTTATTTACAAAGCTTCTCATATTAAAAATGTGAAGTGCTAATATAGAGTCCTCAAAATAGACATTAAAAATATCAGTTGACCCAGCTGACAATTACAACTATGTTTGTAAATGTGAATCAATAAATCTCAAAACAAAAAAAATCTCCTTGGCAGACCCAATCTCTTCCTTTTTTTGATTCTTATCTTCCTCTGCACCTTGGGAATACAAATTAAAAACTTAAATGCAAAATAATAGCTGTTTTCGTTCCATTTTCATTTTAATGGGATCAAGAGGAAAAATACTTGTGAGGCAGTTTGCTATATACAGATCTTCAACTGAGGCTGCCTAACTCAGAATATTTTGTTGCTTTGGATTAACACAGAAGAATTCAAAATTTATTTGAGACTAAATGATTTCCAGGTTTCAACTCTACAGTACCATCTAAAATACTAAGTTTTGATACTTCTATTTTGCAACTGTTTCTATGAAGAGCCTGCAGGGTGTAAAGCACTGAGGTGAATTAATTCATTCTACCACCCGTACTTCTACTGTACTTTTCTTTCTGCATCCTGGTAAAGTCTTTCTTTTCCAGGCATCTGGAATGTGCATTATGTACACATTCCTCTGAGAATCTATGTCAAGTCATAGTTTTAATGATATGTGATTTAGCTCATGTCTACATCAATACTGGTAATTCACAGAAGATTCGTATTAGTAATTTTAGACTCTCACTTGCATTCACCACTTGCATTCACAGCATCAAACATCCTTCTACTGAAAGCAGAGATTTCTATTTCCCCAAAAGACTGAAGATATCCAGTAAAGAGGAAAATTTCTTTATCATCTGTACCCTTGAAATACAGCAAAGACAACAGTGAAAGGCAGTGAAAGAGGAACATATGCATCCCAAAATCTTTTTGTCCATCTGTAGATAGTCATTCATTTTCATAACCAAATTCTTCAAGTTAGGACTCTCAAAAGATTTCACTAGGCTTGAAAGTTTAAGAGAGTTTTTGTAACCACCACATTCAATCAGTTTAAAGTGACAAAAGAGAAGCAAATTTTACAAGGTGAACATTATCCCAAGACACATTGAGATTATTCTTTTAATTTATTCTTGCTTCCAATATTCCATCTTGCCGATATTTCATTGTAAGGAAGTTTATCTCAGCCTTTTAATACAGCTGCTCAGGACAAACGTGAAGAGAGATTTCAAAAGCAGTTACAAAGCTGTCAAACAAAAACATCCACACGCCTTCAGAAACAGCGCAACATAACGCCAAAAAATCACTCTTCCTTTATTTAACCTTGACAAATCCCTCAAAGCCAGAAAGCCTTTAGGACCACACTGGAACAAAACAAAGAAAGCCTAACTGTAGTAAATACTTGGATTCTTTGGGGGTAAGATTTTAAAACAGCCCAGTAAAAAGTGGGACACAAATGCCTTGTCAAACAAGTGCCTGAAGATGAAATTATTTAGATTTGCTCTTGAAATAAAGAACAAAGAAGGCTAAATATTTTATTAAGAATCAAAAACCAACAAGAAAACAAGAAGAAAAAAAATACACCCCTTGACACAGTCATTGAAAACAGATGAGAGACTCAAATAAGGATATTAAAGAATAGAATCTGTATTTGTGTTTAATTTGAGTGCTTATCAGTTTCCATGCAGCTGGATATGAGGCTGTGAGAACAACTGAAGTTGAACAACACCAAGTATTTCAGAACTGAAATAGCATTTCTGTTTCTCTTCTAGTAATGTTTCTCTGTCTCCTCTAAACTCCAAACCTTCACATTGGAACAGCAACAGACATGATAAATTTAAAAAACTATGGAAAAAATGGACTGTCTTACTCTTTTCATAGTCAAGTACTTGGCCTTCAGAAACATTTTTACATAGAACCCAATAAACATTGAGACACAAGGATGATGAAAAAGTAGGAAGGCAGGATATGCAGGCACCAGTCATCAGCCAAGGTATTTTTCTTTCTTTTATTTGTGACATTTTCAGGGAACCTTGACAGCAGCACTCATCAGGTTACTCACAATTCAAAGGTGAAACAAGATTACAAGAGATATGAAACAACCTACAGCTATAGCTCTCCTGTACACGAAAACAGAGAGAGAGAGGCTGTTCCAAAGGTCAAATCTAACCAGGAAGCCTGATCAGAAATTTAAATTTGAGTGTGAAAAACAAAGCTAGAATTTTCATCCTTTGGAGTTTCTATGACAACTCCTTTGTCACCTCAGGTCCCTGCTACTAGCACAATCACTGGCACTAACCTCATCTGGGTCATGGGTAACAGGCATAAACTCAGCAGTTTTGTTCTTCTGGTCTTGGCAGGAACCAGGGAGGACCAACCCATCTATGTGGTGACAGCTGTTCCATGTTCTTTTCTATCAGGGCTAAAGATCTGCATCATTAACTGCGCTGGAAATCACACAGCTCAGTCAGTGGAAAAAAAATACACCAATAATTCATCCCGATAGACAAGAATGGTCAAAACCCACAGAATATAGAGTCTTTAAAATCTGATTTAATAGGAAGACAAAGAACAATCATATTGTAATTTTTGTTTATGGAATGACATCTAGAACTTCCACTGTCAGTAAAAACACTAAAGTAGCTTAGTTGAGGACAAACACCAGTTCAGCACTCACATTCACTATGGCAACCTACTGCCATCCTCTTGGACATATGCTGCTTCTCTATTGTGCTATGGTTCCAGAAACATGTTTTGAGGAGACTGAAAAGACTTCCCTGAAATCACTGTCATACTTCATGAATCGTAGCACAAAGCTTGGTGACTTGGCAATGTTATTAGCTATAGAATAACTGATCTTCACCAGCTCCCTGCTTACCTGCTGCATGTTTGAAGAGCAGCTGCCAACACCTACTATCATACTACTGCCAGTATAGTGTACTATGATGATGAGGGAATTCATACTCTGATCATTACTATGGTTACTGAATGCTACAACAGAAAGATTTTAATATAATTTACTTCTGTAGTTGTATTGTTAAATTCTCTGTAGTGATGCAGAGAATGCTTAGTGATAATTTCTGGAAGAAATTTTTAGAAGTCTTTTGGGTTTCCTGTATTTATTTTTGCTTGGCCCTGATCTCCATTAATTTATAAAAAGTTGACCTGCAACAAGGAATTGAAACAAGTTTTCTAGCTGTCCAATACCCAAGAGTTCAACTATCATTTATTCCTTGCCTTGTACTCTAAGCATTTTTCCTAAGCAAGGAATAAGTAATTACATGGCTGTGGTTCCAGAGGCAATTCTTGAGAAGGCTTCTCTGAAATCACTGCCACACATAGTGCCAAACCCATTAACCTAGAATTACTTATGCCTTGCTTAGTACCCCATCACCAGAAATTCCCAGCATAGATTATCCTAACTTAAATCAGACAGTGTAAACTAAAACTCTTGAGAATCCTTTGTCCTGTGTGCTACAATGAACATTTAGATTTCAAGAGAAAGGGAACAGTTTTGTTAAAATATTCTGTTTAAAGAGTTAAAACAAATTAGGAACATTTTAACTTTAAAACAGTTGGATTTAACTTTTTCTGTTAGTACAATGGTTTCAAATTAAAGGTTGAAAACAAAATGCTTTTTTCTTTATTCTAACCAACCAGTTGGTTAAAAAAATTATGTCTAACATTCCATCTAACTATGAGAAAAACCTTCAAAGGCTGCCAATTATTAAAGCAGGAACCACCAGAAACATCTAAAGAAAGTTCTGCCAAAAAAAATGAGTAGCATCACATCTTGAGTAACATGTTCTTTTGAAAGAAGAGAGAGCCTCTCAAGAAAAGGTGTTCAGAGCCTTTTTAAATGAGGTTTGCCAAAGGCAACAGGTCACTGCAGGAAGAGTTCTGAGCACTCCTTCCTTTATTATAAGCATGCTCTAAAATAGTATTTCTGGCTTGCAAGAACACCATGATATCATGGATAAAGAGCAAAATGGCTCACCTGAGTACAAACTACTTCCTATCTTGTCAGCAATTGCAGAAAAAGAGAATTCAAGTTTTACCCGGTGGAAGAAAGACTTCTGTCTAAAAGGAAGGCAATACATAAAAGTCTACTTCCAAAGTAACCAACATAAATCAAAAAGAATATAAACTCAATCTGTAATGAGGTGAACCCAACAAGAGAGGACTATTCAGGTTTTTAAGGTAGTTGAAGTGCTGCTCCCTTGCATTTTCATTCATGGTTTCTTTTCTTTTAAGCAGAAGATATTATTCCCATTTTTAAACTGAATCTTCCCTGTGTCACAAAAGACTACCAAATAATCAAAAAGAGATTTTCTTCAGATCCCTGCATCTATGCTCTCTGAGGAAACAGGCTGTATTTAACAGCACTAAAAAAATATCTTCTTAAAAGCTATCTACATATGAGACAAAATGAAAATTTTTGCTGAAAGTGTTTTCGATACCTAAAGGGATGCCTAAGTTTGTATCTGAGCTTTGGTTTATTCCGGACCAGAAAACCAGGCAGGAGATGCTGCTCACAGAGACAATACATCACCGCTGAGGTCACAGCCAGGGTCAGTGGGCTGTTCAGCACACACACCACCTCAGCAGGAGCCGAGTACCTGCCTGGAGAGGGAATGAGGCCACAGCAGGTTGGGATTTGAAGCAGGTTTACAGAGGTGCATGAGTGGGTGAGATGGGTAAATAGTGAAAGATAGACTACTGTAAATCCACTGGATGCATTGCTGAAGGAGATTGACTGGTGGAAAGAGAGATAACATAAAGGCCTGCAATATTTAACTCCAGACTTGGTATAAATATTGCAGCTTTTTTGTTAATACTCAAAGCCATTCTGCAGATACTACACACTTACTAGCTTAAGAAAAAAATTAGCAAGGACAAATCGCAGTGCAATAAATGCAGTAATACTGAAGCAATGAACATCTAGTTTACATATGTTATTAGGTGAATACCCAAGCTCCTTCAAGGATCCTGAATAGTTCCAACTTTCTTACATTCTTACAGAATGCTTCTGCATGCTATGTAGTACAATGGTAAAGACACATAACAAACTTATGTGGTCCTTGACCACACCAAGGCAGCCTAACTTTTCTGATCATGTTCAGCCTAACTTTTTCTATGTTGTAGCATGCATTTATATCAGTCAAGGCCTGCATTAACACTAAGGTTTCTCCCCATGAACCCACTGTACAGCACAGATATGTTACACTCCAGCTTACCATGTTGGTGCTAACAAGCCTTAGAAAACTTCATGGCAAATGATGCACCTGCACTTTTGTGCCTCTAAGACTTTTCACTGCTCACTCCACACTTGATATTCAGGTTCCAAATCCCATAAAAACCCAAAGGACTGAATATGTATATAAAGAAAATAAGTTATCCTAGAAGGACACAAAATGTGTCGCTCACAGTCCTCCTACAGTCATTCAACTGTGCCTTGGTGATGACTGCCATATGTTATGTGGCTTCTTGCACAGGAGCACTTCAAATATTTTCCACTGTTTACTTCAATAATTATTAAATATGACTATCCTTGGATAATTACAGAACACATCCACAGTTTTCACCATATTGTCTTAGACATCTACTTAATTTTAGCCTAATTGGAGCAAAACTGTTCCCTATCTTCAGAAATAGCAGCAGAATTTTAAGAATAGCTCTACTACTGCATTCCCATGCAATTTTTTTGTGACTTATGGAACCAGCATTTATTTCCCATGTTCTTTGACTCCATCATTACATACTGCCTCCACTCCTTTTGACTGCACTTTCTGAAATTTTGGTATTCAATCATTTGACTTGGTGTCACAGTTTTTTAAGCTGTTGCTTTAACAACTTTGCATACACCGTTCTGGTGGTTTGACCTTGGCTGGACACCAGATGCCCTCCAAGCTGGTATCCCACTCCCCAGCTGGACAGGAGAGAGAAAATAAGATGGAAAACAACTCCTAGTTGGAGATAAAGCAGTTTACTAAAGCAAGAGCAAAATTTTGTGTGTATATAAGCAAAGACGAAAAAGTTTCTTCTCCACTTCCCATCAGCAAGCAATGTTCAGACACTTCTCAGGAAGCAGGGCTTTCACTTGCAGAGTGGTTGCTTCAGAAGGCAAAGATTGTAAATGACAAATACTCCCTCATTTATCTTCCCTCTCTTAGCTTTTATATGTGAGCTCATGTCATATGGTATGGAATATCCCTTTGGTTAATTTGGCATCAGCTGGCCTCGTCATGTCCCTTCCCAGGTTCTTGCCCACCAGCCCGTTGATGGTTTGGGGGCAGGAGGGAATGTTGAGATACATCACTGATGATGTGCCAGTGTTCAGCAGTAGCCAAAACATTGGGTATGTTGTGTATCCCCCATTCTAGAGACCAAGGCAAAGCACAGCGCTGTGAGGGCTGCTGTGGGAAAATGAACACTTCAGCCAGACCCAATACAACCATCTTCAAAAGTTTGTTTGCTGTGGGAAGGAAATACCTGGGCAGCCAGACAGGTATACGTGGATACACATCTTCAGCCCACCATCTGTGCTCATGTCTCTGTTCTGGAGAAGGTAATGCTTTCCACTCTCTCTGAATATCCATCATCATACCAACTTATCCAAACCACTTTGGCAACTCAGATGCAACCAGAGGTCATATGAGGGAGCCCTGTGAGAAGGGCCTTGGTAGAAGACTGATTTTTAGCATGGCAAAGCAAAATAGTTCCAGTTAGTAAAATACCTTTCATTCTTTATAATTTTACTTTCAGATGAGGTACAGTTGCACTAGCTAAATATTAATCCCATATTTCTGCCACAGTTCAGAGCTACAAACAAATAAACTCTCTAATCTGAACAGTCTGTCAGTCTAAAGTGTGCCTGGTAACACAGACAGAACGAAGGCTGACATTTTGCATCTGAAAAATCATCACGGTTATTCAAAAAGCCTTTGCCATCTCTTTTACTGGGAAGATTTTTTTTTTGTCCTTGTTACTTTCTGTTTCCCCTCCAGACTATCTAATGAGACCCCTACACCAGATTCAGAACAGGAAATCATGACATTGTAGCACTTTTCAGCATCACTTGTGACTGACAAGGGCTTTAGAACCATCCTCTCCTACCAGTCCAGAGAAGCAGCAGCTTTCACCTCTATATATGATTTATCCCTCCCTTACTGTTCCAGAAAGTGCTAGGTATGGTCAGAAGACCCAAGGGCCTAGTTAGCCTGTTAGAAATAGGCTCAAACGCTGGCTTGCCCCAGGGGCCGGCCTTGGAGCACGATGCTCAGGCGCCTTTGACGGGAGCTGGGGCGCAGCAGGCAGGCTGGCGGGAGCAGCCGGCGCACGGGAGCCGGGGCTTGGGCAGGTTCCCAGCCCATCTGGTCTCACTCCCAAGGTCCTGCGGGCGACTCGAAGCTCACTGGCAGGCCATGCTGCTTTGCTCTCCAGGGAACAATCAAATAATTTATTCACTATCTGGAACCAGAGTGAAAACACTCTTCCTGCACCTTCTCCCTCTGAGGCACACTACAGACTGTCTTGGGCTGTACCAAAAATGTAACAAGAGGTAGAGCTGAAGACAAAGCTCCTAAGAGAAATGTAAATTGCCTGGCCCTGTAAA
Organism: Taeniopygia guttata; assembly: GCF_048771995.1. Lineage (NCBI taxonomy): Eukaryota > Metazoa > Chordata > Aves > Passeriformes > Estrildidae > Taeniopygia > Taeniopygia guttata. Next base: position 111,264,372 of record NC_133026.1, on the reverse strand, counting down.
GAAAACTGCCTCTATCCATATTGAGAGGTAGGTGTCTAATATTTTCACTTAAACTCAAAAATCAAATAACACAGCCGTCCCAAAGAATTCCGAGGATGCAAGAGACATGATCTCTGCAGGGTTATTTTGGGGGGATGACTCAGTCCCCATGAGCAGAACAGAAGAGGATGGTGGCTGAGTGATTATGCAAGCTTTAAGATAAGTTTCCTCATGACTGCTAGTGAAAGTACCTGAGGTCTGACATCAATTAAAACTAATGTGATGGTGAAGATAGCACTGATAGAACCTCATAATATAATCTAAATTCTGTACAGCATTTCATTCACTTTAGCAGAAGCAGAGAAGAATCAAAGCATCCAGAACTGCAGTTCTCAATGGCTCTACACCTGCCCAGAGCATAGACTTTTAAAAGTGTTCCAAGGGTGGCAGGCTTCCTCAGTCAAACACAAAACAAAGAAGAAAAAATTATTTCAAATAATAATTCTATTACTTGAAGCTATACTGAAGTTGCCTATTTTTCTTTCACCATTTAAACAAGTCAGTAATTTCTAAATATAGTCACTGTGAACAAGAATAATCTCCATAGCCCCAGAAGCATTTCTGCAGCCAGAAAGAAACAATAACGTAATTATTTTAATTGCAGTGTCTTTAAGACTTAATCCCTAATAATGTGATAGCCAGCTGTTACTGAAATCTATCTCACTTAAAGAAATTGAATTGGTCACAAACAGCTGTTCCTAAACAGCACCCACACAATATGATTGCACATTTTAAGGTCACAATATGCAAACTATAGAACTGTGATATATGGATAGAAATTTTTATCTCCTTTTCTCAGTGCAATACAGATCCAAGTGAAGGCAGATAAGGTGCATCTAGTGACTATGTAATTGAGATTAACTCACTTCCTAATTTTAAAATCATTATCTGATAAACAATATTATCTGATAAGCAATAAAGTTTTAACATCCAGTGTCTGTATACTGAAGCCAAACAGATTCAAATAAAAAATTAGTCTATATATGTTGAACTCTGAAACTACCATCTTATCAAAAATGCAATACAGTCTTCATCCTAAATCTTGGAAGCAAGATACGGATCAGTAAGGAACACTCCTTATTGATCTGCCATTACTTATCTGACACAGGAATTACTGGCTAAAAATGCTATCTACTGTCAGGCTGAAGCAAAACAAAATACCCAGTGGTCATCCTTGCTGTTCTTAAAATGTCTGAAAAAATCATCACTAACTGTGTTGTACAGATACCACATATAAAAAATAATGTCTATTTAATGGGGAAATTCCTAATAATAATTTTTATTTTTTAAATGCAGAGACCCTACTTTACACTGATCTATGGACACTTAAGTAACACTATACATTCTTCCCTTAAAGATAAATTGTATACCCTGTAAAGGATTGATAAATCAGTCCTTTACAGATTGAATAGCTGTTTATGCTTCCTATCTGGCATCTATTTCAGGTTAAGAATAGCAAGTGTAGTGTGCCCAAAATTTTCACTAAAGCCAACAAAAATGAAGGGTGTTTCAGTGAAATCAACATTTTCATAGATCTTGGATCACATTCTGATCATAGATTTACTTTATCTGGAGTTGCAGGTCTTAGAACTTCCTATCTCTAATGATTTAGCTGGGATAGAGTTAATTTTCTACACAGCGGCTGCTGTGGTGCTATGCTTTGGATTTGTGCTGAAAACAGTGTTGCTAACACAGAGATGTTTTTGTTACTGCTGAGAAGCCCTTGAACAGCCTCAAGGTCTTTTCTACTGCTTTCACTGCCCCACCAGTGAGGAGGCAGCAAGTGCACAAAGATAGAATCGGATCTTACAAAAAACCAACAAACAAGCAAAAGCCAAAAAAAGCAAACAAACAAACAAACAACAACAAAAAAAAACAGAAACAGGATAAATTCACAAATTCATTAAAATAAAACTTTTTTTTAAATACGTAGATTTCTATGGCTATTGTTTATACTCTGGCAAGTGTTGTGAAAACCTTTCCCAGACAGGAACAATTATAATACAAAAGCACTATTAATCTAACTAAGAAAACTAGTTTAATGATACAAAGGTAACATTACATGTATATCCGAAACTTTAAACAATTAAGGAAATATACATTAATATAAAAAGTTTGCTTATATTTTATCATGATATAAAGCCTGTCAGACTGTGCACAGGTCTCAGTATGTGCATTTAATAACTGCATTTCTTCCTTCTCTTCCTTTTTCTCCTCATAACACAATTGATGAGACAGACTTCACATACACTATCTACATCATGGAAGTTGGTCTATTACCACAACAGATGCCTTAAGTACACCAAATGGATAAAAATCGATTTTCGCTTTATCCTTAATTTATAATACATTTTGCCAGAAACTATACAACTGAGAAAATACCTGTTTCAGAAACTTCAGAAATATTTAGAAAGGCATATTTCACCTTTGAAATTCAATTTAAAAACCCACCCCTATATTACAGCTTATATTAATAGCTGTACCATGGTTTCTATGTGTAACACCTATTCTAAAAATATTTTTATAAATTATTTGTTTCTATAAACATGAACTTTAAGAATCAATTAATTTTTTCCACCTAATGTAATGTGTAAAAGAGATAAAATGTTTAATTTACCAGGAAATCTATTAATAGCAGAGGTGTACATTCAGCAATACTCATTTATTACAAAGGATCTGAACACTAAAAATCCATCACTGCCCTAAGAAAACTGAATGTGCACAATCCCTATGAAGGTGAGTGGGAGCCCTTGGACAGAGAAATATCCCTCAAGTTGTACTTTGGAACACAGTTCTGAAAAACACACACAATAAAAGGTGATGAAGCAAAAGTTTGATATCAGAAGAACTTCCATTGTGTGGACAATCTTGGGGCAGCTCAACAATGTTTACTATTTTCAGTTCAGAAATCATAGAGCATTTTATCCTTGGAATCCATCATCAGAATAGAATGATTGGCATCATAAAACAGTGTTATCAGCAAACAAAGTATTATTTATTTGAAATGGAAAAAAACTGGACTGTGAAATAATACAGTTTGCACACACAACCAAAATTTCATTAATTCATATGCACATTTTAAACAATTCTGTATACATAAAAAGTGTGTACAGAAACATTTTTCACTGATGAAATAAGACCTGTACATTTCTGTTACTACCAAAAGGACAGTTTCAGCACAGAGTTTTTCCCCTCCTTATGGAAACAAGGCACATATTCATATTTACAAGGGCTGAATAATGAAAGGATAAATTCCACTTTTTTCATACTGATATAAATTGAAATATTAAACAGCTATGGAACTGGCAGCACAAGTGCATTAAAGAAAGCCTGAAAAAGCTGAAAATGAAGCCAAGTGAAAATTGAACTGAGGTACTGAAGGTATCTCTCATTTTGCAATGAGAAATGAGACCCTTCAAGATACGTCTTCATGGTACTAAATTCTGAGAGAGTCATCATTACTTAGAGGCAAGGATAACCCAATAGGCAGTGAGCAGAAGGCATTTTACTAGCTCTGTGTCATCTTTATATAAACCCAGGACAAAGACAAAATCCCAGAAATAGGATTAATAATTCTAAAGCAAAAATTAGTTTCGGCACTTTTTATTCTAATTGATGGCTTGGAACACAAACACAGCTACTACAAACAGGATTTACTACATTGCTTGCAAAACACAGCCACAGTATAATCTTTTCTTCAGTGTTTGTTTAGCACTTATCAAGAACAGCCTTTTGACATAATATGGTAACTGAAACAGAAAAAGAATGCCAAGGAGAGCTGAAAATTGTGACGTTCAAGTGGTTACATATTTTAAAACAAGAAAGGAATTTGGACAGTACCAACTGTCTAAAAAAACTTCAGGCACATATGGAAGATAAGACAAAAGCAAGGTAGACACAAGAATCACAGACCCATAGAATGGCTGGGGTTGGAAGAGACCTTAAAGATAATCTAGTTCCAACCTCCCCACAATGGGAAGGGACATCTCCCACTGGATCACGTCCCTCAGAGCCTCATCCAGCCTGGCCTAGAACACTTCCAGGGATGGGAAATGTTCCATAACTTCTCTGGACAACCTGTTGCAGTGCCTCACCACCCTCACAGAGAAGAATAATTTATTAATATCTAATCTAAACCCATTTCTGGTGGGTTTAGATTCACCACATGGCCTTGTAAACAGTCTCCCTCCATCTTTCTTGTAGGCATCCTTCAGATTCTGCAAGGCCGCAATTAGGTCACTTCAAAGTCTTTTCTTTTCCAAGCTGAACAATCTCAGTTTTCTCACCCTGTCTTCACAGGAGAGGCTCTCCATCCCACTGATTGCATTGGTGGCCTCTTCTGGACTTGCTCCAACAGGTCCATGTCCTTCATATGTTGGGGTTTCCAGAGCTGGATTCAGCAATCCAGGACAGTAGTTCCCAGAGCATTCCCTTCTACCCTTCTTAAAGATGGCTACAATAATATCCTTTTTCCAGCCACCTGGGACTTCACCTGACTGTCATGACTTCTCAAGTATCATGGAGAGTGGCTTGGCAATTTATATCAGCCAGTTTCCCTAGGGTTCTGGGATACAGTGCATTGGGTCACTTAGACTTCTATATATTCAGGTTCTTCAAGTAGTTATGAACTTGATTTTTACTTACAGTGAAGGGAGGACTTGCTCCCCAAGTCCTCATCCTACTGTCCCATCCCTCAAGAACTCTGGAAAGAGATATTGCCATTGAAGACTGAGGCAAAAGAGCTGTTGTGTGCCCCAGACTTCCCATTTCATTGTTACCACTTTTCCAACATGCTTTATTGGGGGTACACCTTCTTTGACTGGTTGACATACCTGCAGAAGCCCTTGTTAATTCTTGCATCCCTTGCCAGGTTCAATTGCCTTCGCCTTTTTCACCTCACCCCTACACAACTGAACTTCATTGCTAAACGCTTCCCAGGTTACCTGTCCTACTTTACACTGTCTATGCATTTGCTTCTTTTCCTTTAGTCTGAGCAGCAGTTCCCTCCTCAGTAATGCTTGCCTTCCTTGCCCTATTTTTATCTCCATTTCTGTAGACCAACCAAAAGATAGATCCTTCTGCCAAGACATTAATCTTGGGGCATTTTCAGTTTTGGCATGGATTTTACAGCCTATTTTTGTCTTGCATTACTATCAATGACTGTAGAGAATATGAAAGAGAATTAATATAACAAAGTCCTGCAATCCTCTTTGGGGTAGGGCACTGAGCAATGCCAGGCACATAAGTAAAACAGCTGAAATAAAACCTTGAGTGGCCATGAACACTTCCCTGGGTTAAAAATCTGATGGATTAAGAACCTTAAGTCTAAGAAGCAAATGCAGTTGTTAAACCCTGAAGACTACCTTTAATTACCTCAAGGGGGACAGTTATTTTATAAAACTTGATTGTTGAGAGAATGGAAACTAATAGGCATTTTTTGTACCTCCTAGACAGCTAGATCTCCCTTACTAATAAATGTGTAATTCCCTTTGAAAATATCCCTGTAGTCCTGAGTGACGTGACATATGTGAGTCCATTCTAAAGATGGACTAAAATGCCTTATAATTTCAAGATGTTTCCAAAGGCAGACAACAAACTTGACAAGGCAGAATAATTGTTTGAAGCCAGGTCATAACGAATAAAAGTAAACATGTTGATAAATAACCTTTAAAAGCTTTGTTAAAAGCCTGCATTCTTTTAAGATTTAAAAAAAAAAAAATGTATTTAAAAGGAGCAGTCTAATTCTATTTCAGTTCACAGAACGAGAAATATAAGTGCAGATGATATAAGTCTAGTTAAACCACATTATGCACATTTCAGATTACAAGTATTACTTTCTAGAGCAGACGGACAGTTTCTCCTGCCTGCAGTGTATGACACTCACAAGAACAAATCAGGATATTCAATTACTTACATCAGGTCCAAGGATAATGAGGTTTTAGTACAATTCTGTTCCATAAAATTTCATTAGTTACTGAGGTCATATTGATCTGTAATTAGATAAGGTTTTGCCACATTTTACGGACATTCTGCCGCCTCACTCTGGCCCTACCAATAAAGCAAACAATGTTCATTTTCTACAGGCAGATACAGTCAAGAAAACACAAAGGATTCAAGATAAAAGAAACAATAAAAACCCAAGCAGAAAAAAAAAACAAACAAATAAAAACCCTCAAAACCTTCTCAAAGCTATTAAAGTAGAGAAAAGCCACAGTGAAATTTTGATGAAATGCCTCCTCATCCTCCTATAACCACAACTCTTATTGGTCTGGCAGGAAAATATGGGAACCTGCCTCTTCTCCAACACTAAGGACAAGTGTTGTCTAAGCTTATTTTTATGCCTAAACTGCACTGCCCTGGCCATCCTCAACATGGAAGCTCTGTCCTTTCCTCAGCACTATTTTCCTGCCTATAATTCCAACAAGTACTATCCAGTACAAGCTCTTGTTTTTAAGAAGAAATGTTGCTTGAATAGATTACAAGCAGGTGATTTACAGGAAAGGGCAGATGGTAGACACAGGCAGCAGCTGCCATTACCAGTAAAAGTCGTAGGGCGAGGTCACTTCAAGAACTCTGGTTATTGCTAGAAATGGGTTTGGGGCGAAGTTCTTTCTGTATGTCCTTGAAATTAATCAACATTGGACCGCATGGAACAACAGATATTTTAGCCTATTTTTCCTAGAAAAGAACAGAACAGAACAGAAATCAACTACACACAGAGGTTATTTGTTAAGCATAAGGTGAAAGTGCCACTTAAAAGAGAGGACTGCACCTGACCTCTAAAAAAATTCCAACCAAGAGGCAAAGGATCAACTCCTTCCCTCCTGAGGCACCTGTATGGAAAGTATAACCACAAACGTATGGAGTACATATTCCAGATAAAACTCCAGAAAAAACAGATACATGTCTTATATTCCAGCAGGACAACCTGATTTGCCTAAGGAGGAGTTAGGCAAAGGCCACCAAAAACTAACATTCGTGCTCAGTGACATGCAGCATGTCTGTTCATATAACTTTAAGCTGGCTACCAAATTAATTGGGTTATAAAAGTTGAGGGCAGCTAGATTTAGTAACAAGCTGCCTAAAGGAATAACAAGGTAACCGGAGCACAGACATAAATGTCTTGTACTCCTTACATATTTATTTCTGCTGTGTAATTTCTATGCCACAATGTGCTTTAACTCGCTTTGTTTGAGTACATAATGATAACAGCAAATAACTGAGCTTGTGCTTTCCTTTCCCACAAGGTGTTCAGGGGACTGAACAATTCATATGCCTTACAGTAAGAAACAACACACTACAAAAACAAAGCAACTAATGAAATATTAAAGCACCAAAGCAAGTCTGACCATAAGCAGAGGCAATGAGACACAAGGGTGTTTTTATCCGTTCTTTCTCAGAGAAGGTAATGGACCAGTTTAAACCAATATTGTTCTAAGGCCTAGACTATGCTGTGGGATTGTATACACACTCTAATTATTTTTTTCTCACTTGTGTAGATTGCCTTTTTTTTTAGAATAAATCCACCAGATCTTTAGCACTGGTCTCTTGTAAGCTACAGCATCTGTAAAAAATAAGAAGAAAAATAAAAGAAGAAAAATCACATAGCTTCTTTCTTGAAAAAATATAAGCAAAACCACCATCAGATACTCATGCACAGCCCTACTACATATAAAGGAAAATATTTTATTAAATTTGTTAGGTCTTTTAGTACAATAAGGTATCAGTTAGGGTTCCATGGCTATAGGTACTGTGTAATAGAATCAGTATTAATTTATATCAGTAAATAACATATATTCCAGCACCTAAAGAGTATTGTTACATTGGAAGGAATGTAACAAAAAAAAAGCAACAAAATGGTATTAAAGATACATTCGTGTTAATTCCCAAGATTAAATTTAATTAATAATTAAACTCCCAAATCATAAATTAAAGCCACATTAGATAAAATGAAGATATAATCGCAGAGATCTCTAAATCCTCAAAACCCTCAAAAAATCCTTTAAGTCTAAGGGCTTAAATCAATAACTCACATAGTTAATGTTTCTATTAGGTATTTTTACCTTTGGATTTTTCATGCCATAGAAGTCTATTTGTGACTTTGCTGAATTTTCCATTTTATTATCTGTGATTAGCCACTGCTAGGGATAGGACATTTTTCTAAATGGAACCTTAGCACTAATATTCTTGAGACAAAAAATGATCAAATATATTCAGGGAGCAATTAATTACGAATGTGATTGTGCGTGTACCATATAGGCCTGTGGTGTACATAGCTACTAAGAACTGTGGTTGTTTATTCCTTCAGTTTTTAAGTGTATAAATTTTATTTAAATTTCTCTTTTAATAAGTTATGAAACCATGTGCAAACTTTTCCTGGTTTTGAGGGTGGTTTTGGTTTTGGTTGGTTTTTTTTTTGGTTTTGTTTTTCGCAAAACAACGGTAATTGAGAAACTGTCAATTCAACAGAATGAAGATGCTGTCTATAAAATGTCTCTGCATCTCATTTAAGTATGGACAAAATATAGACTTTTAAAAAAATCTTGCAATATTTCCCCTTTCCAATACATGGAAGCACATAACAATCAGTTATCTCATTTCAATGCCTGATTGTGTCTGAGTAAGAGTAAATTATTACATATTACTTCCAGAGAGTTAGATTTTAATTAGAAACACTGTTTCTGGGAAAGCAGTACTATTCTTTTCCCTTAAATACATAGAAAAAAGTGAATGCATCTGTACCAAGCATGGTGAGATAGCAGGTCTCTCAAAATTATATATCTTTATTCAAGATACCACCTGTAGACCATTTTAAAATACACTGACATTGTAAAGCAATCTCTGGTTTGGGTTTTTGTTTTGTTTTGGCTTTTAATACATATGATTGCTCTCCATTACTCTTTCTTTTCTCCTATATACTTTTAAAACTCACAGAAAAAGAAAATAAAGCCCTTGTGCATTATACTCAGCAAGACCTGGCTACACACCACAGACAACAATCATAGCTATCCACAAGATTACTGTGGATTGTCAGAAAAGCAAAATAGAGAAATTCTGAAAATGTTGTGGGTTGATTTCTCAAACTTCATAAAATAGACTCACTGCGCAACCCAAGTATCACAGAAAAATAATTGGAAAAACAACATGGGGTGAAGTTATCATCACTGAGTATGAAAGCAATGCAATAACGGCCTTCCCTCTGTCTAAACTAGAAATTTACATCCATTACTGAAATCCATACAGATCATACAGACTTAGACAGATACACAAACAGAGTTCAGAAGTAACTGGAGACAGTTCCAGATAAGTCAGCTGTACCTATTTTGACTGCCATTTTTCATTTCTCAAGAATTAATAAGTAACTAGAAAGGGATTAAAATTATCATACTCAGTATTTATAGTATGAAACCTAGATATTCCAGTCATATATTTCCTTGCTATAAAATAACCAAGGTTTTGCTTTAATTTTTTTACTGAATGGTGACCTCAAACATTGCTGGTTTGAAATACTTGTGGTAATAATAAGTAATAGATGCCACAGAGGAAAAATATTAAGTTGATTTAATTGACCAGAAATAACTTTGTTTTCAACTATCCATCTCTTTGAAAGATGGAGCTTTTGGTAACGGTACATCTCTACCTCTGGGCAACCAAAATGCCAGTCTTTGTTTTGCAGGCATAAAACTGCACTGTGAGATCCAGGCAGGAGAAAGCACACACCGAAATGCCTGTCAAAAGGTATGGATAAAAGGTACTACTGCCCCCCATTCAGATTGTAGAAAATTTATCTGCATGTGTATTCAGAACAGTGGGACCAACAAGAGCACAATGCTCATTACACAAACACCTCATTTATCATAGCTCCGCTGACTTGCCTGACAAAGGTAGAGGATGAAAATGCTCCAGAAGTTTATCTTAAACATTGTCTAAGTTTTTCACAGTGGGACTGCTTCTAATCCTAAATGTTGTCAAATTATTTCTCTCCTGCCCATAATAAACACCTTTCCTTTCAGAATCTGTAGATTCTGCTGCTGTGATCTTGCCAAGAGCACAAGTGAATTTCAAATGTCCCCAGTTCACTGAGATCCCACACATTTGGTGCGTGTTCCACAACAATTTTAATTTACCATAAAAGATGGAATACAAATACTACGTACATGTAAACTGTGGTGCAGAAGCACTCTACAGAGCACTAGGTAACCCTGGTACCTTCATTACATCTTTTATCTCCTTCCCTGCTTTATGCATAGAAGTCTTCAAAGGGAATCATAACACATGAGAAAAACACAGCACATATCTGGAACTTGTCCCAATACACAGCTAGGTAATAACACGCAGGGGTTTATCCCAGCGTATGAGAGATGGGTACCACTCCTAGATATAGCAATTTAGACATGGGAACAATGAAATCTTAGTGGGTTTATTTGTAACTCTAAGTTTACAAGTAATTTTCTAGGACAGCATCTTTTTGGACTAGGAGGCATAGCAAAAGTAACTTGCCAGCTGCTTCTCCTCTAGCCTGAAGGACTAGGGATTATTCCTACCCTCTACTTTAATGTCTGATCCTTTCCAAGAACTAAGGTTCAGCATATTAGTGTTTGGGGTATTTTCAATTATATTAAGGTGACATAAGATCTGTTTGGGTTTGTTGTTTTGGTTTTTTTTCCCCATATAGTATTGTGTCTTGATGGCAGGCAGACTAAAAACTAAAAAATAAAAAAGTATTTTGAATAGGGAATATAAAATTAATGATTGAACATTCTGTTATATTATGATAGATTCAGAAGTAGCCCTGAAAATACTACCAGCATTTTTCTTACTCATATGAAAAGAGAAGAGGAAAATACTGCTGAATTATCTCACTGAAAAGATGTGTGTTTCTAGAAGCCAAGCTTTGCAAAGTTCCCAGCACTGAAGAAGGAACACAGGCCTTCCACTCAAGAAAGGCTGGTCACCTGGACCTAAATACATCATAATGCACATGTATCCCAGGTTTGTTTTTTTTCCTTATGATTTTAAACAAAGAAAACCAACCAATTATGAAACCACGTACTCTTTAGATATTGTGGAAGAGGGGCAACAAGAAAGAGCTAATGTGTTATTTTTATAGGGGTTTTCACTTAGAACACAGTACTACACTAATGTAGAGATGACTGAAAATTGGAACTCTGATGGTCTATTTATTATTTCAGTCCTTCTCTTCTGTTGACTTCTCTGCTTGTAAACAGAGATTGTGCTTTTTATTTTGTTTTTAACCAGGAGATGTTCACCTACTATCTGTAATATCCCATGAACAATGAATATTACACAGACCAAAGAGAGTGTTTGTCAAAGTGTTGGGCTTTTGCAGTGGGGCTGATAAAGAGAGACAACAGCATACAGAGACATTGATTTCTATATGATACGAGCCACCACAATTACTTTTATTAGCAGGTTGCTAATAAAAATATTTTTGTCTGTTTTACTGTATTTCTTTCTCTCTGAAAAGTAACTGAAGACTATGAGCTGGAAGCATCTTCTTCCACATTGTATTAGGCAACCTTGTAAATACTGCCTTCTGTCCTGGCCAAAGGACATTGCATTTAGTTTCTCTGAAAGAGCATGAATTCACATGTTATCAAGAACTCCAAGGACAGAGTTCTCCAAGAACATCAGAAAAGACTAGACTTCCAATGCACTGTCCTTCAAGGTTGCTCAGGCAGTATCTTTATGATGAACAGGTTCTGGTGACGTGGGGCAATGCCTGTTTGAATTACATGATTGCTGGTTTGATAAAACACCATGGCTATCACACAGTTTTAAGAACAAACAAATCACTGTCCTCTGTAGGAATGATCTGCTAACACAGGCTTCATGACATGCTGAGAAAACCTCCTCCTTACAAAATTCCTTTAAAAGCATAGGAAAAACCACAATAATTTACACATCAATTGAGAGGGGATGATGGGGGGGAGGCACTGTGTCCAAAACACAAAGACACAACAAAAGAGAAGTAATACTGCATTGTAAGTTAATTCTCCTTCCCCTCATTCTATCCTATTTGATTCCCCAGCTTTACTTCAGTGTTTAGTAGTCCACAATTTCAGTATGTTCCAGTTGCATTACTTTGGTGACCCCAGGTCAAGAGCAACAATAAAAAACAGGGGTCACCAAATGTTCTGCACAAAAGTGGAAGGTCTCCAAGATGAGTAAAGCATTGAAGAACATGACACAATAATCACGGTTAAAGTATTTTGGCTTACTAAGCCTACAGAAGAGACTGTAATACTTAAAAGGCAGCCTGATAGCGCAGATGGACGTACACTATATATAAGAATCAACGACACAACCAGAAGCAACAGACAGAAACAAAAACAGTGGAAATAGCAACTTCATATAATAGTAATAAAAAAATAAAACTCATACTGGGAGGATCACTGTTTTATGAAAACCTTCCTGTCCAGCCATCCAGAATGGCAGTCACACTCAGATCACCTGTGCTGGGATCAAGGCCCCTTCACACTGGGCAGCTCCAGTGACCTGATGGGTGCCCTGCATGGCTCCCTATACTCAAGCATTCGGACAAGGTTTTACATAACAGAGTTTCAGTTATCTGGGTGCTCAAAATACTTCAATCATGGTGCAATATCAAAATAACAGCTCAAGCTGGGTACCTCTGAGCAGGGACTCTCAACAAAGGAAACCCCAGCCTTTTATAATCTCACCCTATAAGTGCATCAAAGTCTGGAGCCATCAGCTCCTGCCATGTTCCCTGAGTACCCAAACCCCTGGCTGGGCCACAGGTCCCTGTGCCCTATGTTCTGCAAAGGATTGGCACTTCAGAGTGCTACCTGGGGCTCTCAACATCCAGAGCTCAACCTGCAGCTCCAACCACAGCTGCTCACAGAGACACTGGCACAGAATGTTCCTCAACAACTGGACATTGGAAACAGGCTGCCGAACAAGTGGCACAATCTGCCTCACTGGAAACATTCAAGACTCAGCTCCACAGGGCTGTTGATAGACTAATCTTAAGCCCTTGCTTTCAAAGAACGCTGGACCGTATGATCTTCAGAACTGTCTTCCCACCTATACTTTTTTCATTATTCCATACAGCCAAAATACTGAATTTTATGATGCATTATAAAATGACTCCAAGAAAGTTGTCATACTCCTTAGCCCTTTTTAATTCTACCAACATTCCACAAAAGTCTGTTTTCCATTCCTTTGAACAGTTAGAAGCCAAAAAATCAATTAGACTAGATGAAATAGTAATGCATGTAGGGTAAACACATATATACTTATAGAAACTCTAAATCTGGGCACTAAAATAAAAATCACATTTTCTCTAAGGGACTTCCCACTGTGTCCAAGTTTCCTGAACAACTCATCAGGCCTCCCTAACTTGGCACCAGCATGTTTCACCACATTGCTTTCATCAGTTGTAGCAGCTGTCCCCTGCATGCTCTGTTTCATTTGTGCTGGGGACAAGGAGAAGCCCTACCAAGCACGGGACCAGCAATGGAAGTTTCAGTATCTCCTCTCAGACCTTGAACAGTGAATAGCTTCCAGTATGCACAAGAGGAGAGTGAAGGATCAGAAACACAGAAGAAAACAAGGGGGAGATGTAGCCTAAGGGATATGATGGAGTACAGAGCCAGCCATTCCCATCTGTCAGTGCTCATCAAGGACAATATGAGGACTCCAGGCAAAGTTGAGGAACTACAGCTAGATCCTCATCCAGCTCCTGCCCTGTTATTTTACAGACAGACATCACAGAATCTGAAATCATTCACAGCATAACAGCCATTAAATAGCATCTCAACTGTACTACCTAGAATGGGCACTTTGTATTAAACCTTTCAACACTGGAATCCAGAGTAAAAGTTATTACAGGATTTGTATAATTCTCAAATTTCTCAAAAGAGTAAAATTTGTCCACTTGGAAATAGGCAAGAAAGAAGCAGAAAGAAGTAATTATTCTTAGTAATGTCCTATGATATTACAAAGTACCCTCAAAAACAACCTTTTGTGAGGCTTTAACCAATTTAAAATTCATGCATAATCATCTCTGTACAAACTATTTTTTAGAAGTGTAACTATAGTGGCATAGTTCTGTAATTCTAAATAAAAATGTCATTAGCTAAATTAAAAAAAAAAAAAAGAGAGAGAGAAGTTCAAACACCAAACAACTATTTTAAGAACGACACTTGATTATGGAAGCTGAACTATAGGCCTTTAATGTTTTGCAACTGTATGTCAAGCCTATGGCACTGATAACTTTCATAAACACAATACTGGATCTGACAAAGCAAAGACTTGCTGCAAGCTGCCAATTTCAGAAAAAAAACCCAAACCAATATTTCTTGTTAGATACAGAAACATGCATGACTTTGTAAGAGTGCAAAGGGAAAAGCAAGCCCTTTTTTCCCCCACACATACAGAAAAGACATAAACCAAAAATTTTCAGCTGCAAACAATATTTCAGTTATAACAACCCAGAATAGGAAGTTCTCAACATACTTCAGTACAGCTTGGTAAACATGTTTACAGAAACCGAATCTGTTTGCAAAGTAATTGAAAAGGCTTTTATGTGCAGTTTACACTTGCAACTCAGAGTATTTTTTTAATGCCTGTATTCGTGAGATGTGCAGGACAGACCTGGTTGAAAACAAATCATGAGAGAAATTCACAGCTGAGCAAATGAATTTACTGTTAATTACCACAAGGGAAAATACACAGGAAAACCAAAACTATTTTAAAAGATCAAACAGAATTTAACATAAAATCTGCCACACAGAAATTTAATTTCTATTTTAAATGACAAATTTATTAAATATTATCAAACCTTGCTAGGAGAAACTATAAGCCTTTCCAAAATGTACCAGTGTATCTCATGTAGCATCTCAAACTTGGATGGGTATTGTGTTGAATGCATGTCTTAAAAGTGATTTTTTATTTGATTGCAAATATTTGTATGCTGAATGCAAATTCACAACACTTCAAATATATTTGGTTTTTGGGGTTGTTTTAAGAAAATATCTCAGTAATGGATAAAAAAGAACAAATCTCCATCAATTCTTCACTTTGTTTCCTGCTCTATAAAATTATTCCTTGATATATTCTAGTATACTTCCATTATATCTTTTTCCTATTACGTGTCAATGAAACTCTTCACACAGTAAAAGAAATCGTAGCACAGTACAGACAATATTTGCCTATCTGAAGGAAGCGGTGTTTGCATAAGTTTCTGAAAAGTGTGATTGTCCTACTTTTTACATCTTTCATGACAGAATCAACACTTAGCTCTGAAAAACCCAGCAACAGTTAGAGTCATAGAATTGTTAAGGTTAGGAAAGACCTTGAATATCCTGGAGTCCTACTATAAACCTAACAGCATTGTGTTCATCATTAGCCAGATCTCCA